>NC_143057.1:90640476-90953928 GCF_052426305.1 Pelodiscus sinensis
CTGAGAGAAAAGTGCACCTGAACCTCTCTATGGCTTATTATATGTTGAATATTTCTGCCTATAATGAAGCAGGAGAATCTCCACAGATCACTTATGTTGTTCCAGATTTCACTGCAAAAGGTACATTATTTATTCCAAAAGTATGAAGTTTCTGCACCTTTTCTCTTCTGCGGGCAGTGTTTCCTTGTAATAGCATCAGTTTAGGGATCAAAAGGATTTTATTGTTCCTCTTTATCGTTTTCGCTAAACCTGTGCAGATTAATCTAGTACAATACATAGCAGAACATAAGAACAGCCGTACTGGGTCAGACCAAAGGTCCATCTAGCCCCGTATCCTGTCTGCCAACAGTGGCCAGCACCAGGTGCCCCAGAGAGGGTGGAACTCAAGTTGTTGACTCGAGTCCCACGACTTGAACTTGAGTCCAACTTAAGTCGCCTAGGTGACTCAACTTAGACTCGATTCGGGTTCATTGTTTGTGACTTGAGACTTGCTAATTTTATTAAATCGACTTGGTGAAAAAATTGTCCAAAAATGCCAATATTGATGGCTTGCACAAAAGTGACTTGACATTTTTTTAACTTAAGACTTGAGTCTCGACTTGGGACTTGACTCGGAAGTGACTTTAGGGACTTGAGACTTGAACTGTAATGACTTGAGACTCAACTTGGACCTGACAATGACGACTTGAAGACAACACTGATACATAGTACCATGTGATGCGAGTTCTGAAACACGAGTCTGTAAAGTTATTCATATTAAATTAGTGGCTTGTACAAGGTTTTCAGACTGAATTCTGTATGAGCTGATCCAAATCAAGAAATGTGAAAATAACCTGGAAACCTGAGAGAATAGCTACATTGGGTTAACTAACTAGTACAGACTAATTTTATTGTCATTACAAACATTTGTTGTGGAATGAGGTGATTAGAGCTGTAGTGACATGCTTGATACATATTTACAACTAGCAGATTTACTCAGTGTTGCTCAAGTATGTAACTTTCAAGTTTCTTTAAAGGAAAATGTACATGCTTTATTTAAATTACTTTTTTTTCAAAAATACAGTGTTATTTTTAAGTTTATTTTGGATTTCTTTTTAAAAAAAGGATTATTTCCATTAACTTGTTAGTACTTTTTTAAAAATGGGAATTCTATCAAGTGTATTTTTTTCTTTCATGCATATAAATGCTTATCATTTGCTATGTTTTAACAGAAGGGCTATAGTAAATTTGGTTTCCAATAGCATTTTCTTCTAGTTTTCAAGCCATAAGCATTGATTTAGTGTACCAGAGCACTATTCCAAATTTTCTCCATTTTCTCTCTCTTTTAAGGTTTATTAAGAAGCAATCCTATTCCATGTTCATCCTATTTTTCTGGCTTATCTGATTCATTCTCTTTTAACTTTTGCTCAACTTATGAGGACTGTACTTGCTTTGGTGATTGTCTCTCCAGTTTGGTTTTATGAGAAATAATCCCATTCCAGGCACATCCTGTTTTCCTGTCACAACCAAACACTTCTATTGCTTTAAGTCAGCGGTTTCCAACCTTTTGCAGATGAGGACCCATTTTGACAATTCAGGAAGACTGCGTGATCCAAGGCAATTCAAAAATGGGAGAGAAGAGGGGAGGCAGAGCCACCTGGGGAGACACTCCTTTTGAAATGTAATGGCGACCCCTATTTGGGTCTTGACCCATAGGTTGGGAAACCCTGCTTAGGTTATGATTAGAGGAAACTGTGTACCAAATTTGGTGGTCCCAGCTCTTAACATTGAAGAGTTCATAATCAGACAGACAAAAGTTCTAAAATATATAGTAGATTAAAGGTCATCATGCTCTACTGCTACTCCATGAAATCTCTCTTATGTCTTTCTGGCAAGTTGCATGTGGGTGTAATTTCCAACATGAGACTAATAGGATGGTAAGAACAAAAGTAAGAGTATTGGGGGGGGGGGCTTCCAAAATTTAGAAACCGTCTAAGAAATCCAGGTAATACAACTGCCATCGTACAGTTTTCATGCTTTGCTAGACATCTGCTTGTATATCTCCATTCATAATTAAAATAATTGTTTCCCTCCATGAATCAGCTTCTATATCACAAGGGTATTGTAAAGATAAGTGTTTCTAAAGTGCTTTATAAATTATATATTATCTCGTATCATGATGATTGTGAACTCTTTCAATCTGGCCTCTTGGCACCCATATTGAAATTGTCCAATCCATTGAAGAGTCTCTTCCTGTCCAGGTACTGACCATAACATCCTGTCTCATTGTCCAGGCAGATCACGGTCTGTATTTTATTGGAAATACTTCTCTGATATATTACTTTAAGAAATTAACATAGCTAGCGATGTGCTTACAAAACGACAAATCCCATAGGGTTTCTTTTCTCAATCCCCACAAATCAGGAAGGACTATCTTCCCTTAAAGACTTATGCAAACCAATGCCTGCAGCCTCCTGGCCAGAAGCCCTGAGAAATGGAGGGGATGCCTCCTGGGCTCTGCTGCAGCAGCAAATCACTGCTCCCCAAGTAGCCGCTCCCCGAGTGCCTTCAGCACATGCTCCATGGGGCAACATGAATGGACTTCCTAGCGGCAGCTGGACCGATTGCATTGATCAGACAAAACGAAAGATGTTCAGACCAGGTGCAATGAATGATAGCTAGATGATCAGCACATGCAGCACCTGAACGTACCTGTTCTAATGAGAATAGGCTGTTCCGAGTGTACCATGTCCTCCTCAGGCTCCACGGTGCTCAAAACCTTGTCCTCTTACCCACCTCCTCGTTGTACTGTGAGCTGAATCCTGCAAAGTGCATAATGCCCGTGGCACTTGCTGATAATGCACACCTCTCTGCCAGGAGAACGCACACAGCCCAAAGAAGGGCAAGTGATGGGATGGCTCATTTGGATGTAGGGGGAGGAAAGCAACTGTAATTTCAAGAAAGGGTTCAGCTGGAGCCTGGCTGTGTGAAGATGTTGAGAAGCTGTGATAGCTGGAGGCTTTTCCCAGCCACAATTAGCAAGGCTAGACCCTAGCCAGCATGAGTCACATTTGGGTCTGTCCAGGAGACCTGCTGGTGCCCTAGTATAGGGGAGGCTGCTGATTCTCTGCCCCGCTGCAGCCTCTCCCCCATGAGCTTTCCCTTGATGGTGCTGCAGGTTCCCACATGCTTTATCCTCTAGGATCTCGTAGTTGCAGTTTGTGACACGCTTAACAGAAGAGTCCAGGAAATGCCTATGATCAGGCACTACTAAAAGTTAATTATCAGTGGGCCCAATTGAGGTGATTTAAGTTAGGAAATCAATAGTGTCCATGCAAAATTTGGTGTTTCTAGCTCTTACCGTTTCAGATATCTTTCTGGACAAAAACTTTCAGAAATATTAATAAGACATAATATTTTGTTTTTCCAGTTTTGCCTGGACAAGTCAGAGTCATATCACAGGGAAACAGAAGTGTTGTCACTTGGACTCCAGAATATAATCCAAAGTGTTTTGTGGTGGACTGGGGCACTGGCAAAGAAGATATGCACATGAAAATAATAACTAAGCCCATCAGAAATTTCACATTAGGTAACAAAATCAACTTTTTCCATTGATAGTTCAATTATTTTATGGGAAACATTCCTCTTTCACTTACAGTTTTAAAAACCATGACACAGCCAAATATCCTTCCTCACACCTCTACTCTTCTTTGTTCTGTGTAAATAGGATGGGGGAACATGTTAAGCATTCAAAATCCCAATTGAAGTACACAGGAATTTCAGTCCTCCCGTCCCTGGGAAACCCTCTGGTCACTCTCAGTGAAGAAATGCAGCTATACCAAATCAGGATAGCAGCTTACAGGCTGCAGGCTAACAGAAAGATAAGAGGGTGAAACGTCACCCTTAGGTAAACTTCACTTACATGACAGACTGCTATATCAGCTGCTAGGAAGCCTTTGACTGTTCACCCCTTTCCCCTCAATTTGTAAAGACCCAATAACAAACCAAAGCTTTTGCACAAAATATCTCAGTTATGTGCAAAGGGCTTCTATTCAGGAGCATTTTATATGACTTCAATTATCTTAATCAATATGCAGCATGCAAGTGACTCTAGAAGAGATCACTCAGGTTTAGCCTCATTGTACACTGGAGGACATTTGATCCAAGGGTCACAATTGAAATGTTATCAGTAATTCATCCCCTATTTTAGTGGATCCTCTAATGACATGTGCTTCATTTGTTGCATCTAGTTTAAGTTCCTGGAAGAAGAAAGAGGGGCGGGGGGAGAAGGGGAGAATAGAGGAGGAGAGGGTGAGTTCATGCCTCAGCCAAGAGGCCTCAAGCTATTTTACATTCCTGCTTTCCACCCCATAGCTCCATCTGTGTATCAAAGGTAGACTGGAAGCCAGTTTGGCATACTTTTACAAACAAAGTGGTATCACAATATTCGTTATTTTAATTATGAAAAAAATTAATATACAGATTGTATGAGGGAAGCCAACTGGAGAACATGTTAAGAGTCCAAATGTACACAAAGGCTTGGAATTTGTTAGAGTACACTTGGGAGTGGGATTATACAGAAAAATCAGAACGTTCCTCCACCACCCCTTCTACTTGCAGCCAGGCAGCAAACACTGATTCCAACTTGATTGTTTTCCAGACCATTTACAACCATATAAATTGTACAGAATAATGGTGCATACATCTAACATATGTGAATGTGAAAGTTTCGTGGAACATGAGAGGACGTTTGGAGTGACCCACTTCTACTCAGTTCAAGGAGGTATTTCCTACAAAAATCTTCATTCCACGTCTCACCTCATTTATTCCCTTCCACTTCTTCTCCTATTTCTCCAAAATCAGTAGTAAGGGAGCCCATCATAAACATCCGTACTGGGATATATCAAAACACTAATATCCACGCAGTCATGCCTCTAGTCCAAGCTGTGATGTGCTAGCTGTGACAGTGTGAACAGGATGTTGCTTGCTAATGACAGGTCTACAGACATGACATAGATGTGAGGACAATTGAGCAGGGATTTTGTTCTTTATTGCAGCATGTGTGGTTTGTGGCCAGATTCTGATACTCTTCCTCATGCTAACTAGCATTTTCCTAGCTAAGTAACCTTTCATGCCAATGTGACTATAGAGTGAGTAAGGGTATCCTTAGAAATTGTATCAGTAGCAGGTAGGATGTTATGTCTCTACCTTCTTTGATATAGCAGTCTGTGTGTGTGTGTGTGTGCGTGTGTGTGCGCGCGCGCGCGCCAGTCTGCAAGTTGATCAATTTCTATGTAAGGATTAGCATGCTACACCTTGCATTACAGGAAACAGTTATCTATATGGATTTACTTATTTTTAAATGACCTGATGCTTAAGTTCCTAGGACAGGTCCAGCTACTGTGACAATTTCAAATGTCATGAAGCATTCCGCTATTGTGAAATGGACTCATATACCTCAACGCGACCATTTGGGTTTCCTCCAGGAATACAGAATCAGCTACATAGACATAATGAAGAATCACTCTCTGGGTAGGTCACTGTCACATTACCATAAGACAAAAGCAACGTTGCTACGGTTCTGTGTGGAAAATCACTGTGGACAAATTACAAATATTGAGCCACTTAAAGGTGGCTAACATTATATGTAAGGATTAAAGACATTGATTTCAGTGGGAATTGAGTCTGTCTGAAGATCAATTGCTAGAGAATCATATATATCAGTGGTCCCCAACCATTTGAGGGGGCGTGGCCATTCGCCTGCTGGGTGCCAGAGGGCGGGGACACTTGCGCGCCCGGGGGCGGGCCCCCCCATAGCCGCAGGGGCCCCCCCAAGTGCCACACACCTGGGGCTGGTGCCCCTCCAAGCGCCATGCGCCCGGGGCCGGCGCTCCCCCCATGCGCCGCGCGCCGACAGTGCGAGCAGCCATTTCACAGCGCTCCTGGGGCCGGCGCCCCCCCAAGCGCCACACGCACGGGGCCAGCACCCCCCCCAAAGCGCCGCATGCCCAGAGCCAGCACCCCACCCCCACGCGCCACGCACCCAGAGTGCAGGCGGCCAATTCGTGGTGCTCCCGGGGCCAGCGCTCACCGTGCACCATGCACCCGGGGCCGGCTCCGGCACCATGCATGCGCCACATGCCCGGGGCCAGGCCAGCCCTGAGCACTTGGCGGGTGCACACAAATGCCCCCGTGGGCGCCATAGCCGACTTCTGCACCATTCAGCCAGGCCGCAGCATGGGAGCAAGCAGCACAAGCAGCCATTTGGGCCACATGCAGCACCCCTGTGCTGCATGGGGAGCATAGACCCCAAGCAGCCACTTACTCCTGCGCAGTGGCCCAGCTGAGCAGCACAGAAGTCAGCCGAGCGCCACGACGGGAGACAACAATGCTGCCCAGAGGTAACAGCCATGGGGTGGAGCCTGGACAAGCATGCATCTCTGACATCAGGAAAGGGTGCTGGATACAAAAGGAGGAAAGCAGAGCAGACACAGAAGACACGGAGGAGACAGAGAGGAGAATGGAGGAGGCAGAGGACAGTGAGAGAGACAGCAGGAGGAGGAGAAGAGAAACACAGAGTGAGAGGCGGGAGGGGGAGACGAGAAAGAGAGAAAAGGAAAGAGAGGCAGGAGGCGGACAAGAGCTGAGAGAGAGAGGGCAAGGCAATAGGAGGAGAAGAGAGAGAGGCCATTTGCGCCGCTTGCTCCCACATGGCTCCCACAGAAGTCAGCCGAGCGCCACCGTGGAAGGCAAAGGAGAGCGGGGTGGTGACATACATGCCCAGGGGGCGGGGCCTGGACGAGCGTGCATCCCTGACGGAGACAGAGGAGAGCAGAAAGAGTGAGAGGCAGGAGGGGGAGACAGAGCGCAGAGACAGTGGAGGGGGAGAAGAGAAAGAGAGATGGAGAAAGAGGCAGAAGGCAGAGGAGAGCTTAGAGAGAGAAGGGGAGGACGTAGGAGGAGGAGGAGGAGAGAGAGAGAGAGAGAGAGAGACCGGAGGCTCAGGAGAGAAGACTGATGTGGAAGAGAGATCTGAAAATCCTGTCTTATGATGGGCTAATTGGCTACTATTTTAATGTTCTTGCTGGCTTAGGCTATCCAGAGAATTCAACTGATTACAGGGTAAGCTCTCAGTTTATTATGGAATCATCTTTTAAGATCAAGCGTCAGCATCGCCACAGGAGGCCAAAATTCAGATAGATTTTGGCCATGAAAGAAATACTCAACAAGTCTTCAACTGAGAAAAGCATTCAAGAAAGTACACAGAATTACCCTCAATTAAATACAATTTAATTTTACAAGTGACCACATTTCTGTTGAAGTTTCAGTCACTTGCATAACACTAACCTTTCCCCCATCTTTCAGCTTAATAAAATCTTCAAAGTTGCCTAAGACTCCAGCTGCTATAAATATAGTAGCAATTTCTATTAAACACTGAAAGATATGCTATCAGCATGTTCAACACTAAGGCTATGTCTACACTACAAGTTTGTTGCAGAGTCATTAGCATAAGTCATGATCTCATTTGCTTATTTTCTGCCAATGCATTTTTTCTCTAGGAGTTTTTGCGCAAAAACAAACAGTGTGGATGTTTCCTTTGTGTGCAAAAACTCCTTGTGCAAACACAGCTCAAATAGATTATGCAAAAGAAGCATGACAAAATGCTATTCAGCGCTTCATTTGCATTGCCTCTTCCAGTAAAAGCCATAGCGTAGACATAGGCTCAGGTTAAGGTATTGTGACAATTCACACTATTTCTGTGTTGCATTATGACTCAGCCAAGCTTGTTTCTGAACATCTCTGCTGTGAGGTCAAAAATAACACTTGATTCTTATTAGATTAAAAATCATAGAATCATAGAATAATAGGACTGGAAGGGACCTCAAGAGGTCATCGAGTCCAGCCCCCCGCCCTCAAGGCAGGACCAAGCTCCGTCTACATCATCCCTGACAGATGTCTAATCTAACCTGTTCTTAAATATCTCCAGAGAGGGAGATTCCACCACCTCCCTTGGCAATTTATTCCAATATTTGACCACCCTGACAGTTAGGAATTTTTTCCTAATGTCCAATCTAAACCTCCCCTGCTGCGCTTTAAGTCCATTACTCCTTGTCCTGTCCTCAGAAACCAAGAGGAACAAATTTTCTCCTTCCTCCTTGTGACACTCTTTTAGATATTTGAAAACCGCTATCATGTCCCCCCTTAATCTTCTTTTTTCCAAACTAAACAAGCCCAGTTCATGAAGCCTGGCTTCATAGGTCAGGTTCTCTAAACCTTTAATCATTCTTGTCGCTCTTCTCTGTACCCTTTCCAATTTCTCCACATCTTTCTTGAAATGTGGCGCCCAGAACTGGACACAGTACTCCAGCTGAGGCCTAACTAGTGCAGAGTAGAGCGGCAGAATGACTTCACGAGTTTTGCTTACAACACACCTGTTGATACAACCTAGAATCATATTTGCTTTTTTTGCAACAGCATCACACTGTTGACTCATATTCAACTTGTGGTCCACTATGACCCCTAGATCCCTTTCCGCCATGCTCCTTCCTAGACAGTCGCTTCCCATCTTGTATGTACGGAACTGATTGTTCCTTCCTAAGTGGAGCACTTTGCATTTCTCTTTATTAAACCTCTTCCTGTTTACCTCTGACCATTTCTCTAACTTGCTAAGGTCATTTTGAATTATGTCCGTATCCTCCAAAGAAGTTGCAGCCCCACCCAGTTTGGTATCATCTGCAAACTTAATAAGCGTACTCTCTATCCCAATATCTACATCATTAATGAAGATATTGAACAGTACGGGTCCCAAAACAGACCCTTGCGGAACTCCACTTGTTATCCCTTTCCAGCAGGATTTAGCACCGTTAACAACAACTCTCTGACTACGGTTATCCAGCCAATTATGCACCCACCTTATCGTGGCCCTATTTAAGTTATATTTGCCTACTTTATCAATAAGAATATCATGCGAGACCGTATCAAATGCCTTATTAAAGTCTAGGTATATGACATCCACCGCTTCTCCCTTATCCACAAGGCTCGTTATCCTATCAAAGAAAGCTATCAGATTAGTTTGGCATGACTTGTTCTTCACAAACCCATGCTGGCTATTCCTTATCACTTTATTACCTATATTACCATGAAATATAATATCAATGATTTCCTGCTCGTATTGAAAGATTAGATAAGTGAACTGTTATTTTCCACTCCAAAAGAATAAAGTTGTAAGTTGGTTCCTAAAGTCACTATATTAATTACAAAGAAAGATTAATTGAATTGCTAGAAGCTAATGAACGATGGGCTGATTTCATATTACATGAGCTCATATCAGAAAATTTACAACAGATTCTCTAATGATATATATCTTGCTCTTGGCTTGAGAAGGAAAGATTCCATGCTGCAAGTTACAACATGTTGAGGTTTAGATCTTTAACTTTCATAGCTAGTGCAGTCTGTGTATTGAAAGAAGACAAATTTTCTGAAAAAGAGCAAAAAGAGCAATTCATTTCCAAGATTCGAAGAAAAAAAAATCCCAGAGTTGCTTGACCTTTGCATGCAGAAAGAGTTGGAAAAACTACTGAAGTGTAGTGACCACTGAAGTTGCTGCAATTCAAGTTAGCCTGACAGATGGATACTGAGTTTTCCAAAAGGAAGGATGATAAGCTTAATTTCTCATACTTTTTGCCTCACTCTGCAATATGGTAGTTTCTTTCGCTTTCATAAAATTGGCTACTTCTTCAACATTAAAACTTCCATATCAAGCATGTCTGGATGCTTGGCAGCATTCTACAACACAAGAGTACTGTTGTTCACTTTCAATGTGTTTCACACTCCCTCCTATGTTAGAGAGTATACAGGGCTGCTAAAACTGTCCTCCAAGGATTGCTCAAGTGGTAGAGGCTCATGCCTTTAGCTATGGAGGTTTTGAGTTAAATACCCAGGCAATTACCAATAAAGGAAGTTTATGGCACACCACCCTCAAATGGCTAAACACTGAGATCCCTTGTTCCAGGACCCTGACTAATTTCAAGAAGAGAGGATGCGTAGTGAGTTGGCCCCAATCCCAGCACTCACCATAAAACACTTTCTCCTTTGGCACCAATAGAACATCTGCGGAGTATGGTTTCCTGCTGGTTTGGGTTGAGGGCTTGGAAAAGGTGGGCATCTACTCCTATGGTACAGCTTGAATTTGGCTCTACTGTTGTACTTTTGCTATCCCCTCACCCTCTTGTGTTGCAGCTGTTGCTGTCAATTCTTCTACCACCAGCTACCTCTTAAAAGGACTTAAAGAAAAAACTGCCTATAGAGTGCAGATATCAGGAGTGACCAGTGCCGGAGAAGGAGCCCGGAGTCATTCACAGATTTTCACTACTCTGAAATATGGTACTGTGAAGTTTTTTGTGTCTGTGCTGTGCTGAACTGACCCATACCATAAAAATGGGCTGTAGTGTTGCATTTCAACACTGCAGTCCACAACAATATTAGCCATGAGTAGAACCACCTATGAAGCTGAGGTGGAAAGGAGGATATCATCCTGGTTTTTTGCCTTGGACCTGAAGGAAGGGTAAATATGATATGATATACTCTTTCCTCCCTTTCCCACCTACCCCCGACATGAACTCTCTTCAGCAGAAAGGCTGCTGCCTCCCTCATTGTTTATTTCATTCTAGTTAGAAATGGGAAAGGAACTAACATTCCCCTGCAAACAAAATGGTTTTGTTGGCATGAATGTTTTAGAATGAACTTAAACAAAGGCTTCTAAACCATTAAAAAAAAAATGATGGTCCAGAACTGCCTCTCAACAGCCTAATTTTAAGAATGAACTAGATAGATTTGAGTGGGATTTAATGACTGGATTTCTTGGGGAAGTGGAGAAGTTAGGCTCAGTGGGTCAAGAGTTTCCCTCTTGGTTAGTGTTTTATGTTTCTAAGTCTAATGCTACAGGACTTTAGCTGGTCAGGTATAGGTGTCTGGAAGGACTTACATGGTTGTGTTGTAAATAAAAATGCCTTTTTATTGTAACCAGGTCAAATTAGCAGGCCATCAGCTGATTACAGAAACAAGGTTAAAGTTACAGGGCAAAACTGATGGATTTTTAGATTTGTCATCCAGTCATGTGTGAAACTTGAAATTAGTTTTATATTGATTTGATTGTGGTTAAGTTCAAAGGGATTCCATGCTAAAACTGTGAGCTTTATGCTTTCTGCAAACAGAACTCCATCTCTTTCCAATCTCTCAAACCCTGGTCCCATAAATGATATTTATCTCTATTTATCTCCCATCAGATAAAGGGGTATTTGAAGGTATTGTTGCTGCCCTTTGTCTTGGCATTTCAGCTACCATGTTGTTTCTACCCATCATTTGTTCTTTGTTGATTAGAAGGTAAGAGGATAATGTCGATTGGGCTGCTGCACAACATAAGAACACTTTACTGACTTTCCATTCTCTAGTGTTGAGTCCTGACGTATTTTTTCACAACTCATCTTTCTAATTTGAAATTAGAAATGAAAATTCGTTAGGAGACATGATGCAAAAAAGCAGGTTACAAGGATAATTTGCACAATCCTTGTGGTTTTGGAACAGCAGTAACAAACCAAGAATGTGTGTGTCTGCCATGAACCCAAAAAGTTTTAGTCTTTTGATGCAGCTGCCAGTCCAGTTACAATCTCAGCCATTGATGGGATAAGTTTGTAATGCTTCCTATTATCCCAAAAACAGGTAACACTTCTTAAGGAATAATTTTCCAATTCATTATTGTGATCCTTTTCCTATTACAGTTGGACTACAGATTAATTGTTCAATGCCACATACTGATTGATATAATCTAGAAAGCCCAGCTAGCCCATTGGTGCACATGATTTCATACTACAGTACTCTCAATGCTTATTATGTTAAATGAGTGCAAAGGAAACAGAGAAGGGAAGAAGTTAGGGATAACAAGACACCTGGGCTGTGTCTAGACTGCATCCCTTTTCCGTAAAAGGGATGCAAATTAGACATATTGCAATTGCAAATGAAGCGGGGATTTAAATCCCCCCTGCTTCATTAGCATAAAAATGGCTGCCGCTTTTTTCCGGCTCGGAGCTTTGCCGGAAAAAAGCGCCAGTCTAGACACAGATCTTTCGGAAAATAAAGCCTTTTCCGAAAGATCCCTTATTCCTCTTAAAATAGGAAGAGTTTCCCCAGAGAACTGCCTTTTTACATTTTTATTTTTATAAAATGTAAACTTAAGGAGCTTGTCGTGGGGCTCTTCCCCCCCTCGGCTGCGCCACCAAGTCAATGCCCCTCTACCGGGGTAAATACTGCTCTAGCAGCCTAATCCCCACCCAGAGAAGCCTCTCCTGGACCAGGGGTTGATTGTCCAGGGTAGGGAAAATGGGTGGTAGGGGGACCTGGGCCCTCCCTCTCCACCAGGTCCCAGCCCAGGGCCCTTTAGGTAGGGACTATGGCTCCTGCCCACTCGGCGGGGAATCCGGCTGATACACACCGAGCCGCACTTTTAGTCCTTTGCCCTGGGCTGCTTCCTACCACGCCCTGATTCCCCTGTGGTCTATTTGCCTCTCAGTCAGTACTTGCTAGGGCTGCCGTCGGGATTGTGGGTGCACTCCTGCCTCCCTGGGGTTGGCGGCTGCTGGCTCTGCTTCAGGGTTGGGCACAGGCAGCGACTCCAGTCTCAGCTGCTGCAGAAACACCGGTGCGGCCTGGACTACTCCTTCCCCCTGCCACCTCCCTCGCTGCAGGGCTCTCTCTGCTTTTATATCCTGGCTCTGCTGGGAGCATGCCCAGCAGGGCTGGAGGGGCGGGACCTTCTCAGCCAGCTGGGTCTGGGTTACTCCCTGCCCTTCAGTGCAGGGGCTGTCGGCCCCGTCACAAAGCTATACTTCAATATCCATAAACCGTGACAGGTTGCATGTTAGTAAACTGTTGGCTTGCACCGGAAAATGCACCAATAATCTACTAATGCAAAATCTGTCATAGATTACTATAATGGTATCCTGCCCCATCTCTGTTTTTCCTGCTTTAACTACTTCTCTTGCCATGATCTAACTTGATTGGTGCTGAGTGACGAGAGCCGACAAGATGTCAAAACTATGGCTGGAGGTCAAATATGGTCCATGGCACTATTTATTCTGGTCTACTGCTCTACCACAACCATCCTCCTTGCAGCAATGCCTCATCTTTTCTGGCCTCTCCATGGTTCACTGCTACTTTCAGAATGAATTTGAAGGTCATGAATAACTGCTTGGTAGTGAGAAGTGACAGTTTGACTTCCTGTAGGCAAGCGTCAGGGCACTGGGAAATAGTGTGCAAAGCAGCTCAACCTTGCCCATTGCATGAGCAAAGATAAAACATTTTCTAGAGCCCTGAAGCCTACATATCTGACAGGATTTTTTTTTTTTTTTTTTTTTTTTGTGGGAAGGGGGTGGAGAGAGAGAAACACAGGAAGGAGGGCTAAGAAAATGAATTAACTTAGTCACATGAGGTAGACTGATCTCCTAAAAAAGCATCTAATGGACAGCAGATAGATCACTTGAATTCATTCAGGGATTTCAGCCCCCAAGTTCATGAGAGCAGAGTCAGACAATGGTGCTACAATCAATCCTTGACTTCACTGCACTGATAATATTAAAATGAGTCATTAGAGAAACCACAGCATGCTATTCTACTGATTTCATATACAGAGAGAACTGAGACCGTGGCATTCTCAACAGTGCCCGGGTCAAGTTAATGCTACTTACACTGACTTCAGTAGGAACCGAGTTAGGTCAACATTAACAATGTTTAAAATTCCTTGTTTCCATATTTTACTGCCATTTCCAGTGGGAAATAATTTCCAGGCACTCCATTATAATTATGGCACTGCAAACTAATCAGGATGGAGCCTCCTCTTGCTTAGAACTGTGCAAGAGGTAGTCTCGGTCACTGTACCCACAAGTCTAGGATGCCCCATATGAAAGTTGGGATTAGAAGGGTGATTACACTCAGGGATATCTTTTTTATATACATGTTGTAATAGGGACTTACCTAATCTGGCTCTGGGCTTGTCTCTTGCCTCAGTTTCCCCTTGCCTTGAGATGGTTCTTTCAGCCTTGGCCTTTTGGTCCAGTCAAAATCCACGCCTTCAGGAGTATAAGCCAAGTCCAAACACACACATGTTCCATCTTTCAAGGGTTCATCTTCTCCTGCATACCAAACTCTCAGTGTTAGTCTTTGTCTGGGCTCAGCTGTGGCCTTCCTGGGCTATAGTCTGTCCTTTCATCCTCCCTTCTTCCAGGGAGTTCACTGCACCACCTCATCACATGGCAACTTTACAAAAAAAAGTCACTCCTGTTTTCCCTTAACAGCAGGAGCCTTTGTAACCCCTCACTGGGTGGCAGCATAGGCAGAGTCCAGATCAAACTTCCGCTATGGATGCCCAGCCTTTGGAATCCAGAACACCAGGGCTGTTCCAGGCTAACCTGCATTCTTCCCAGGACCCTTCCCATATCCATCTAGTCCTAGCTAGCTGCCTTCCCACTTTTTATAGTGCACAGACCTGCTTCCATGGAATCTTCCTCTTCACTTTTCACAGAGCATCCACTTCTAGGCACTTCCTAGTAGAGTCTCCTCATCCACTCTTGCTAGGCTGATCTTTTCTCCCCACAGCAAGCCTACTATAATCACCTCACTTCAGCACTCATTTCCACCATGTGGGGGAAGTAAGCCAAGAGTGGCACAGGTGCATTTGAGCCTTAATCCTCGTAAGGGTCCAGCTCAGCCTGTGGGCAGCATGTATATTTATTTCCATTTTATACTAATTTTGTGTTTATATAAAACAGTCTCAGCTTTCCCCACCTGCCCCTCAGTTTAACCATCAAATACAGTTTGATTTCTTGTAGGCCTGAAGGCCTAGTCTCAACACATATATTGTAGAGTTAGCCAGAGTTAGAGCTGGATAGCTTAGAAGGGCTTTTAAAGGTTTATTTCTGAGGCCCCAAGTTCAAGAAGAGATTATAAACCACTTTGAGGTGAAGGCCCACAGCTAAAACTAACTTGAATGAAGCTCATGAATTTGGCTTTACCTTAGAAAGACACCACAATTTCTCTTCCACACTAACCCTCATAGGATTTAAGCACAGAGCATAAACAGTACCTGAGCCCTGAAAATGCAAATATAAAATCCAAATTCTATCAGATCTGTGTGAGGATGTATCTATTACTCTACTGCTAATTCACTAAATACCATGTGTGAGCCTTCAGTCAAGAGAGGCAGATCTTCCATTGTGTCTGAATCCTAAGAAAGGGCTGATGTGGGCTAATATGCCAAGATATACTGCAGCCTCCCTTCTGACCCGTAGGCCCTCCACAGGTTTGTAGCATAATGGGACAGAAGCAGGTGCTTGCTCATAGGGGTCAGGCAGATTTCAAAATAGAAAACTATAATACTTTACTACTGATAAGACAAACTAAACCTCTAAGGAAAGAAAGGGGCGTGGAGGAGCTAGGAAATAGTTTTGGATTAGGGAAAAGCGGATAAGCAGTAGAGATGGGAAGAGAATCAGTGCTGATGGCTTTCATAGCTCTTGTTTATGATACTAAATAATTGTGCATCAGAAACTCAGTAACTTACTGTGACAGTATGGACTATAGTTTTGGATTGCCAATTTTTGTGTGTGTTTTAATAGCTGCTATTAGACCTCCAGATCTGATGCACATGAAAATATTGATAAACTATGTACATGACTTGTGATGAAAACAAAAGTAAATGAAGGCTCAATAATTTATTTGGATCCTCAGGTTAAAAAGCATGTCTTTCCAGGTCAAGAAAATTGTGCTGGTCAACAGTACCAAATCCAAGAAACAGCAGCGCGCTGCAAGATGTGACAAGAATCATTTCACTGGTACGAAAAGTGCTTATGAATGAGCCCTTTCACTGATCACAGCAGCACAGACTACTAGCTTCGCTTTTTAATTGTGCCTGGTAAATGTACATAATTAAAGATCTCGCAGAAGCTCTGGTAATATTAGCAATTCAATGTTAGGTTTTTAGAGGGGATTTTCCTACTCCTTTTTAAAAAGGTTTGGTTTTTAAAGTATTCTTGGTCAAGTTGCTGGAAAAGAGGCCTGTGGCCAGAAGAAGCCATTTTAGACAAACTGATGAGAGACAAGAGCTGGGTCAATAACTTAATTTTTCAGTTCACTGGCAAGTCTGAAAAAAAATTGTTTTGGGTCCACGTAATGTGCATGCAAGGTCATACAGGCCACATGTGTAGCTCCAATGGACACAGCTATCTGAAAGAAACAGGTCATGTGTGCAAGGCTCATGTATGCCTACAGTGGGATCTAGGTTGACAAAAACTCAATTATAAGATTTTCCCATTTTTATGAAGCCCAAAGTGTCCAGCACACAGGAGAGAAATCTTGTGATTGCATATTGTAAATGGAAGACTTGTACAGAGACATTCTATAAGCTAGAACGCCACTCCAAAATCGGTATTTGGAGGGAAAAAATACATAGTTGGTATGGGGCCATGATGTTACTATACACACAGCAGAGAGGGAAGCGGTGGAAAGAAATGAAGTCGGTTATACAGATACTTTAAGAAATATGACTGTGCTGATAACATGGCAGAAGTAGAAATAATGATTAACAGATGAAGCATAAAGGCTTTTGGGGGGAAAACGAGGCTCAGAGTGAGTAGGCAGCACAACAAGGCAGCTACTTTTGGAGGCTTTACCCAGTGGTAATTTGACATTAGCAAAGGCTCATGAAATGTGATAGATGTACCCACATACACCAGTGAGCATTGTGAAGTTTTTCAACAGAACCTGAGTCCCTCAGGGAACTTCACTATAATCAAAATGCTCACAAAATTGCTTCAATTCAAGAATGAACACTGTCAAGTAAATCAGTAGTACATTCCTAAAAAAAATAAAGGAGATCAAGCATAGGATTAAAAGTATCTGCTACAAATTTCCACTGTAAACCTTGATAGAATGCCAAGATTTCACAATCTAAGAAAAATTCTAGGATTTATTGTATTAAAGCACTGTACTTTCTAATATCTGTAGCAGTAGTAAATACCTCATGGATCTAGACCATGCAAAGATTAGGAATACATGAACTTCTATAACTGATCAAACCAGTAATCCATGCAATCCAATAGTGCCTAGACCAGATTCTTCAGAGCAAGGTGCCAGAATCACTTTCATGGACAATTATAGGGCAACTTAAATATAGGAAAGTTCTTGTTCCCAATCTCAGACTGCTTTAAAAAAAAGATGGCTTATACCCAATTTAATACCCCTTATTTTGTAAGGTTACAAAAATGATGTTAGATGGGGATCCATAGAATATCTAATCCTTTTGAAAATCTTGGTAGACTCAAACTCAATGGTATTTTGTAGCAAGGAGTTCCATAGATTAACTATGCATGGTGGGTTGTTGTTTTTTTTTTTTTAAAGAACATTTCCTTGTATCACTCCAGAGTCCTTATCTACACTTGCGGGAGAGATCAGCACTGTGGAGCTTGATCTCCCAAGGGTCTATTTAGCCGGTCTAGTAAGGATAAATAGGCCTTACTCAGTCATTCAGCATCATAATCAATCTTTCTACAATGTGCTTATTGGGAAGAAGTTGTTCAGTCATCTGATATCAGTGTGCTAATGAACCGTCGGGGGTGGAGGCGTGGGGGGAGGTGTTCTTGTCTTTCTGGAGAAAGTTGTGATTGGTTTCCTATCAAGGGGCACTTGCCTCTAGCTTCAGGGTTCATCAATCTACCCGGATAATCTGCATCTTCTGAGTTCTTTCACTGAGTTGATAATTATTTGGAGCTTCTGAGTCCTCAGCTCCTCCTCTGACCATTTGAGCATGCAGTGGGGCCTTCACACTTACCTCTCCTAAAACATCCTCTCTCTCATTCACACGAACAAAACATTTCCAGAATTGCAGCACGGAACACAGGGGTACTTCTAAGTCACTTTAACAAAGCTACAAAGTCTTTCAACATTAAACTTCTTTCTTTCTACTACTAGGCCTTGTCTAACACTAACATCACTATGTATTACAATAGTCCAGCCCTTCACTTTAACATGCTAACATCAAACAGAGCTGGAGCTAAGTTAAAGCTGCCTGGCCCTCTGTGAGGCCTACATCTTGTATTTAAGTTTAATCCAATCCTTTTGCTATAACATACATGTATTACAATTGACTTATTAGTTACAAAATTCCATTACAGTGCTATACTTCTGCTTCATATGTTAATGCATCTTCCTGTTAGGAATCTGGGAAAATTTACTCATTAGGTATAGTATTACATCTGTTTATCCCATTGTCAGTCAGACTATTCTGCAAACCATGAAGTGTCATCAGTGCCTGGATACGCAATCTCAGTTTTCAGAGATGCAGAAATCTTGTTGCTTTGGTGGGTCCTATGTACACAGTGTTCAGGTCATTATTCAAAACAGGGCCAATTCTGAATGTGCTGAGGGGCCTGCTGAACCCACTACCACTGGTAAGGGCTGATGGCATTCATGTCTTGGCTGGGTGATTGGTACAAAGTAGCGATCATTCTTCAGCTCAAGAACTGGAATCAGAAAGAATGAATGAAATACAATAAAGTCTTGATAATTTCTTAGGTTTTCAATGCTCTAATGCACCTACTAAACTTAAAATAAGTGAAGACAGAAGCAGTTACTGGTGCGTCAGAGAACATGACAGCCAGTCTGTAATTTAAGATAGCTAATTTAAAAAACCAAAGCAGTATAACCAGAGAGAGATGATACTATTTATGGACCATAAAAAGCCATTCCATTCTGTGTGTATTTTGTGATAGCTTGTATGGCTCTAACAGGACATGCCCATTTCTAAGCAAGTAGTACCTGACTTGACATCATACACTGCTCTGCAGTTTAGCCAGTCAAAATATACAAAAGATTTCTAGACAATCTTTACCTAGACCAAAGTGAGACTGAAGTGAATAGAACTCACTTCAAAGGCATCTTGCTAATAAAAAGGCAGTTAGGCAAAATAACACTGTTCAATTCACCCTGTTTAATGTTGCTATCACCATGTGAATCACGCATATCAGTAGTGACAGAGCTCTGCACAGAACATCCTGCAGTCTACACTGTATCACTTTAACAATGAAGGGATGGAGACTATGGTCTTCTTTTCCAGAAATCTTTATTTCCTTAATAAAGTTAGTACATTGTAAATGGAATTTAAAGGGTAGAAGAAATAGCTTGGCCAGGTAGATTAAACAAGAAATTAATAGCTGCAGCCTGTCTGCCCAGTTCCTGACTTTTTCTGTTGGTTAGTATGAGTGATTTATTTATTTCCATATCATAAGTTAACACTGTGGCTGTGTCTACATTGGCACCCTTTTCCGGAAAAGGGATGCTAATGAGACCAGTAGGAATTGCAAATGCCCCGGGGATTTAAATTTTCCCCGCGGCATTTGCATGAACATGGCTGCCGCTTTTTTCCGGCTCGGGGCTTTGCCGGAGAAAAGCGCCAGTCTAGACGGGATCTTGTGGAAAATAAAGCCTTTTCCGGAAGATCCCTTATTCCTAAGGGATCTTCCGGAAAAGGCTTTATTTTCCACAAGATCCCGTCTAGACTGGCGCTTTTCTCCGGCAAAGCCCCGAGCCGGAAAAAAGCGGCAGCCATGTTCATGCAAATGCCGCGGGGAAAATTTAAATCCCCGGGGCATTTGCAATTCCTACTGGTCTCATTAGCATCCCTTTTCCGGAAAAGGGTGCCAATGTAGACACAGCCTATGTGTAGAAACAAGCAATGATTTTTTTTCTTTCCATTTTATCTGGTTTTGTAGGATATCCAGGGATTCATTTCAAGGCCATTGCTTCAACTGCAAATAGACAATGATACTACCAGCCTTCATGTGATAGAGCAGGATTCCAATGCTTCTTTGGAGCTTCAGCCCTTCACTGAGGAGAGAGAAGACAACACGGAGTGTGGTGCAGGCCAGTCTGAAAGGGTTGGTGGCAACCCGGACACCTGTCCCAGTTGTTTGAAAATCTCTGAAAAAGCAACTGAAAAAGAAAAAGTCAGTTCTAGCATGAGGGCACCTCTCCTGAGTGATTACACCAGCATGGAATTCAGTCAGAAAGCCATGCGGAGTCTGGCACCAAATCTACCTCTGAGGACTACACCTCCTCACGAAGAAGGAAAACTGAACAGGCCAGGGAAAGTGGAGCAACAGGCACTGCTTATTTCTCAAGACTACGTGAAACAGAGCCAGGTGGTATTTACGCCAACTGGACCAACACTGATGGAAGAAAACAGTTTGAACTGAGGTCTCTTGATGCCTTCCCGTGGCAAGGATCATTCCCCAAAACCTTTGATGCTTGATCAGAGTGGTTACAATATTACAGAGCAGAAACTCTGTGAATATTGATGCTTCTCTGCTTTAAAAAATTCCAAAGATAAAGTAGTTTGTGTATATAGTTACATTAGCTATTTCAGTCCCTTGCTCTAAGAATTATCCTCAACTAACTCTTGCACTCATGTCATGGACAAATCTAGTTCCACAAAGGATCCTTTTTTCAGGCCACAATAGTGGGGCTTCATGAACTCTGCTCCTTTGCCAGACTTGGTTAACAAACTCCTTCCGTCTGCTGGAGAGGAATCCAACCAACCTGTCTGTCATTTGCACTGGGTACTGTGGCAACTTTCTCAGGAACATTCCCTGTTCATTCCTCCCAAAAGATGTTCCTGCTCAGCTTGTGTCTTGGTACTTTAGGGAAGCCTGGTGGTGGAAGCAGATTCATGTTTTATTTAAAGTAAATACAATGTAAGCTCCTTAGAGCCATGCAGATTTGATTTTACATTGATCATTGCAAAGCATAGTGGAAATCCTCAACAAGGGGGAAAGCAAGTTTTCAGCCATATCACAAAAGGCTTAGCTAGTCTTCGCTCCAAGAAGCCAGGCATGAAATTTGCTCAGTACATGGACGGGACAGCTTCAATGAAAACCTAAGTGTTTACTGTAAGTGATGTTAGTGAGTCAGACTCTTTTGAGTCAACGAAACATCAACCAGATGTTTCACTGGTAGAGGTGGCACTTTTTGAGTGAAAAGAAAAACAAGCCCTCACCATTCATGGCTGTTGAAGATTGCATGGCACTTTCTACAAGCGTGGGAGTATCTGTTCGATATCTTTGCCGAACTTAGAGGAGGAAGAAGTTATTCCCCAGAGTTCAGGACTTCACAGTGAAGTAGTGATGCTATTCTGGGTACGTTCCCACTTTTGACCCAAGCAGCTAATCAAAATTCAAGTCTCTGTGGTTTGTTCCCACTAGGAAGAGAAACTGGTAATGGAGAAGCAGGTATTTCTTTGCTGCTATCCTGTTTCTATATATAGAATATACAGAGTCCTGTTTCCTGGACAAAGGAGGAAACAACAATGGAACACAGTGGCCTCTCCTACAGAAACAAGCTTTTCTTTGGCCACGAGCCCCAACCCAAAACCTTTCTTTGGCTTTTTCCATGGCTATACCATGTTTCCAGGCTATGTCTGTCTCCATCCTGCATTTGCTTAATTAATTATACACATGCCTGCCTCACAAGACTGACCACTGTCCCTTCACCTAAACTGTAAGTTCCTGAGCTGACCTGCTTTGTTTTGAGCTGTGGCACATGTTTAATTTTCTTTTGAGCAGCAGTTAAACTCATAACAGTTGCTAAGATTTCCAGTTTTACACGTCTTTATTTCCTACTCAGGAGTTTAAAAAAAACAGATATGAAGATGCCTCTGGTGTGCTTCTCCATCTAGGGAAGGAGTTACTGGGGTTGCAAGGGAGGAAAGTATGGTGTTGGAGAATCAAGAACAATTTAATTAAAGAGAACTTCAGACATTTATGAACACTCATACATAGAGCTGGTCTCCCTGCTAGCGGTTTGCCATGAAACCACTGGGCCTTCCTCATTGTGCAGCGGGATAGCTCAGCGGTTTGAACATTGGCTTGCTAAACCCAGGAGTGTGAGTTCAATCCTTGCAGGGGCCATTTGGGGCAAAAATTTGTCAGGGATGGTACTTGGTCCTGCTATGGAGGCAGCGGATGGGACTCAATGACCTTTCAAGATCTCATCCAGCTCTAGGAGATAGGCAATCTCCATCCATCCTGACCTGGAAAGATGTCCTTATGAGCAGAGACATGGTGGGGGCAATTCCCCCCAGGCACCATGCTAGGGGGGGTGCCAGGCCAGGAGAGTGAGTGCATGTTGCACGGGCTCACCTGATGCTAGATCAGTGAGTGGGCAGCTGGGCCACATGCTGCTGCCCAGAATGCACTGAGCCAAGGTAGCCGGCAGGAGCAGCCTCTTTTAAAAGTAAAATTAATTTGCCTGACCCATTCCAGTTCCTCTGGCTCTGTTGGCTCTGTGGGAGGGAGAGGGGGAGGGGGATTTGGTTGTGGGAGGTGCTGGGGGGGTGCCTGACTTTGGCATCAGCTGGTAGAAAACCTGCCAGTCTCCAGCGGCAGGCCAGGGTCAGGGGGCACTGAGGCACAGACAGCGGGTGGGGGGCTGATAAGGGGCCAGAGGCATGTAATGGCAGGGGGAGAGTACAAGTGGGGGGGTGGATCTTGGGAGTAAGAGGTAGCTCAGGAGCATTTTGGGGGTGGGTGGGTGGGACAGCGTGCGGTTGGGGGCGGGCCTTGGGGCAAGAACAGCAGGGTGGGGGATCACGGTCTGGGTGCCTGTGCCCCTCAACTCCTTGTTTTGGGCACTTCTGTGATTCTGGGCTAGGAGAGCTGGGTCTGCCCCGGAGCAGTGCCCAGCCAAGGCAAAGTACAGCATGTGTTAAAGACCTGGAATAAAGTGATGGCTTAGCTGGTGGGGAAAAGAGCTTTGTCATTTGTGAACTCTGCCCCCACGTGCTGGGAGCGGAGGCGTGGGGAGCCCCCTTCCCTGTCTGCTGAATTTGCCAGTGACCTGCCACCTGACACCCAGTTCCCTACCCACTGACTTTCAGCCACTCACCCGTCTGTCACTGGACTGCCTCACTTGATTTCATCCGGACACAAAGCGCTATCAAGCAACTGATGGCACCATCCACCCACTGGAATGGTACCAAGTCCGCATGACCAAGGCAAGACTTGTCCTTGCCAGCCCTTGCTCTGCCCATTGGTAACACTCAGAGGGCTTTCCCAAGGAGGACAACATTGTTCCCATTTTACATCTGGGGAAACTGAGGCACAGTGGGGGCTGTGACGTGCCTGAGGTCACACACCAGGCTGGACTAGAAGCTCAGTTTCCAGTGGTTCAGGGACTGTCTACACAGGTAGCAAAGATGTGACTGCAGCACAGACCAGCATAACCTGGCTCGCTGCACTCTGATTAATGTAGAGAACAATCGCAGAGTGCAGGGGCTTCAGCAATCATGCCCTGTCTAGCTTGTGCTGCCATCAAGCCACCTCTGCTCAAAGGAGACAAGCCTGGGAGCTGCCCGCCGGCCCATGGTGCAGCCCAACTAACGGCAGTGAAGGACAGAGACTGATACCCGGCAGCCACTCCCTGCCCCCACCTCTCCCGTCCACTCAGCCCCGCCCCCAGGCTTGCGGAGGCCTGTGGGGAGAATGCTTTGGACCTAGCCAATTCACTCCCCTCCCGCCGCAACACAGGCCTCGAGGTACCACAGGGCCTGGCCCATGGGATCCCACAGTGTGGGAGAAAACAGGGCCTGACCTGACCCCCCGTTCAAGGGATCCACTTGAGAGAGGGCCCTAGCACCAAAATCTCACTGGTGCTCAGGAGGCTACAGGGCCTCTCTAGGGGGCACTGGCTCCAGTTCAGTACCAGGGCAGAGGGCACAGGCTGGCTCATGGAGGTATGGATGGGCTCTGGGGATCCGTCCCTTCTAGGGGGCACTAGCCCCCATCTAACCCTGTGGGCAATATAGAATCACGGAACACTAGAGCTGCACGGGACCTCAAGAGGTAAGTCCAGTCCCCTGCCATCACAGCAGGACCAAGCACCCAGGGCTACTCAACACATGGCCTGTGGGCTGCATGCTGCCCACAGCCAGTTTGTTTGCGCCCCGCGGTGCAGTTTGGGTTTATGTGGGGATCAACACGTGGCCGGCGAGTGGGAGCTGAAACAAAAAAGTAGCCAGCGTAATGATCTTCTGTTGATATGTGTTTTAGTAGGTAAATTCCTGGACTGTCATTGCTCATGAAAAGTGCTGCACATGGGTAGAAATTGGGTAAATGTTGCATTTTATTAATATCAGCAGAGCTGACTTAAATGGGGCCTGTATATTGTGGAGTCTTGCCTTAATCTTTGTATTCATATCCCTCAGTGTGAAAGAATCTATTTGCATATATATTTGCATGTATATGCAACCACACTTAAGCTGCAGCCCTCAGCATGTTCTGTAAGTATCAATGTGGCCGCCGGGGGCTTCTAAAGTTGAGTTGCCCTAGCTCATCCCTGACAGGTGTTTGTCTAACCTGGTCTTAAATATCTCCAACTATGGAGATTCCACAGTCTCACTAGGCAATTTATTCCAGTGTTTAACCACCCTGACAGGCAGGAAGTTTTTCCTAATGTCCAACCTAAACCTCCCTTGCTGCAATTTAAGCCCATTGCTTCTCATCCTAACCTCAGAGGCCAAGGAGAACAATTTTTCTTCCTCCTCCTTATGATACTCTTTTAGATACTTGAAAGCTACTAACATGTCCCTTTTCGGTTTTCTCTTTTCCAAGGTACACAAGGCCAATTCCTTCAGCCTTGCCTCATCGCTCATGTTCTCTAGACCTTTCATCATTTGTGTTGATCTTTTCTGGACTTTCTCCAGTTTCTCCACATTTCCTGAAATGTGGCACCCAGAACTGGACATGATACTCCAGGTGGGGCCTAGTGTAGATGGCTAATTCCCTGCCTAGAGGACATGAGACTGGGCGGGTTAATTTCCAATCCTCCTGTTTATTCTTTTCCTAAGCCAAGAGGGCACAGTAGTTCTGATGGGGGTTGGAGAGGGGATGGAAGCCAGATCCAAGATCAATGAGCCCTGGGAAGTGGGCCCATTGAAAGGAGACTGGACCTGTGGATGCCTTGGGGGTCAGCAGCAAGGGCCTGCTTTGGGAAGCCCCCTCTTTGGAGCTGAATGTGGCAGCATTGAGACACCACTCAGAAGCAGGCACCACAGACACTAACTGCAGATTCATGGGATGGTTCTTACAGATCTTGCACATGCATAAGATGATAGATCTGCACTAACTGTAAAACACTTTAAACAGGGCAGAAGCAACTCAGTTAGAACCAGGAACTATTTCCCCCTCTCCTCACGACGTCTGTCACGAAGCAGTAACAGAATGTACTGTGTCCCCACTGCCTTGATATACCAATGACTGTTCTTTTAGCCAATTTAGAGTCTAAATGGTCCCCCAAGTCCAGTCTTCTTGTCCCAAACAGGATACCTTGCACCCTTTCACCTGGGTACTAGTACCTGGGAGAGGGATGCAAGTGTGAATCTCACTCTCTGCAGTATTATGGACAAAGTTATTGCCACGACATTGTGATGTATTTAACTTTTGGCTCCCTTTCAGAGAATTTCAACTTCAACTGTTTAATCCAGTTTTTAGTTAGAACTTATTCTTCTATAAGGTTCCAAAGTAACAACTATTCCTATGAAGCTTCCACACTTGTCAGACTTGTAAATGTCCTCTTAATTCAATCACCACAAAACATATAGAAGATGTTAAATACGCCTGTGGAGGCTTTACTGCCTTAATTTATACTAACTTGATAATTGTTTCATTTCTTTGAACCTATCGTGCGTTTATATTTGCATAGCTATAATGGTGAGACAGTAGCACTTTTTTTCGTTGAAAATGGCAAATTCAAAACTAATTTTGAAAGCTATTTTGTTGTGTACAAAACCAGAGTCAGCAAATCCAGATTCTAGTCTGACCTCCTTCTTTAGTTGTTAAAGATCATGTGACAACTGTAGGTAGCAACCCCTTATGTTGAAAACCCTGGGAAAGATCACTTCTCAAGATTAGTGTCAACTTGGTGCTAGTACTTTGCACTAACTGTAATACCTCATATAGTGTTTTTCATATATGAATTTTCAATAAAGAATTATAAATCTCTTCTTCATGCTAGGTAAGAAAGAGTAAAACTGATATTGAGGTAGGGTTTTTGGGTGCTCAGCATGGAAAAGAAAATGCCCTAGTTCAAAATACGTATGAAATTCTACATGCTAGAGATGAGACTTAGACTAGACAATCTGCTCCATTCTGGCAGTTGCTATGTTACTAAATGTGCGTACTGGTCTCTTTTACCAGGTTATGCATCCTCAATACAGCTAATTAAAGCTATGTTAAAGGTGACATTAATGAACAAAAAAATCATTCTGCCAGGGGGCAGGCCAGGGAATAAAAGTAAATAATTTAAATACCAAGGACTTGAACTCAGCCCCCAGCACTGCTGAACACATTTTGCTATGTAAGATGGCTCTTCAAAGCCCGAGGGTGGTTTTCATTTAGTGTTTCACTTCTATGAGTGCAAAATAGCAGGACTAAGGAGTGGATTGCATATTGCTGGTGTAAGGCAAGAAGGGTTGCCAACCCTCCCAGTTCCACCAGGAGCCTTCCAAAATCACGCCCTATCTCCTGGAGGCTACTTCAGCTACACCAGGAGATTTTGGGCATTAACAGTGCAGCAGCGCAGTAGACTTAAGGCAGGCTCCCTTACCTGCCTTGGCTCCACACCACTCCTGGAAGCAGTTGGCACTGTCCCTGTGGCCCCTGGAGGAGACCTGGGGTCTCTGTGCACTGCCCTCATTCTTAATGCCAACTCCACAGCTCCCAGTGGCCAGGAACTGTAACCAATGGGAGCTGTGGGGGCAGTGCTTGCAGGCACCAGTGCATGGAGATCTCCTGGCCCCACCCCCCAGCCTAGAAGCTGCTGCTAGAGGGATGTGCTGGTCACTTCTGGGCGCCACATGAAGTAAGTGTCATCCCTCTCCTACATGCTAACCCGCTGCCCCAGCCAAGAGCCCACACCCAAACTCCCTCCCAGAGTCTACTGGCCTTGGGGAAGGAGTTAGACAGGGGGTAGGACAAGGGTCTTTGGATTCATGCAATTAGTTGGCAACACTAGATGTGAGGAAGTTAGCGCAGCGTTAGTGGTTCTACTCTTCTTGTTCTGAGTAAAGGACTGTGGTTTCCACAGCTTCATTCCTGTGAATTTCACACACATCCCACGTATGTGAAAATGAGTATATTTCAGCTATACGTTATTCTCCTGATTCTTTCCACCAAACCCAGATTATTTGCATTAGGACATTGTAGTGTGTTCATTTAAATCCAGCTCTCGACTTCACATCCCCTCCTAACAGGCCAAAAAATAACCCTCTCTACATAACCACTTATCCCATCCCTCTCCCTTTCTCCCCCCCCCCCTTCTGTTTTGGCTACTTTTCTATCTTGAGCCAGTTACTAAAATACCCACATATACACAACACAGAGCCACACTCACCTCAAAATAGAGCCTGACATCAGGGCTACGTCTACATTGGCATCCCTTTCCGGAAAAGGGATGCTAATGAGACGAGTCGGAATTGCAAATCCGCAGGGGATTTAAATATCCTCCGCGGTATTTGCATTTACATGGCTGCCGCTTTTTTCCGGCTTGGGGATAAGCCGGAGAAAAGCGGCAGTCTAATTCTCTGGAAAATAAGCCCTTTTCCGGAGGATTTCTTATTCCTACTTGAAAGCAGGAATAAGAAATCCTCCGGAAAAGGGCTTATTTTCCGGAGAATCGCGTCTAGACTGGTGCTTTTCTCCGGCTTATCCCCAAGCCGGAAAAAAGCGGCAGCCATGTAAATGCAAATGCCGCGGGGGATATTTAAATCCCCCGCGGATTTGCAATTCCGAAGTGTCTAATTTGCATCCCTTTTCCGGAAAAGGGGTGCAGTGTAGAGACAGCCCAATTGTAAATACCACACCATCTAAAACAGAACCTGGTCAGGAATGAAAATATGACTGATGCGCATGTTCTTAACTAGAAACCTTGTCTTGCTCTGCTGAGAAACTGGAGCAGCAAAGTGGTAAAGAAGTTGTTCAGACACAGGTAGGAAATCTTAGCATTTGCTCTGGGCTCTTTTTTAAGCCTGACTTATTGGAGTTCAGGCTGTTCTGTGGTCATGGATGAACACAGAACAATCTATACTCTACTTGGGGATTCAAGACAATTACATACATTATAATAGAGCAGCCAGGTTTTTCTTTTTGGTTCAGGAAACCATCTGTCTAATCACACTCTCCCTGCATGAAAACTTGGTTCCAAGTTCATGCAATTAAACAGGGCAGGCTGAAGAGAAGCATTACAGGGATTTTTATTGTTATTAAATAGATATTTTACTATGACATACAGAATTTGATATGCAAAATGAAAAGACTAACAGATCAACCTGCCAGCATCGGGTAGCACTGAAAAAAATGCAAACAATCAAACCTAGTATTCCAAGATCCTAAATTTACCATTTTCTATAACTGTATACTGTAGAAACATTAAAATGACATAATAATAATAAAAATAAAGAATGGAGCTATACCCATCTCATAGAGCTGGAAGGGACCTTGACAGGTCGAGTCCAACCCCCTGCACTCATGGCAGGACCAAGTACCATCCCTGACAGATTTGCCCCAGATCCCTAAATGGCCCCTTCAAGGACTGAACTCACAATACTGGGTTTAGCAAGCCAAACCACTGAGCTGTCCCTCCTCCCATCATATGGCATCAGATAATTCAAGCTGCCCCTTACTACATTTTGCATGCTGTGAAAATCACAGCAACAGGCCACCAAGACTGCAATAGACCTGTAAATAAAAGTATGCTATTATGTTGGATCTGATGTGAAATCTAATGACTGTATTAGGTGATAATTAGCAAGATTTAGCAACAGTCCATTGTTTCCAGAAAAATAAGTATTTCCCCCAATCATGTATAAACTGTTGAGATGCTGAGAACAAAGAGTGAAATAGCTCAAAATTGGAGTTGGCTATTTGTGCTTCTATCAGTCTGGGTTTTTTTATTAAAATGTTTATAGCCATATGAGCCAAGTACCTTTTGGTCATTTTACTTTTGGTTGCGCCCTCACCCTTGCCATATTCTCTTTTATGTCTCCATAAAGGGATTGTTGGGATTTTCACTCTGACCACAACACTCTCTAGACCAACAGAAGGTTTACAAGTCACTACCGGTTTTTATTTTGTACGTAGCAGAATGTGTGACACATTGGGTGCATCTACACTGCAACACTATTTCAGAATACCAGAGTATCCCAAAATAGCTATCCCACAGCAAGCCCATTATTTTGGGCTCGCTATTCTGACATCCCTATAAATCTCATTCTAGGAGGAGTAAGGGACATTTTGGAATAGCACTTTATTTCTAAATTTGGTGCTGAGTAGACAGCGCTTATTGTGAGCTTCAGTGACTAGTTTAACCAAAATATGAACTGATCCTGGTATGTAGGGATGGGGGTGAGTGGGGAAAAAAATAACCATATGCAAAAGGCAGGTCATGATGCTTTTGGTAGGATAGCATTTATTTGTATAGAAAGTGAATTGCATAGGCATCAGATTATGACCGTTAATAAGGTTTTTTTTATATTGATAGATATCACTGAAAGATTTCAGAGAACAAGTGTGCCTGAAGGCACCATTTGAAAGATGACTGCCAAACCTGGGAAAACCAGATTCAGGGAAAGGTTTGGTATATTGTCTTCCAGCATCTCCTCAAAACTGCTTTTTAGTCCCTTGCTTGGCGTGGGCTGAGCCTCTCTGAGCTAAGGGACGGATTGGGTGGCTTAACCACTGCTTTTAGCTCCTGGGCTACTTCTGCCACAGATCCTTCGGAGGCTGAATCCTAAACAGGCTTCAGATTAAACTGCTTATGCTCCGGACCTGGAACATACAAGAACCCAAGGATTTAAGGATGATTTGGGAGTCTTTTAACCCAAATAATTTGGTATCCATCTGCTTCATAAACAAGGCCCGAATGTTGAAGGGGAGGTCCTGAATTGACTGTTGAGTCTCTGTGGAGTCCAGAGAGGACCAGCCAAGTTGTTTGCTGCATGGCAACGGCAGATACCACAGAGCAAGCAGTGGAGTCTGCAGTGCCATGCCACCTAGCCAGCTCTTGCGGCAGCTATGCCCTCATCCAGCACTGCACAGAACTCCTTACAAGAGCCCTCCTGGAGGGCACTCTCACATTTGGCAGTGGTCTGCCACATAGTAAAGTCATGCCACTCCTGGAAAGTCTGGGGACTGGTCTCCCTTAGCTATAGACTGGACAATGAATAGATCTTATGTCTGAGTAAGTCCAGCCTCTTGGAGTCTATTTTTGGGAGTAGTGCCAGGTTACCCACTCAGGTTGACCACCTTGACCACCAAGGAATTTGGGGCAGGATGGGAATAAAGGTATTTGTGACCCTTTGTCCCATCTAAGTACTTCCACTCTGCCCATTTGGAAGAAGGGGGTTTGCCCCAAGGCACTGGTGATCTATGACATGATGATGGGAAGAGCAACCCTAGCAGGAGCTGTGAAGGACAGGACAACAAAGAGTCCATTTGCTCCTCCAACACCTCTGCTTGCAGGCTGAAGTTGGAAGTGACCCTCTCCAAAACTTCCTGGTGCACCTTGGCATCATCCTGAGAAAGAGGATGAGAGTTCCCCATGATAGCTTCATCCAGTAATGATGAAGAGGAGACCAATACTGTGGGGTCCACAATGCCCATTGGCAATTTGGTGGTTTGACCCCCTTCATCCACATGAGCTTGAGGGATCTTCTCCCCCAAGGCTTCAGGCACAGGAAGGGGGAGAGCCACGGGGGCCTATCTGAAATTTTCAACACTGATTGGAGAGGTTGGAATGGTTGAGTGAACCCCTATGGGGTTCAGGAATACCACAGGATTGGCCACTGCCTGGGATCACTGGTCAATCTTCAGTGCTGATGACCGAGCTGATACCGAGGGCCTGGGAGGCTGAGCTGCTAAGATCAAGCCTTGTTCCATAGCAGGCCTGTATCTGGAAACCTGGTGACCAGGGTCTACTGAAGTGGTGACTTTACCTGCAGTTGTGCCCTCAGTCTTATCTGGAGGAGGAGCACTTGGAAGGGGATGAAAGCCTAACTCAGGGACCTTGACTGAGTGCTCAGCAAATCTGTGGCAGGAATCCAGCAATCCATGCCTCTTGCTCCGAGGCCATGATGGGGGATAAGGATTTAAATCAGGAGGTACCATGGGCTGGCCTTTGGGGGGAAAATCGCTTGGCACGTGGTGACGCTTGTCTCGTAAACTGATGACAGGGCTTCTGGTTCTTGTCCTCTGACTGATCCTGGGAACTGTAATGCTGACTGAGTGAAAAATGAGGCACGGAGTATATAAGTGTCACATCTGTGAGAAATGAAAGTACACCCTAGTGCAGGGCTACTCAACGCTGGAAGCCACAGGGGCCACACTGATACTCACAGCACATGCTGAGGGCTGCAGCTTAAGCATGGTTGCATATACATGCAAATATATATGCAAATAGATTCTTTCACACTGAGGGATATGAATATAAAGATTAAGGCAAGACCACACAACATGCAGGCCCCATTTAAGTCAGTTCTGCTGATATTAATAAAATGCAATATTTACCCAAGTTACACCAGTTTTGCACTTGACAATCCAGGAATTTAAACTACTAAAATGCATATCAACAAAAGACCATTATATTGACTTGCCTTTGTGGAGCGTGTTCCCAGTGGAGGCCATGATCAAATGATCCCACCCGTGGGCCACGTGTTGAGCTCTGTGTTGAGTCCTGTGTCAATCTAAACCACGCCATGGGCCACAAACAAACGTGCTGCAGACCACAAACGAACGGGCTGCATGTTGAGTAGCCCTGCCCTTGTGTCCTGCAAACCAGGCTTATAGCTTCAGTACATAGCTATCCTTCCACCCCGTTGAGACTCAGCCTGATTAAGTTATTGTCTTAAGCAGCCATATGACCACAGCCTAACTTCAGAAGAGGGGTCACTTTTTGATCATAAGGACTTCAAGGCTGAGGTGAAACTGTTAGTACAGTGGATTAACTGACACCCGGTAATCCAACACTCCACTTTATCTGACTTTGTCCCCGGGAGCTGCAGGGTCAGATACAGCGCAGGTCGGGAGAACAGCCCCGCTTGCTGCCTCTTCGCTCTCTAGGAGCAGCTGCTGCCACTCCTGCTTGGGACAAAGCGGGCCCGGCAGGAGTGGCTGCAGCTTCTCCTAGAGAGCAACGGAACAGCTGATGCTGCTCTGTCGGGGACGCTTCGGCCCGGCAGGAGCAGCATCAGCTATTCCATTGCTCTCTACAGTAGAGTCCGTATCATTCGACATATTCGGTAATCCGACCATGTGTCGGTCCTGTTTAGGTCGGATGATAGGGACTCTACTGTAGATTCATACATATCAAGCCCATAGGATTTTAGTTAATCAAAAAGTGTAGTTAATCAAAAAGAAGTGATCAGCCATCTTTCTTGTCACCCTAATAGACCAGTTAAAAAGAAAACCTTCCCAAGACAAACTTAATGGGATCCAGTGAACTTTAAAAAATTAGCAACAAAAGTGTCTGTGGTTCACATTTGTTTCTGCTCAGACAAAGCACACCTTAATACTTATCAACATTATTCTTTATGTTGAGTTCTAGTGATATACACAACAGCTAATTTAATCTCAGATCTCCCAGTTGAGCTGGATGTATTTAACAGCATGTTTTCATAGAATCATAGAATACTAGTACTGGAAGGGACCTTGAGAGGTCATCGAGTCCAGTCCCCTGCCCTCATGGCAGGACCCAGTACTGTCTAGACAAGGGTTTCCCAACTTATGGGTCAGAACCCAAATATGGGTCGCCAATACATTTCAAAAGGGTCGCCAAGTGTCTCCCCAGGTGGATCTGCCCCCTCTCCTTGAATTGCCTTGGGTCTCCAAGTTTTCCTGAATTGTCAAAATGGGTCCCCAACCTTTTTGTGTGGCGGGCGCCGCACTGGTGGGCGGCGTCATCCCACTGCGTCACCCAGCCAGCTGGCCCAATGCCAAGTGCGCCTGCGCTGGTGACAGACCCCCCCCATCGTAGCCATTTTGCCACTCTGGACTGGCCGCCCTGCTCCCGTGGCTTCCCCACCGCACTCCTTGGCAGATTCTCCTGCCGCCGGTGCTTCCCCACACCCCGTCATGGCGCGAGTTCAGCCCCGCAGTGCATGCGGCCCATTTTCCCCTGGCCATCCTGCGTCGCGGGCACTGCGTTGGGAAGCACTGGTCTACACCATCCGTGATAGACATTTATCTAACTTGCTCTTAAATATCTCCAGAGATGGAGGTTCCACAACCACCTTGACAGTTAGGAATTTTTTCCTAATGTCCAACCAAAACTTCCTTGCTGCAGTTTGAGCCCATTGCTTCTTGTTCTATCGTCAGAGGCTAAGGAGAACAATTTTTCTCCCTCCTCCTTGTGACACCCTTTTACATACCTGAAAACTGCTATCATTTCCCCTCTCAATCTTCTCTTTTCCAAACTAAAGAAGCCCAATTCTTTCAGTCTTCCTTCATAGGTCATGTTCTCTAGACCTTTAATCATTTTTGTTGCTCTTCTCTGGACCGTCTCCAATTTCTCCACATCTTTCTTGAAATGTGGTGCCCAGAACTGGACACAATACTCCGAGGCCTAATCAGCGCAGAGTAGAGAGGAAGAATGACTTCTCGTGTCTTGCTCACAACACATCTATGAATGCATCCTAGCATCATGTTTGCTTTTTTTGCAACAGTGTCACACTGTTGACTCATATTTAGTTTGTGGCCCACTATAACTCCTAGATCCCTTTCTGCAGTACTCCTTTCCAGACAGTGGCTTCCTATTCTGTGTGTGTGAAACTGATTCAGAGATACCGGTACTTATTTTATGGAGATGCTTATTGCTGAGCTGTCTTCACAGAGGTAGTATAATGCTCCATAGCTAGACACAAAGAGGAAAAAATGTTAACACAGCAGAGGGGCAAATTTCCTGGATTTTATAGGAACAAAAATTTTTTCAAAGAATTCTGGTAAAATAATTATTATGAATTTAAGAAAAATTGCCAGTCTAGACAGCTAGCACAGCAAAATAGAAGTGTAATGAAAGTCTAAGATGAAACACTTTAGTGGCAAGTTCTACATGAATACTACATTTGCTGAACTTCTGACCATCACACTGCTATAAACATAAGGGAAGTGCAAGTATTAGGTGGTATTAACCCTTTAAAATATTGATACAATTTGATTTAAACCTAAAATCTTTTCTTCCAGATTCTGTCAAAAAATGAGATACTTCTACCACCATTTATACCAGATATACAATAAACAAAAAGTCAAATTCAAAAGGCATTTCTGAATTTTAAGAAACACCCTTGTCCACTTGCCATTCCCATACTTTAATATAATAGAAAGTTACTCACCCTATGCAATAACTGTAGTTCTTTGAGATGGCTGTCCCGTGGGTGCTTCGCCTTTAGGTGCACCAGCGCCGCTGCGCTCACCAGTTGGAGATGGTTAGTAGCAGTGCTCCTCTTTCCCCCACTTCCCCCCAGACTGGTGCAAGTGCAAGGCTCTGGCATGAGACACCTGTTGTAATGCGCATTCGTGGCCAGCCGGGCTCCTCAGTTCTTCTCTGATACAGATCCAAACAGAATCTGAAGTAGAGGGGAGGAGGGTGGGTGGTGGAGTACCCCCGGGGACAACCATCTCAAAGAATTCCAGTTACTGCACAGGGTCAGTAACCTTCCCTTCTTCGAAGAGTGTCCCTGTGGCTGCTCCACTTTTAGGTGACTACAGAGCAGTATCAGTGCTTGAAGGTGGGTGTGACGTAGTGGGGGTACCTGGCTGGTTTCTATGCTGCTGGCTCTGGGGTAACCCCCACTGGCTGCCGTGGGTACCACGACCCAGCAAAACAGGATGAGTCACTATGCAAAGGGACCTCTCAACCGGTATGGCCAGACACCCCCCATGGAGAGGAACAAAGGAAGGTGGAATGCTGCCCTGGCTGGGGGGCAGGACTGGAAGAGTATTAGTTAGTTGCTGTCTGGGAGCATGGAGGAGACAGCCTAGGGAAAGGGGCTGGAGTTTAGGGGCCCAGTCTCCCCCATCCCAAGGGGGCCTGAGGCATCCTAGCCCAGCTCTGTGACCAGATTACATCTGTGCTGTATCCTGGAGAGGCAATAAACTTCCTCTATTTCACCGGCTGGTGCAATCTGTTTGTGCCATTTCGGGGTGCAGGAGACGGGGGAACCCCAACGCGCCGTCACAGTGGGACCTTACGAAGGCCTGTTTTGGCTACTGAAAGTACGGAGTGGCTGAATCGAGTGTGAGTGTCTGCATATGACTGGATGGCACAGTGATGCACGAAAGTGAGTGTGAAAGCCCATGTGGCTGCTCTGCAGATCTCGTCCATGGGGATACCACGGAGGAAAGCTGTGGAAGTGGCCATTGCCTTTGTGGAATGGGCACATACAGCCGAAGGAGGCTATTTGTTGAATATGACATAAACCAGTCTTTATATAGTCTGAAATCCACTTGGACAGTCTGTTTAGAGATCGGTAGTCCCTGAGATCTCTCTGTGGAGGAGGTAAACAAGTGAGGCGTTTTGCTGAACAAGCATGTTCGTTGCAAGTAAAAGGCCACCGCCCTGTAGATTTCGAGTGTATGGAGAGCCCTTTCCCTGTTGTCACTATGAGGTTTGTAGAAGAAGACAGATAAGTAAACTGGTTCACTACAATGGAGCACGGTAAATACTTTGGGAATGAAATTAGGATGGGTCTGGAGGACCACCTTGTCCTTGTGGAAAACCGTATATGGCAGGTTGGTCATAAGCGAGCACAACTCTCCCACCCTTTGTGCAGAGGTAATAGCCATGAGAAAGGCCATCTTCATAGACAGGTGTAGAAGGGAGCATGTAGCTAGTGGTTTAAACCGTTTGCCCATTAGTGCCCATAGCACGAGGTTAAGGTCCCATGCAGGGACTGGTTCTTTAATTGTAGGACTGTATTGTACAGACCTCGCAGAAATCTCGATTGATGGATGAGTGAAAACTAAATGATTCTGTATGGGCAGGTGGAATGCAGATATGGCTGCGAGGTAGACTCTGATGGAGCTGAGGGATAGACCTGTGTTGTGGAGGTGTAGTACGTAGGTAAGTATGAATGGGCCTCCAATCTGAGTAGAGGTGTAGTGTCAAATGAAGTACCAACTAGTGAAACGCTGCCACTTTTGAGTATAAGATTTCCTCGTTGCAAGTCTGTGACTGGTGGTGAGAATAGTTTGAACTTCGAAGAGGACACTGGATCACTGTTGTGGTTAGCCAGCAAGGAGCCACACATGCAGGTGAAGATACTCGATGACAGGGTGGCGAATCTTCTCGTTCTATTGGGTGAGCAGTGATGGAACCGGAGGGAAGCGATGTGGGGGAAGCATGGCCATTTGTAGAAGAGCTGGATATCAAATCTGTTTGGGCCACCATGGCGCTAGCAGTATCACTGTGGCTCTGTCCTGTTTTGAGTATCACTCTCTAGATAAGAGGAATTGGTGGGAATGCATATGCTAGAGGCGCGTCCCATCTGATGTTGAATGCATCCCCCAGAGAGCCGGGGCCCAATCCCGCTCTGGAGCAATAGCGAGGGCACTGAGTTTGTGTGTGTGGCAAAGAGGTCCATCGCAGGAAACTCCCATCTGTGGAACAGATGATTGATGGCCGACCTGTTGATCTCCCACTAGTGATTGAGGGAGAAGTTTCTGCTGAGATCATCCGCTTATGTATTGTCTGCCTGGGATACATGTGGTTATGAGGTGAATGTGCCGAGGGATGTACCATTCCCATAAATGTACTGCCTCCCAACAGAGCTGGCGAGAACGGACACCACCCTACTTGTTGATGTAGTGCATTATTGTCAAGTTGTCCATCAGTATGTGTTGCCGGCAATAGTGAGTCTCAGGTCCGACACTGGGTTCTCAAAGTACAAAAAAAAAAAACCCAAAAAAAACACTACACAGGTATTTGTCAAACACAAGCAATTTATTTCCTGACAGCTATTAGCTGTGCCCCTTAACTAAAAGAACGTGATAGGAAAAGCGGCATTTCTTACATCCCTTCTGATAGCTGGGGAACCCGTTTCGGCTGCGGATGAAGTGATAGACTGTCTCAGCTTCTGAGGGGTTGGTACCCAAAGCCCATTGGTGAGGTCCAAATTGCTGTGCTCTGGTGCAGCTTTAAATATAATTTATCTGCCTTATTCTGCAGCTTGGAAATTTCTAGGGGTTACTCATTGCTTGTTACAGTATGGCTCAGCTGTATTGCTTGTCCTTTGACTTTGTTTACATGATTGGTACATTTAGGTAAACGAGATTGTTATGTTCCCGCCCTTATCTACAATTTGTTTATGCTACAATGGTGTATGTTCATAGAAGCTTGCTTCTGGCACATCAGTAGGGAAGGGGGGGGGGGAGATGGGAAAGGGGAGGAATGCAGGCCTCACCACCCCTATACTTCACACGTACAGAGTTCTTCCTCAATTGACCCCTACAGTATGTGGACCATATTATTGCGTATTATCTGGGAGAAGTGCATGCATGCATACTGGACTGCTCTGAGCTCGAGCAAGTTGATGTGTTCACATTGCTTATCTGGTGTCCACCTGGCTTGGACTACCTAGTCCTGCAAATGAGCCCCCCAACTTATTAGTGAGGCGTCTGTGCTAATTGTAAGCATTAGGGGGTTTCTGCTGAAACGGAGATCCTGTGTATATATTGTTGGGCTGTGTCCATCAGGTAAGGGATACTTTTATGCCACATGGCATATTGAGAGACTGGTTCAACGGGTGTACATGTGGCCTGTACACTACCCTGAGCCAAGTCTACATTGGTCTCATATACAGGCGTGCATAAGGCACTACCAAGGTGGCAGCTGCCATGTGACCGAGGTGGTGCAGGCACTGCCTGGCAGTTACACAGGGGCTGAACTGTGCCAGATGCACCAAGTCTTGAACTACTGTGAAGTGGAAGCGAGGCTACTGCTGTTTAACAGTCCAGGTGTGCCCCTATGAAGTCTAGTGTCTGCACTGGGAGCAAGACACACTTTCCAGGTTTATGCATAGATCGAGTCTGTCGAATAATGCCCTGGTAAATGTCACTACCTACTGAGTATGGTAAGGTGACTGGCTCTTTATGAGGCAATCGTCAAGGTAGGGAAAATGTGGTAATTCCCCTTGTTCTGAGGTAAGCGGCAACCACTGTTACCACTTCTGAGAATACCCTTGGGGCAGTCGATAGGCCAAAAGGTAGGACTCTATATTGGAAATATTGGTTTGCCATTGTGAATCTGAGGAAGCATCTGTGTGATGGGATGTATTGCGATGTGGAAGTAAGCATCCTGAAGGTCGAGGGTGGACAGCCAATCTCCTTTCTCGAGAGTATGACTGTGATGAGAGTCACCATTTTGAAGCGTTGATAATGCACGTAGTGATTGAGTCCTCTGAGATCTAGTATAGCTTTCCAACCCCGATTTCTTGGTTGTGAGGAAGTAGTGAGAATAAATACCTCTTCCCCTGCACTTGAAAAGCACCGCTTCCGTGGCTCCCACTTGCAGGAGACATTTTGCCTTTTGTACAAGCACAGCCTTGTGAGAAGGGTACCTGAAAAGGGACGGGGATGGTGGTTGTGGGTGGGGGGTGGAGGTAAAGGGGATGACGTAACCTGTGTTGATGATCACGAGAACTCACTTGTCAGTCGTAATGCACTGTGAGGCAGGATAGAATCTGCTAGTCTGGAGCCAAATGTGGTATAAGGCTTGGATTGCCACCCTGGATGTATGGGAGCTGTCCAAACCTTGACCAAGACTTCAAAATGACTGAAGTGCTGGAGCTTGTTGGGCAAGGGGTTGTTCCGATGATTGTGTACATCTGGGTTGTCTTGAACATCATCAGTTGTCGTACTGTCTAGTGTGGTTGAAAGGCATTCATTTGTATCTATATGTAAATTATCTATTTTGCTTTCTTCTGTTAGGAGGAGGTTGGATGCCAAGTGTGCGCAGAGTGACTCGTGACTCTTTCAGGGAGTGAATAGTCATATTCGTGGTGTCTGCAGAGAGCCGGAATGTCTTGAAAGGGAGGTCCTCGACTGTGCTCTGAACTTCCTTTGGAAAAATCTGACAGTTGAAGCCAGGACGTACGCCTCATCACCACTGCAGATGCCGGAGATTTAGAAGCTGTATCCATGGAATTGAGGGAAGACTAGTATGGTTCTAGAGATCATAGAATCTTCCTTCATCAAAGCTTTGTATCGTTCTCTTCTGTTGTCTGGTATATTTTCAATAAAAGTCTACAGTTAGTATAAAAAAAAGTGTGTGTATATTTGGAAAGAAGTGCCATGTAGTTGGCAATGTGGAGCTGGAGGCAGGTGGAGGAGTATGAGCTCTTGCCCATGCCATCAAGCCTCTTCCATTCCTTGTCATATACAGTTGATAGCATAGTCTGCGGTTTACCTCTCTGGTTTGCCACCCCTACCACTAGAGTTTGGAGAGGGGTGAATGAAGAGCAATTCCACGCCCTTTGGGGCAACGTAGTATTTTTGATCTAGTCTCTTCGATGTAGGTGGGATTGTCGCCAGGATCTTCCAGAGGAGCTTAGCTGGATCCAGTCCTCATTCATGGGTATTGAAACCCTAGTATGCGCAGAGGCGTGAAGAATATTAGTTAGCTTGTGGTGTGTGTCAGGAGGAATGGGTAGGGATATTTCTAGTTTGTTGGTTACCCTCTTAAAAAAAGTTATGGAAGGACTTGAAATAGTCCTCCGAACTCATGAGCAATGGGGGCATAATTGTGTCTGCTGACGAGGATGGAGAAGAGTGTGTAGGTGGGTGGGGGAGTGGGAGAGTTGCTCTGCCCTTAACATCCACATCCTCTTTGCCTTTGGAAAATTCAGACCTGTCTAGCAAAAATAGGCTGGGAAAGCAAGGCCTGGCAGATGAGTGGTATTGGCATCCTGGCTGGGGAGAGAGCTGATGTCTGAATGAAGCCCATGGGCCCCAATATGGCAAACTTGGAGGCATGAGTGGCGGTACCCACTGCTGTTGCCACTGTAGGAGCTGCACCGGTTTAGGTGAGGAGGTCTTAGACACTCAAGCTTGAGGTAAAGCTTCCTCCTCAGAGTCACTAAACTTTGCTGACAGAGGCAGGAGTACCCAAAAAAGAAAAATTTTGAGCTGGTTGGGAAGCCATCAGCACTGAAAAGCAGGGTTCCCGGCACCGAAGGTACTCACAACTCTGCTGTTGTACTGAACTGCGGAAGGAAAGGAGGAGGAGCCATCAGCACCACATTTCTTTGACCAGCCAGTGCCGGTAGCGCGTAGGGCACCAAGAACATGCTTAGCACTTTTGAGCATTTTGCCGGTGCTGGGTGTTCAGCGATGGTGCGTGTGCAGCAGATGGTGCCAGCATGGAACGTGATGTTGCCAACAACCACTTTTTTGCTGCCGGCATTTCAGCCAGTACCAGAGCCGTGGTTTGATTAATTCGCCTCGCCGTCCGGCTCTCTGAAGAGGGCCAAGCCCTCTGTTTGTGCTCTCAGCTTTTATGGAATCCAGCATTAGAGTTGTTAACTGTCCCCCTTGATAGAGGCGGTAGTATTAGCTTTTGCACTTGTCAGTTTACTTGTTGAGTATGTAGACCCGGAGGAAATCTGAGACCTCTTCCTCGCTGAGGGAGATTTTCTGTTGGGTTTTGGGCTTGCAGCTGAAAGAGCCCTTTTGCCAGCCTCTGCCCTTGATGGACTATGCCTGAGGGGCAAGTTAGGGAGAGAGTCCTAGGGAGATTTCAAGGCTTTCTCCATTTGTAAAATGCAGCATTGAAGCTGTCCAGCTCTCCTTCTGCACTTAGTCAATTTCCTGCAATGCTGGCAGTGCTCTGTATCATGATCTTGACTCAGGCAGTGGACACACTAAGAGTGGCTGTCTGCTATGGATATGGATAGACCGCATGAATAATAACAAAAATAGCTGAAAAGAACTAAACAAAATAAGCTAAGTAAAGAGAGCTAAGTGTGTAAAAAACAACTGCTCTGCTGCAACTGAAGCCAGCGACGGTCAGAGAAGAACTGAGAAGTCGGCTGGCCGCACATGTGCATTACACACTCCAAGCGTCTTGCGCCTGAGACTCACGCGTGTGGCCAGTTTGGGGGGTGGGGTGGGGAGCGGAGAGACACTGCTACTAAGAATCTCCGACTGGTGGGAGCACCCATGGGGACACTCCTCAAAGAAATATTTATCTGTCTTTGATTAAAAATATCTTTTCTTAAATTAACTTATTAATGAAGCAAGACATGATCTGGGTCCCATGGTGAGCCATCAATTTATGTCAAACAGTATTTCTCCCCTTCATCCTTCAGAGGCGAGCAACACAGTTTCCTCACAATGAATCACAAATACCCAGGTAACAGAAATGGTAGTCAGCTGGAGTGGGAAGAGCTCGAGTCAAACCAGCCAGAAAATGTACCACAAACAGGACAACTTTAAAAACAATATGGCAAGATACTTATTGACATAGGTCACGATTTTCATAAGTATGTGACATAGATAAACAGGATTTGTGCTCTCAAACCCCTCAGAGCAATTTCCAATGGTAGATTTCCAATGGTATTTAGGCACTGGAAGATGCAGATTCTTTTGAAAATCACATTCTCAGTGAATGGATGTTATTTAGTGTTAGCAATAATAAAGACCTCTCGTGAAATTCTGATCCTATTTAAGCAAATGGGAGTTTTGCCATTGATTTTAATAGAGACAGATTTTCATCTCTTTTGTTTAAAAGGAAAAGAAACTTTGGTGGAACTGTTAGAGACAAGTAACTGGCTTCTTGTGATTCCTTAGCACTCTGAGGCCTTGTCTACACTAGAGAATATTGATGTGCTAAACGCTTTTTGTGGTCCCTTCCCCATTCCATTAATACATTCTAGTTCTATTCCACAACTTTAGTTACCAGCCATTCAATTCTCTAGTGTAGATGCAGTCCGAAAGCACAAAGAGGAGTGCTTTAGGAAACTGAGCAATCTGCTATGTTGGCTAATCTGCAAGAATAACATATTTTTTCCCATTAAAATCAGACAGATTAGGTGAGAGAGTTTCCAAAACACAAATAAAAAAACCATACAACATACTTATTTACAAAATAGCAACACAATACTAGTAGCATTTGACATTTCTTTACTTTTACTATTTAATAATTGCTTTAACAGATATACATAATCCACACAGAATAAATTGTGGAAAAATGTTTAATAAAATCTATTTATCAGAAACTTCTAGTATTAGAAAGGAAATTATTAAATAATATTTTTTATTACAGTAGTGCCGAATCCCCAGTCAGATCAGGGAACTTTTTGTGCCAGATGTGCAAAAAATAAATCTTAGAGATCTAGAGAAGAGGCAAAGGATCTGGTAATGATTAATGAAATTAATTGTGCATCACCACCAAATTGTTTTGTTTAAATAACAGTGGGAGTTTTGAATCTATAAACTGGCAATTTTTCAGCAGTTTGAGTTGTTCATCACAGACACAGAATTAGCACAAATCTAGGTGGCTGCAGCAGGTACTTAGTCCAGCCTCAGCATGGGGCTAAACTAGACGACCTCTTTAAGTCCCTTCCAGCCCTACATTTTCTATGATTCTGTGATACCATTACAAGCAATTGATATTAAAAGCCTAGATAAAGAAATTACAGTGAAATCTCTGTTATCCAGCACTCATAAGGGGCTGCCAGTTAATTGAATGCACTGGATAACAAAGCTCATTGCTTTGGCCCTGCCTTCTGCCAGCAGATCCAGCTCCTGACAGCTTGAGGAAGGCTGAGGGAGAAGGAGGCACCTGCTGATGACATCAGCTGGCAGTGCCAGCTGTCAGAAACCCTGCAATGGCTAGCTGGACAGGCAGGAGTCAGGCGCATGCATCTGAAGACGTGGCGATATTGTGGCTGGACAATGCCGGTTAAAGTTTTCCATTTAACAGAGTGCCAGATAAAGCTTTCACTGTAGATAGATGATTTTCTTGTGGATTTCAAGTAGTGTTGAAACATACCTTTATAGCAAGAACAAAATCATTTTTTGATAATCAGTATGGTGAATAAAGAATCAAAAGCAATCTGTTCTTCCATCCGTGGGAGGAGGGGGAGGTTATTAACAATTGTTAAACAAAAAACAAAACACCACAGGCATACAAGTATTATTGACAACATTTGGCATTCAGTTTGCAAGGGAAATAGGGCAAACACTGGAAAAAAAAAACCAAGAAAATGGTAAAAGTGTTTCAAATCAACATGGGCCTGATTAAACAAAAATAAAATTGTCTGGGTCACAGAAGTGATATAGAGATGCATGAACCTTTTACTTTAATTCCACAGTTCAAAGTCAAATTCCTTAGTCACTGATTACAAAAGCCGTTACATCTGAGTTATAAATTATTTGTCCCAAATCTAGTTTGTAGTGGACAGTTCTCCATATCCTGAAAAATCACTGTCAAATGGCAACCTTGAGCTAGCAGTCTCATAAGTGACTCCAAGGCCAGGTCCACGCTTACCCCAAGATTGACACTCTGAAGATTCTGCAAAAGCAACGAGGAGTCCTGTGGCACCTTATAGACTAACTGAAGTGTAGGAGCATAAGCTTTTCGTGTCATGCATCTGACGAAGTGGGTCTTTGCCCACGAAAGCTTATGCTCCTACACTTCAGTTAGTCTATAAGGTGCCACAGGACTCCTCGTTGCTTTTGCAGATTCAGACTAACACGGCTACCCCTCTGATACTCTGAAGATTGGTCATCTGGGGTTCTATTTAGCAAGTTTAGTAAGGACCCACTAAAATGGACTGCTGATGGTACTATCAACCCGAGTACTCGATGGGAACACAAGGAGTGAAGAAAGTGGACGGGATGCTAGTCTTATAGTTGGAGTTGTGTATCTTAAGTTCACTTCCTCATGTAGTATAGACCTGACTTAAGAGTTGAATGGCTGGTAAGACTATGCCCTTACTGCTGCTAACGGCAGTGCTTTCGGGTCTGGTGTGAGGCTCATCAACTAATCCACATGAGAAAGACTGTATTACTACCACCAGGATGATAAACATTTCATGAGCAAAAGACTTCAGTTTCCATATTTGCCAAAATGTGGCAATAAACGGATTCTTTAAAACAATATGCAATTAAAATAGGCCAAGCGTTCTCAGAAATAATTGTAGGATACAGATTTCTAAAGCAGACAACAAGCACAGTCCTTTTTTACAAGGCATAACAGGCACAAAATAGTCAAACTTTTTTGGGACAAAGCTCTTTTTCAACTTCTTAGATTGTAGAATTGATAGTTTCAGAACAGACAGAGAAATACTGTTAATAACACTTCTGAATTGTAGAATACCATAACCAATACAACTAATAAAGTATAAAGGGTAAAACTGTTTCTCTCTAAGACCAGACCAATGTCTTACTGGATCTTGTTTTATACTGAATGCAAAAGATGCACGCTGTGGGGAAAGGTAGTGGACATATATCAAGATCAGCTTTAATAGTTGAATACAAAATGGAGCAAAGGGGAAAAAAATATTTTGATGTGCTCAGATACGGGAGAATGACAGCTATCTCAGTATGACAGACGCCTAGGGCAGCATGACCTATGCAGAAAGCCTGACAAGCTTCCTTGTTGTTGGATATGGAATAGGATATAAATACTGTATGCAAAGGAGCTCTGGATAAGTTTGAAATAAAACACTTGTGAGGGAGGGGATGCCTGTCTCACTCAAAACTACATTTAATAATGCTTTACTTTTATATTTCAGTATACAATAAACATATGTAGGCTGATGCAGCTCTTTCATGATTACATAATCAAATATTTGCCATCAGAAGGTAAGTTGAGTACAGACTTTTATACTAGCTATTAAGTTGGCATAACTAAATTGGTCAGGGGTGTGAAAAAACACACTGCTGAGTGATATAGTTGAGCCAACCTAAGTCACTCTCTCAAAGAACTAAGTTTACAGAAGAATTCTTCCATCAACCTAGTTACTGCCTCTCAGGAAGGTGGATTACCTATGCCAATCGGAGAATTCTTCCCCTCACTGTAAACAGTTCTTATGCTGAAACATTACAGCAACACTTCTTACATGGTGCAGCTGTGCTGCTGACGAGTTCAGTACAGCCGCTCCCTGAGTTGTGAATGGTCGAGGTATGACCTTTGAGGTCACTGCTTTGAGCATGATTGGTCAAAACACATTGCTGTTGCCTAGGATATGAGTAATCATGATGCCTTTAGTAAGGGACATAATGTTTATGTTAGTATGGAGACATGTACATACCAAGAAATCCGGAGGATGGTTCATGAATCTTTGCCGGAGTGGACCTCGCCTGTCTTGTTGGCAAAGAATTTTTGTTTTTCAAAAGGGAGGTCCTCTACCTTGTTCTGTAGTTCTCTCAAAACTCTAGCAGATAACAACTATGAAGACCGCCTCATCACAGTTGCTGTAGCCATGGAACGAGCAACTATGTCTGCAATATCGAGAGCAATCTGAAGACCTGTCCTGGCAGAGGCATAACCTTCCTAGATGATAGATTTTAGAATCAGTCTTTTCAAGTCCGGGAAATGTTCTGTCAGTGTTGTAAGCTTTGTGTAGTCGTGATTCAACAGAAGGGCAACATAGCTGGCAATACGAAGCAATAGTATGGCCGAGGAGTACACCTTCCTGCTGAATAGATCCAACCTTTTGCTATCTTTCTCAGTTACTGCATTCCTGCACTGAGGGCCTTAGACCTGTGTTGTGCGGCATCCACAACGAGGGAATTTAGCTGAAGGTGGTTGAACAAAAAATTCATCCCCTTTGATGGAACAAAGTATTTCTTTATCCACCCTTTTTTTTTGTTGGAGGGACCAAGGCGAGAGTCTGCCAAATCTCTTCCGCAGCCTCCATAATCACCTCGTCAATCGGGAGTGCTATTTTGGCCCAATGAGGAGACCGGAGATTTTTAAGGAAGCGGTATTGCTTCTCCTGCACTTCCGCCAATTGAACCTCTTGGCTCTCTGCAACACTTGTAAACAAGTCTTGGAACTGCTTAAAGTCGTCAGGGAGCGATATGTCGCCTGGGGTCACTGCCTCCTCAGGAGAGGATGATGATTGGTCAGTAGGTGAAGTGTCAAGTTGCTGTTCTTCAGCCTCTGATAATCACCCCTCCTCTGGCTCCGAATGATGTGCTTGAGGTGGCAGACTTTGTGGTGGGGGTGTTGTAGGATGCCGCTCACGCGGTGTTGTGGAGGTAGACAGAACGACCCATAATAGCATGGAGACCATCTCTTTGAATAAGACCGATAGCAACGGTGATGATAGTAAGGCGCTTGGTCATGGTGATAACCGTGGTAGTGTTCTGATCGTGCAGGAGAGCAGCATCTAAAAGAAAAAACACTCCTGTGCGGTCTATAATACGCCTTGTGTGGGGACAGTGCCGGTGAACGAGGGAAGTTTGTAGAAATTCTGCCTGTCATAGTATTGAGCATCTCTCTGCAGTTCTGCAATGTATGGGGATGAAGATCTAGGATGCAGAGAGTATGAAAGCTCATCATGTTCCCTATGGGGAATGCACGGCACTGGCGATCTCGGTGCCAGGGAAAATGTTGGGGAAGCAGAAGGACTAGGACTCTGATGTGTCTTAGCAGAGGCTTTCCTCAGTGCTGAGGCATTGTTGGGTCTTTCCGATGCCGTGGACTGCAGCACAGGATCTGTAATAGCAGGTGTCGGCAGTTCCGCTAGAGTCGGTGTTGATCCTTTGGTTGATGAGGTCCATGGTGCTGATGCTGGGTCTTGGTGCCATCTGTGCCCGCACAACTGGCTCTGGAGTTGGTGCCTTTTTGTGTTTTATGCCTGAAATCACCTTTGTAGTCGAAGAGGCAGTGCTGGACGTCCCCGGCTTGTCACCTGTGCTCACCCTGCTCACCGGGGCGGACGGCAGGGAACGTGTTGGGGAAGCCTGTGTCTTTTTCTTGGGGCTGCCCCTGGAGAGGGTGGTCTGTGTTTTTGTGGCACAGCAGGGTATGGCGTAGCTGCAGGCGAGGCGTGTGATGGCTGGAGCGCCTTGCCACATAGAATCATTTGCAGGCACATTTCTCTGTCTCACCAGGTCCTTACTGTGAGCTTCGAGCAGTGGGCGCATTTCTGAAGCACATGAGCCTCGCCTAAACAGTGGATACAAGATGCATGGCCATCTGGGCTGGAATGGGTTTGTAACAGACGTCACATTTTTTAAAACCCGGAGACCCCGGCATTATTTGTTCATTTTCTTTCCCACCCCCAGCAGTCTGAAGGCTGGTGAAACAGAGAAGAAAAAAGGTGTTCTGTTTTTGTTTGTTTGTTTTTTTAAACTGTAACTGAAAACTAGAACTCTTACGTAGAGTTGATAGTTGTTGTTAATGTTATTACTAACAAACTAACTAATTATATCTATCTATCTGACTAGATGAAGTTGAAGAGAGAGGGAGAGCTCCGTCTATGACCGAGGGTGGTTGAGAGAAGGCAAAGGGCATGAGACACTGACTGTGCATGAGCAGTCCAGCTAATTATGGCTATTGAAAGTCTCCTATCTGTGGCGCCGGGACAGCCCGACAACTATAGTGGAGCACCAATGGGAACACTACTCAAAAAACTACCGTACTTTCTAGGAAAAATCCTGCAGTACAAGAGAATATGCTAAATTATGGAACAATATATGATCCAACTAGCTAGTAAAACTGCTAGTCTGCTGTTGCAATTTTCAACTTTTTGAAAGTATTGTTCTTAGACAACCATAGCTAATATTATATGAATTTCTACCATATCAATGAGCTGTGCAATTTTTAGAATACTACCCCCCCCCCAAAAAAAACCAAACAAAACAAACCTCAACCAATAGGAATCAAAATAATTGTTGCTACTTGAAACATAAAGCCATGTGTGAAAACCATTTTGATGTTTTTCAAAGGGAAGATGATAGCCTATGAAAGCTAATTTTTATATATTTATATTTATATATTTAATTATTGGCATGCACTTTCCAAATCAAAACAATTCCCTGAGAACAAGTACATAAGTAATCAACTAAGAATGATCTTTTCAAAATGTATATTAAGCAAAAACTTCCCTCTAAAATACTTAATTTTATTAGTGAAATGGTACCAAAGATAACAAGTATACAAACAATCTTTGCTCTATGCTACTTACACATAAATAAGACAGCTGCAAGACATGATCCTTCACAGTCTTTCTATAAGCATACAGATTTGTCATTCTTTTATTGGAATAAGCTGTTCACCAGCCAACTGCATGTGGCTAAACATCACAAAAATGACTATCTATACTTTACATGGTAAAGCATTTTCTATAGTTTTAATGGTACACATTGGCAAGAAACTTCAAATCCTAACAAAAATAAAGAGCGATTAAGCAGCTGCACAATCAAACTGGGTTTCATTACCTTAAGTGGGCAACTTTTCATTCCCCATAAAAGACTTAGGCTTCTGTATGTATTAACTTTATAAAGGAAAATCAAATTGAAAGCAACTAATAACTACTCAGCTTTTTTAACTGATAGAAATAACTCTTCCCATGAGGTAAGGCAATTAAGTATTTTGATTGTATTAAGTTGTATTAAAAATAAGTCTACTTGATTTTAGTATTCAACAAGTTTTAAAGGTACGACTTTTACGAAATCTTATGAGATTATTTCAGAGAGCACAAGTCACATTTTTACTTGAAAAAATGCTTGCAGTGTATCATTCTCTCAAATTACATGCTTTCTCCTCCAAAGAATGGATCCAAGAATGACATGGAATCTCTACCATATAACTCTACTGTAAATTCAACTACTATTCTTTTCAAACAAACTTTGCATACAGTTTTTTTCACATCACACAACCAACATTAGAGTAGATTATTGAGAGGTAATGATTAAGGCCATCCAATGTACAGAAAAAGTTGGAAAAGAGCTCCCTTTGATTTTTCTGAAATTAGAACCTGCTCTCTCTGTATTCATCTACCATACTTCAAAGTATAATGGTCCCCAAACTTCACTTTTGCATTAATTTATAAATCTCTTCTTCAAAATTGAGCTTCAATCTTGTACCAAGAGAACCAAGTGCAGCTTTTCTAACAAACTACTCATTCTTTTCTACTGGTGTGCTCTTGGGTAGAACAGCCATTGAAATTATGTAAAATGTAATTGAAAATTAATAGCACACACAAAGTTCCAGAAAATATACTACATTTTAAGAAGGCACTAAAGCTAAAGCTTGTGCTCCCATATACTATTTTGAAAACAGGGGTATTTTCGTAATGGCACCTGTACCATATGCAGCTAATGGTAACTAATACCTCTGCAATATGGCTCAAAACAAAGTCCTGCTACACTATACACATGTGCTCACTTTTAAGGACTGGAGAGAGGGAAGAAACCCAGTAAGCTAAACTATTATCTACAGTATGGTGGTTGTTCCTTCTATAAATAGAACTGTAGCATGCATTATTCAATTACTATTAAAAGAAATATTCATTTTAGGGACATTAATAAGAAAATGACCTTAAATGAGAAAAAATGAATCCAAGCAGTGAACAAATGAAAACATACTAGTCAGCGGGCATTTAACGCAATAATGGCAAAACTGAGTGGTAAAGTAAACCCCTTATTTCCCATAGCTGTCATTTACAAGGGAAAGTTAATATTTCTGCACCATTTCCAAGCACGTTATCAAAACAGTACACATTGAAATTAAAAAAGAAAAACACAAGGAAAAACAATACAAAATTCATTAACTAGTAATATTTTAACAACTTCCAATGCATACCTTCAGCTTATACAGGTCTACAGCTTTCAATATCCACTTATTTGGAACAGTTCTTGGCAAAAGTTAACATAAATCATGTTACAAGTAAGTACTGCCATCATGGAAATGCATGGATTCTCACAGATGAATAGTTCTGATGGCATCTGCCTTTATAACGGGATATATTACTAGTCTGTGTTCTTTCTTGCTTTCCAACAAGAAGACAACAAAGCTATCACAAGAATTGGAAGTACATATCAACATGTTCAGTAGATTGCTTTGATGTTTTCTTCCTCTTTCAGGGAAATAAAAAGCTTTGGATTCACTCCACAGTTGAGTCAGAGGTCCATTCACTACTTTATACTTCTTCCATTTTAACTGAGAGGTTTTCTTCGTTTGGTTGACAGTTCCCATTCTGTTGTAGTTTGACTTCATCTGTCCTTAGTGTATCTTTGTTGTCTGCTGCCTTAATAATTTCAGAATTTGGATCCTCTTTAGTGTGATCTTTGTCCTACCAAGAACGTTGAAAGGTTATTATAAAATATAACTTATTAGGCCAATATTTCCAAGAGTAATTGGTGATTTTGGGTGTTTCCATTTCTGGATGCTTAATGTAATATAGCTTAAAGATGCCCAATTTAAGAGGGTGGGTGTTTAACAGCCCTGAAAATCTGGACCATTTAAGGAATCTGAAATTGGCACCCAGAAAAATACCTGTAATTCTGAAAATCTTTGCCTTAAAGCAGGGGTTCCTAAACTTTTTGACGTGGTGACCAGTAAATCCAGTCACGAGCTTTTGGAGGACCGGTAACATTTATTTTCATATCTGCATATTCATTAAGCAAATGATGAATATTCAAATAAGTTGTTTCTGGTCCTCCCAAAGCCCCTAGTGCCAGCTTTAGCAAAGCTTTTGATACAGTCACCCACAATATTCTTGCCGCAAGTTAAGGGAATAGGGATTTGATAAATGGACTATGAAGATGGATAGAAAGCTGGCTAGACCAGGGTTTCCCAAACATTTTACTTTAGTTGGAACCCGTTTTTTTCAGTACTTTTTTTGCAGCCCAAAAATATAAACGCATATTAAAAAAAAAAAAGAATTAAAAATGAATAAGTTTTCAGTGTTTCACCCAGCTGCATCCTCTGCCTAGCCTGGGCCAGGGCTTCAGAGACTCAGTGCCGCACGGGCACTCCAAAGGGCGGGAGCAGGAGAAGATTGGGGGTAGGGTATCTGGCAAGGAGGGGTAGAGTTGGCAGGTGTCCGGTTTTGTACTGGACCGTCCGGTATTTTCTAATTAGGTGTATCAGTCCGTAGCTGCGAACTGCCTGGCTGGTAGATGTGCTCAAGTTGCATGAGGGTACCAGCCAGGCAGTTCGCAACTACTTAAGGGAGGGTATTGGGGGGAGGGGAGTAGGAGGGGGCAAAATGGAATCCCTGGGGCCTGACTCAATCATGTGCTCGGGTCTGCATTTGCCCAGGTCAGTCCCGCTTCCCGCCGGTTGATTTGCTACTCCCACTTTTCCTCCTGATCTCCCCCATCCAGCCCCGCTTCCGGTGGCTGGTTCCGGCATCATCCACCCCCCCCCGCACTTCTGCCAGCCGGCCCCCCCCCCACAGCCGGCCGATTCTCCCCTGCTTCTCCTCTCAATCTCCCCTGGCCAGCCCTGCTGCCCCCATCCAGCCCTGCTTCCAGAGGCTGGTTCTACTGTCTTCCTCCTCCCGATCTCACCCAGCCAGCCCTGCTCTGACGGTCAGCCGCCTGGCCCCTCTGCCCTATCTCCGCCGGACAGCCCCGCTGTCTCCAACCCTGCTTCCTGGCGGCCGGTTCCCCCCCCCCAACCCACACACTTCCTCCCAGCCCCCCCGCCCTGCACCCCCTTCCAGCAGCCATGCTGAGGCCCAGTATTTTTTTCCCCGCGGCCCAGTAGCGGGCCACGACCCATAGTTTGGGAAATGCTACCTTCAAGAACTATATTTTGGTATACATAATTATTTAAAAGCAAACTAAAACAAAACAACAATGCTAGGAAGATATCACTAACAACTCCATAGTTAAGACTTTGCAGAGTTTGCCACTTGTACCAGGATTCAAATCTCTCTAGCTCTAATAGTAAAATATTTTACCAAAATCTCTGTTCAGATGTCCACTACATTTTTATGATAGTTCTACAGACTTCAATAATTGTTTTATCCAAGAACAATTAAAAGTCAGTTTTTAAACTGGACACTGGCTGTCTTACTTTTTCACTTCTACAGTTAAATAGACACAATTACAACTCTCTCAAGGACAGGCTACCTTTTGAAATGTTAAAATTAGAATATCATAAGGTAATCTTAGAATGAAGACTTGATTTTCGCTAATAATGTCCATAAACACTGTTCTGTGACTTAAATACTGAGTCTGCTCCTCCAGCTTTGTTTCTTGTAGAGTTCTCTAGCCAGACTTTGACCCGGAGAACTAGGGAGGCAGCATTATGGAAAGGAAGTACAAGGTAGATATATAGTTCAGCAACTGAACTGCCTTTTTTCGTTGGCTACACAATGTGCCTGATGGCTGCTCACAGAGACAGACAGCTTACCTATCAGCCACCCTACATTTCTTTAATCTGTCCCACTCATTTCTTCCTGACTTACCCACTTGAAGACCTGGGAAGGTTCAACCAGTGAGATCTAGTCTAATGGACCCGCCCAAGTAATTTGTAATTGGAGCATTTAGCTCTTGCTGGAAGGAAGTCTACTTAGTGTTCAAAAAGGCAAAGAATGAATACAGAAAGGACAGATTTTTACCAAGAATCAAACCCTCATGCTCAGTCACTTTCCTGTTCATCAATGTTCATAGGAGCTTACCTTCAGTGTAGTAGTGGTTTTGTCAGACTTCTCCTTTCCATCCTTTTCTTTGCTACTCTTTTTCTTAGATGTGGATTGCTCGCTGTCTCTCTTTTCATTATTTGCATCCCTTTCTTTCTCTCTCTTTTTGTCCTTCTTATTTCTGCTTAAGAAAGTTTTAGACATTCAGTAATTGAGTAAATCAACTGAATACTAAAGAGTTACCTTTAGAAAACTAACTCTTAGGACCCTTCATTTTTCAGTACTGAATTGTAATACTGATGTGTTTCAGCGGGTAGCTCTTATGTAAGAGACTGTGTAATTCAACAGCTTCTTGCTTTAAAAAGGTATATCTTTTGAATCGTTCAGGTAGAAGGCATCTAAAAGACTGTAGAGCTGGCAGAGTTTATTAAAAGAAAAATCTCTTACTGTCAAGTAATAGTGACTAGAAGTATATATGACTTGCAAATTATGCTAAAAAGAATCTGAAGTCCACATATACCATATATGCAAACATGCAAAAATGATTAAGTACAGTATTGCATACTGTATCCATGTTTAAAAAGAGTAATTTATCTCTACTTCCAAAGTCACTCTCATTGATCTGGAAATAATTAGTTACTAAGGGTATGTTTACACTACAGTGCTATTTCGAATTAACTTAATTCGAAATAGTTAATTCGAATTCAGCTAATTCGAAATACTGCATCTATACACAAAAACTATTTCAAAATAGCGTTTTGCTATTTTGAAATAGCATGTCCACACTGAGTGGACCCTGAACCAAAGTTAAGGCTGGCCGGAACCAGTGCCACCAGGGCATCAGGTTAGGACTTAGTGTGTGGAGCTGCTGCCTGAAGCTAACAGAGCTCCCTGCTTAAAGGGACCCTACTCCCACCCTGGACTGACAGTTCTCAAGGTTTCCCCACTTGCTTGTCTACCTCGATGAGGGACAGCAAAGCAGTCCTGTCTTGCAGTGCCCGAGTGCCCACACTCGGGACACTATAGCACTCGGCCACATGGAGCCAGAGCTGCCCCTGGGCACACCGGTGCATCTCGTGGGGTCGCTGCCACCAGCCTGGCTGCACTTGCTGCAGGCTGCCATCCGGGAGGTCCACCAGGGGGCTGTCAGGATCCAGGGGGCCCTGCGGGAGAGCGTCCACCCTGAGGAGTCCTCAGAGCCTCCCCACTGGGGGCTCATGCCCCAGTCCTCCCTCACGTCCTTCCACTTACCCCTCCCTAGCCCCCCTTCCTGATGTCAAATAAAAGACACGTATTTTCAAAAATAGAAACTGGGTTTATTGAACAAAACTGGGGAAAAGGGGGGAATGAACCTCTGGGGAGTCTGGGAAAAGGAGGTAGGAGAGGGGAATAGAGAGGGTGGGAGAGGAGAGAGGGAAACCTGGGAGAAGGGAGCTGGAAGGGGAAAGCAAGGGGAAGAAGGGGGAGGGGAAGCTCAGGGCTCAGGATTGGGGGTCTCGCCAGACCAACTTGACTTTCATGCAAACCTGCTCCTGGGTTCGCATGTGGCCTTTGGTGGCCAGGCTGGCAGCTATCCTGCCATAGACGGCCGCATTCCTCTGTCTAGTGCGGAGATCATGGATGTCGGGGGCATCCCCCCCAAACTTGAATAAGGTCCATAACTCCACCCTGGACCAGGAAGGCGACCGCCTTCTCCAGCCCATCAGGCTCCTTGGAGCTGGCAGATTGATCCTGGGGAGCGGTGGAGGGCTGGCTGCCAGTGGCTTGCTGGCTCATGTTTTGGGACCACTGGGTCAGGGGCCCCGGTGGCCACTGCTGGCTCTGGGCTGGCAGGCTTGGAGCTGGCACAGGCACTGTGACATGGGTCTACCCCTTTAATGGCTCCGGGGCTGGCGGAGAGGAGAGTAAATTTTCCTGGTAAGGGCTCCCTGGGAAGGGCTGGAGGCCCCCTATTTCGAATTAAGTGTCTACACAACACTTAATTCGAAATAGCTATTTCAAATTTGGTGTTACTCCTCGTAGAATGAGGTTTACCAAATTCTAAATAAGGGCTCCACTATTTTGAATTTATTTCGAAATAGCTGTTTGCCTGTGTAGACGCTATTAAAGTTAATTCGAAATAACTGCTGTTATTTCTAATTAACTTTGTAGTGTAGACATACCCTTATACATTTCAGACTTTTCATCATTTGCTCTTTGTTTAATATCTATCAGAATTTATGAACAACTGACTGAAGCAGTTCAATGGTTTGCAGATCAGTAACTGCAATTTGATTCCCTTAGGCTACGTCTACACTGGCCCCTTTTCCGAAAGGGGCATGTTAATTTCAGAGATCGTAATAGGGAAATCCGCGGGGGATTTAAATATCCCCCGCGGCATTTAAATAAAAATGTCAGCCGCTTTTTTCCGGCTTTTAGAAAAGTAGGAATAAGATCCTCCGGAAAAGGGCGCTTTTTCCGGAGGATCGGGGCCAGTGTAGACGCTCTTTTCCGGCTTTTCTAAAAGCCGGAAAAAAGCGGCGGACATTTTTATTTAAATGCCGCGGGGGATATTTAAATCCCCCGCGGATTTCCCTATTACGATCTCTGAAATTAACATGCCCCTTTCGGAAAAGGGGCCAGTGTAGACGAGCCCGTTATGTCCAATTAGATCTACAATTACTATCAAAACATTACGCTGCACACAATATTCCTGTGGGACTGTCTAAAAGAATGGGCAAAAAGAGAGAAGAAATTAAATTTTGTAAAAATGCAAAACACAGTCAATTTTCTTACTCAAAAGAGCTGAAGAATTTAATTTTCAAAAATCTACAATTAAGGACAATTGTACAGAGCAGTATCTTAGATTGGATTTTTTTTTGCACACTCATCTACCAAGCCTAAATCATAAATCTATGCAAGATTTAACTGATACTTGAATCCCTGACCAAATGAAATTATCTGAAGAGAGAGAAATGAAATAAAAGAGAGTCAGGCATGGGTGATAACCTAACGAGAACAGTGTTTTCAAACTAGTTATTTCCATGTTATCTATTTAGGATTCTGTTTTGGAGAAAGAGGGCTGATCCTGTCATTTATATACAATGCACAAAGAAAGCTTTTTACATACACTGGAAAGAAAAAACTGCCCAGAAGGAGTCTAAATCTCCTCAACAAATTTTTTGCATGACATTGACATTGATACTGGGAAGCAGATAAAATTTCAGTACAGGAAAAAGATCATAAAAGACTGTCCTTTTCAGCTCCACATTTTAGTTCTAATATGTAAATAAATCCCACCTCCTCGGTGACGGAGACCGAGAGGACTTTCTCTTTGATGTTTTGGATGTTTTTGGAGATTTAGAAGGACTTCTACTCTTCCTCCTACGCCTTTCTCTATAAGACCAAAAAGTTCAAAATTAGGCAATGAAGCTACACAATATATCAGACAATGGTGTAAGAAAACAGATGGTACTTAATGTTGTTCTCTGGCATGACAGCTGGTTGGCACTGTTGATGTCCTGCAATGTACTGGCAACTACTAAGTATATGCTTCATTGACTACACATGAATTACCCAAGTCAAGAAATATAAGGCTTTTTTTTACGTGAGAATTTTGTGGGACCCAGTCATGGCGAAGGGAAGTAGCAGGAGATTATGCTTTTTCAGATTTCTGCTAGAACACATTTCTGGAAGGGAATAAATTTAGAGTGTTTGGGCCAAGAATGTAGTTATATTGGGTGATAATGGGAATCTGATAAAATTACACTTACTATTAGCTACTGTCAGTCATTACAGTAAAGCCCAGGATGACACCCTCATGGTACTAGAACAGTAGTTCTCAAAAACGATAGCAACCAAAGTACCCCATTTTGATTTAAAAGTTTTTGGGGACCCCTTGCCCTGCCCCTTTATCAAGGCCCCTCCTCCCGCTCACTCCATCTCCCCTCCCTCTGTCATTTGCTCCCTCACACCCTCAGTTTCTTTCACTGGGCTCCAGCAAGGGGTAGGGTGGGAGAGGGAAGTGACAGCTCCAGCTGGGGTTATGGGCTCTAGATAGGGCCAGAAATGAGGGGTTTGGGATGTACGGGATGTAGGCTCCAGGAAGAAGTTTGAATGTGGGAGGGAACTCTGGGCTGGGGCAGAGGGTTATGGTGAGGGGTGTGTGAAGGCTCCAGCTATGGGTGTGGGATCTGGGATGGAGCTGGGAATGAGAGCTTTGCAGTGCAGGAGGTGGCTCTGGGCTGAGCCAAGGATGTGGGGCTGAAGGATCCAGCTGGGGGTGTAGACTCCGGAATGAGGTGTTCAGGGTCCAAGAGGGGGCTGGGTGTTCAAGGCTGGAGGGTGCAGGCTTGGGTGTGGGGATGGGGATGAGGGGCTTGGAATACAGGATGGAGTTTGGGACACCAGTGACGCTTATCTCCAGAGAAGTGGCTGCCAGGTTCACGTGGCCCCAAGTGCATGAGCAGCCAGTTAGGTGTCACGTGCTGCCCTCCTGCCTGCAAGCTCTGTCCCTACAACTCCCTTTGATCACAGTTCCTGGACAATGGGAACTGCAGAGCTGCAACCCAAATGGAACCAAGGCAGGTAAGCCTGCCATAGGCCTGGGCCATGGGTCCCAAGAGGCACTGAAAGGGAGGAAGCGAGGGAATTAATTGGAAGAGCCCACCCACAGATCCCAGTTTGAGAAATGCCGTACTAGAAGCTATTAATCTCAGTAGGGCCAGGATCACCGGATCCCTCCTTGGAAGAGTTTACAATATAAGAGATGTTCCTCCTTGAACACAAGAGCCAAGAATTATTATTACTATTTAACATAAATCTTTACATTATCAGTTGACTTGAGGAGTAAGGAAAGAAACTATTTATTACACTACCTTAGAATTACAAATGCATACATTTTGAAAGGATGGGTGGGAGGGAAAGCTTTTCAATGGTCTTGTCTTGAGCTTGGAGACCTAAATTTCCTCTACAGGAGCTAATGACACCACATTTATGTTGCAAGGAGGTGCATCCCTCACAGTGATCTGGAAAATAGGCTGGTCCTCTGGCCTGGATTAAAGAAAGCACGTAGGTTTATGCTCACATTTTAAGCGTGTGAGTAGTCTGGCTTCAGTAGGACTAATACTGTATATTTAAACTTGATCATGAGCTGAAGTGCTTTGCTGGAGGAGAGCCATGTCCTCACAGCATCAGTCCCAGAAGTGTTTCTTGTAAATCATGACAGGAAACATTTTAATATGGATTAAAACATTTCTATTACTATTACAACTCAAAGGATGGCATGCAATCATTAACAAACAATGTTGTGTTAATAAAATAAATAAAATAAAATAATATGGAAGTTGTATGGGAAGGTTGAAGCCCAACAAAATCCAAACATACACAGGAAATTCTTTTATAATTTTTAATATTTTATTAAATAGGAATTTGATTGGGTATTTTGCTAGTCATTGAGGTTGTTGTTCTAGGATTTGATCAGGTGTATCAATGAATACTCATAACTCTCACTGGCTAGAAATACAGTGATCTAGTCATTAAGATAAAGCAAGAATTATGCAGATTTTAAAATAGTATGTATACCCTAAGTTTAACATAAAACCATCAAAATGGAAGCCCCCTTTCTGTCTTTCAGAACAGGAAACTGCATCATGGTTTATTTCAGAAATTTGACCAAGGACAAAAGGAGTTCAGGACAGCTGGGTGTTTCTCAAAGAGACAACAGTAAAGGCACAACAGAAAACTATCCTGATATAATTATTTTGATCTTTCCTTTGTAAGAGGCCAATATGGCTCCAGCAGGTGATCTTTAAATTACCTGAAAATCAATAAGTAAGCCTACAACAGAGAATACAGGACAAAGTGCTAAGAAAGAGTACAAAAGAATATCATAAGAATGTAGGAGAAATACCAGTAAAGCTAAAACACAAAATACATTATAATAGCAAGGGGCATAAGAGATCCTATAAATATACTAAGAGAGACAAAAGAAAGTGTAGGTCTACTACTTAAGGATGGAGAGCCAAAAATGGATGATGTCCACAAGGCAATATGTTTAATGCATAGTTTGCTTTAGTCTTCACTAAAAAGGTTAATCGTGACAAGATTCTTAAACACAATTAATATGAACAAGGGAGAAAGAACCCAAGCAGAAGTTATATATTAAATAATGTTTAGATAAATTAGATGTATTCAATTGGGCAGGATATGATGAAATTTGCTCTATTGTATTCTAATGAACTAGCAGTCTCATAACCTGAGACTAATGGAGGTAAGGTCCCAGAGGGCTGGAAAAGGGCAAACATAGCATCTATGTTTAAAAAGAGAAACAAACAGGACCTGTGGAATTATAGTCCAGTCAGGCTTCTATATCTGGAAAGATGCTGGAATAAACCATTAAACAATTTGTAAGTAATTAGGGGATAATACAGTGATAAGGAGTAGCCAACATTAATTTGTCAAGAACAAATCACACCAAATTAATGCAATTAATTTAATCCAGAGGGATACTGATCTGTTGGATAGAGGGGAAGCTGTATATGTGATAAATCTTTATTTTAGTAATTTTTTGACATAGTCCTGCATAACAGTCTCACAGGCCAACTATGGTAATGCAGTCTAGATCCGTGGTTCCGAACTTTTTTGATACCGGGAACTGGCAAACCCATTCACAAACTTTTGGCAGACTGGTAACATTTTATTTGCATGTTCACTGTGTAAATGATGAATATACCAATATGCAAATAAAATGTTACCGATCTGCCAAAAGCCCAGCCTCCAGAGCCAGCCCTAACCCCCTAGAACCACGCACCGCTGACCCCAGAGTACCCTACACCCAAGCCCCCCCCCCGTACCAGCCTCTTGTTTCCAGAGCCCCACTGCACCCAATGCCTCCAAAGCCACTCCCAGTGTCAGCCCCCACTATTGTCCGTTCCAAGAGCCCTAGTGTCAGTCCTGTCTCCCATAACCCCTCTACTGGTAATTCAGCCTCCGGAGCCCACCCAGCACTAGCCCCACCCCTGTAGCTCCCAGTGACTGCCCTGCCTCCCTCACGTAGCCCTGCTGCCCGGGTCGCGGCAGCTCTCGGGGCTGAGGCTGGGATAGACCGCCCAGCACTGCCCCTTCTTCCCAGGGCTGTTGGGAGAGGCGCGTCCTGCTCCACCTCCCAGTCAACCAGCACCAGGCGGGGGGGGGGGTCTCCTCCGGCCATAGAAGAGTGCTTCCCTGTGCTGGGCAAGGGCTGTGCAGTATGGTGTTTCCTCCTGGTCGCAGAAGAGCTTTTCCCTCTGTGGCAGGAGGGCCATGTGGGGCACTCCTGCCATGCAGGGAAGCACTCTTCTGTGGCTGAAAGGAGACCCCACCTCTGCCCAGTGCTGGTTGACTGAGAGGTGGGGCAGGACATGCCTCTTCCAACAGCCGCAGCAAGAGTGGTGTACCCCAGATCTGGATTCCAGAGCTGCCACTGCCTGGTGGCTGGGAACCACTGGTCTAGATGAAATTACTATAAGGTAAATTCATAATTGGTATGAAAGACCATATGCAGGAAAGTTATATGCTGTTAAACTAGATGGTCTATCCTAGATCTAGTACTACTCAATATTTTCATTAGTGACTTAGATAATGGAATGGACAGTATACATATAAAATATGTGGATGACATTAAGCAGGGAAGGGTTGCAAGCATTCTGGAGAACAGGAGTGATGATTTTAGATCAGTTTTCCAATTTAGCAAGATGAAGCTAAAAAAAGACAAGTGCAAAGTACAACACTTAAGGAGGAAAAAATCAAGTGCACAAATAGAAACGGGAATAACTGGCTAGGCAGTGGTACTACAGAAAAGAATCTGGAGGTTAATGTGCATTACAAATTGAATGAGCCATAAAAAGATTAATATTCTGGGGAGTATTGACAGGAATGTTATACATAGCACACAAGATAAGACTGTTACCAGCTCCGGCACCCTTTGGAGGGGTGCATATAGACACTGATATAAGAAGTGCTGCCAGCTCCACACTCCCTCAGTTCCTTCTTGCCAGAACTCAGACAGAGAGGAAGGAGGATAGTTCATGAGCAACATCTCAAAGAACAACAGTTACAAAACAATTCTTCAAGTGCTTGCTCGTGTCCATTCCATTGTAGGTGACTTCCCTATCCCAAGGCTGAGACCCATGTGGGACTAAGCATTTCTAACTGAATGCTAAGAGAACCATACAATAAATTCACTACTAAAAACAGTACAGATAAGAAAGCTTGCCAAAGCAGAGACATTCCAGCACAGCAGGAATTGCAAGGGGGGGGGGGGGGGAGAGAGAGAAGATGGCAGCATCCTTTATAGCAGTGGTCTCCAACCTTTTTATACCCAAGATCACTTAGAGATGGTGTTGGGAGGAACCAGCTTTTAAGCTGGCTGCCCCCCAGCACCAACTGACAGAGAGGACACTAGAGGGGGAGTGACTAGTCAATTAGTCACTTATATCCCTACTTATAGCCAAAGTTTTCTGAATAAGTCCACTGTACAATATAAGTGCATCCCAAGAGTGTGGCTTGAAGCAGGCAACACCTCAAAAAAGAGCTCTTGTTCTGAGAGAGGATACTGCATAATTATCTGAAGAACCAGAGTTAGAGACTATAACTGATATGAACTTTTGTCAATCCTTTCTATGTTAATTTCGCATAGAACAGAAAAAAAAACCAGTCTTCCTGCTCAGTATTCAAATCATAAAGCTAAATACAATAAATGCTGCTTGCCCTGGAATTTCAATAAAATATGTAATAATTTCTGAATAGAAACAAGAGTAGGACAGCTTCAATCTTCAAGGTTTCCTCCCCAGAATAAATTGAGAGAGAAGAGTGTCACAAAAAATTCAAGTGTCAAAAATTAAATTCTATCTTAATAATAAATGACATTGCAATACTGATCATGGTATTAAGGATTTAGCAGGTTATGTGTTATCTTTCACTGTACTGACAGGTTAAGATAGCATAGCAAAATTATTGACCAGTCTAACCTGCTGGAACTTCGAGATCTTCTGAGAGAACTGTAACTTCTGGGAGGTGTTCTGGATCTCTTCTCTTTTTTCTTTTTATCATCACTCTCTTTGGACCTCTCTTTTTCTCTTTCCCGTTCCTTGTCTTTGTCTCCTTCCTTGTCTTTGTCCTTCTCCTTGTCACTCTCCTTCTTTTCTCTGTCTTTCTCCCTGTCCTTCTCCTTAACCTTCTCCTTGTCCCCGTCTTTCTCCCGATCCTTTTCCTTGTCCCTTTCTCCCTCCAACTCTGTATCCTTCTTGTCACGGACTACCTCCTTCTCTTTGTCCTTTTCCCGATCCTTGACTCTCTCCCGGTCCTTGTTCCTCTCCTTTTCTTTGTCTCGGTCCTTGTCCCGGTCTTTTTCTTTGTCTCTGTCCCTATCCTTGTCTCTGTTTCTCTCTTTGTCTTTGTCCCTCTCCCTCTCCTTTTCTTTGTCTTTATTTCTCTCCTTTTCCTTCTCCCTGTCCCTATCCCTGTCCTTCTCTTTGACCTTTTCTTTTTCCTTGGTCTTTTCTTTGTTTTCTTTGTCTTTTTTCTTGTCCCTAAAAAAAGAAACATTTAACTGTCAATGAAATGACCATAACAAAAAGCTGAATTCACTTCTTTACCCTTCTAATAAATGCTCAATAAAACTTGTAACTCTCCTTCACAAATCACCACAACTATGCAAAATGTAAATTTCCCACACACCTCATTCCTAACAATCTAGCTCTTTTTGCCCCTGCAGCAGCTGAAGGAAGAGGTGAAAGAAAGAAAGAAAATCAATTAATCTTCAAATAGATGACATTATACCATAGGAACAGACTATGGATAAGTGCAGTCTATAACCTATGGACATTTAAAGGAACCCAACTGTGGGCAATTAGATTTTTTTAAACTTGGCTTTTAAATATATGTTTTCTTGTAACAGGGAATCCATCATCATAAAATGAACATTATCTTATTTTCAGAGAGGCAATTCATCAGTCTGGTTTAAGCTATAAGGAGTTTGCAAGCTACCCAAAACGGGAGAAAGAAAACAGAAACATACGGATCATGGAAGGATGGCACACTGTAGAGCCTCATGACTAAATGCTATCTCCTGAGGAAGATGGAATATCCACATGGCAATATTTTGTGAGAGTGGACAGATGCCCAAAGTGCTACTTTGCACATTTCTTCATAATAAACTATTTCAGTGTACATGAGGAGTAGATATAGATGTTGTAGAATGACCTCTTATAAAAGATTGAAGGATTTTACCCCTTTTGTGTAAGATATTTATTACTTGTAGCCACCACCAGATGGTTACTTTGGAGTTATAAGGCCATTTTTGCCAGAATGGTCTTTTTCCAGAATGAGTTTACTCTGTCCAATTAATATTTAATGGTTTGATAGACTTTAGGTGATGTCATTTAGCTTCCCTAGAATGAAAAGAATTGGGACAGATCCAAGACAGAAAAGAAACTGAGGAAGCACTCACTGGTTCCAAGGCCTGCTCTTTTAGGTCAATTAAAAAAAATTCAGCTTCCCCCAGCCACACAAGCTTTGATTGGAGAATGACATTTTGCTACTCCCTTGGTGAACCTGAAAATATGAACATCTGAATACAAGCTCTCTTTTCAGAGCTGAGAAGGAGATGACTCATAATGCAGTCATATGAACATGTAAGAGGCTGAGGTTTAGACCTTTACTTAATCTATCACTTTTAACAGTTAATGAATTAGGGATGTAAGCAACTAATCAACTAGTCGACTATCCAATAAGCAAAAGCTTTATAGTTGACACACTAGTCGACTAGTCACTTGCACTCCCATGCTGCCTCTATCAGAAAGAGGCAGCAAGTGGGGGAGGGAGAGGTGCTGGGGGGAGCCAGCTAAAAAGCCAGTTCCCTCCAGCTCCGTGCGGATGGGCAGGGATGCAGTAGCGGCATTCCAACTTTTAAATGTACACGAGTCCCTCCTGGAACTCTTTGTACATTTTAAAGGCAGAACGCCACACTAGTCCTTACTGACTAATCAAGTAGTCGATGAGAATCCCATCAACTATTCACTTAGTTAATTAATCAAAATTTAACATCCCTATACTGAATATGAGCCAACGCTATGTTCAACACATCAATTTTTGAAGACAAATCAGGCCAGGTCTACTCTAAGGGATAAGTCTGAATTAAGATACGCTACTCCAGCTACAATAATTGTGTGGCTTTGTACCTTGATTTGAACTTTTGTGCTGTCCCCACCGAGTGGAGGTCAACAGGAGAAATATTCCCATCAACTTCCCTTACTCCTCATGAGGAAGAGGAGTATCGGTGTAGATGCAGATGCTGCAGATGCTGTCAGCATACGATTTAACTGAGTTAGTGGGTCCTTACTAGACTTGCTAAATTGAAATCCAGAAGATCGACCTCCAGAACATCGATCCGTGGGTAAGTATAGAGGGACCTAAGTCATAGTACTAGGCCTGATGCATAAAATTCCTCCTGGACTGGAGGAATACGCCCAGTATTTGCTTGGAGTAACAAGTTCCCACAGATTCATCCTCTCAAGTTCTACAATAGCAGTTAAAACTTGTCCAGGTTGACTACAAAATGGTTTCTAAAACAGGCTACCAAGAGGGGACTTACTCTAAACGGCTCACAGGTGTGGGTAGGGCTCCCTTCAGACAAACTCCAGCCATATGCCCCATAATGCCTACCTTTCTCCATCAGAACCAGTGTTTGGTCAAAGCTTTTTCCACACAAGCCTTCAGATGATCAAGACCCAGTAACCAAACAGTCTAGTGGGAACATCATTTAAGGGGAGCCTGTGAAGACTGCTCCCACCAATGAGACATACGATCTAGAGGGGCTGAACCGATAAGGAGCATGTCACAACAAAACTTGTGGCCAGAAGGAGCTAGTCATCAATAGATCAGGCCCAACCTGATCTAGTAAGGTGACATGCTAGAGGAGTCTGTGTCATGGGGAGAGAAGAAGAGGTCAAATTACATACAAATCAGAAGCTCCCCTAAATGCACAAGGTAGAGTATACAGGAGAGCTTCTTCCAGATGGAGGCAGAACACAAAAGACAATTTTGGCGCCAAAACTTCTTCCAGTAAGCTGCCTTCATGAGCACCTGTGGATATGGATATTCCATAGCACAACCAAGAGTGATGGATTGCCTGTGTATGAGAAATATTCTATTATTCAAAAGATGAAGAATTAGCCTGATGGAATCTTATAGTTGGCCAAACCAGACAGTCAAGAGGAATAAAAATTAACAAGTGGATTTGGATTAGGCCGGCAGCAAGTTAACACTTTGCAGTACAAAGATGTATAGTTTGCTTATAGGAGGGAAAGCAACCAACCTGAAATAACTAGAAAAAAAGACAGCGCTAAACACGCCCCCTCCTTACACAGGATGTCATGTTATGAATATATGCTGATTTGCATCCAAATATAATCCTAATTTAAGATGGTACAACAGTAATAGTTTGCATCTACTTACACATTGGCTGAATTTGTCATGTAGAGTAAAATTTTCAAACATGGTTGACTAAAGTTTGGCATTTAACTAAAAATTTCCTTACTTCAATGATGCTCAATTGTAGTGACCATTGACTTCAGTAGAAGTTGAGGTAGCTCAGTATCTAAGTTTTAGGGACCTCAGTTTGAAAATTTTAAACATAGTATCTATTTTGTGTTGTTTTCTTCTTGAGGAAATAAACATTTCAAAGACCATACAAGCATCACATATCTACAGCCCTGAAATTGATAGTCAGAAAATTATTAAATAGAAATATCAAAAAATAAATTCAAGACAGAATAGTTTAGAGATTAGCTTAGCAAATTCATTTTTCACTTGCAGTCTACATTTTATAAAGCTTTCCCAAAAGCTATGAACTAGATAATAAAAACTGTAACATCAACTGTTAGCAAAGAAAGCTCACCGGGAACGAGAACGACTTTTTGACTTTCGCCTTTCCTTTGACTTGGAACGTTTTCTGGGAGGACTTTTGGATCTACGCCTATCCTTCTGACTAGAGAGTGATCTATTGTGTGATCTACTCCTGCAGCAACAATATCAGAGAATAAATACATTTAACTTTGAGACTTTAGGAAAGAAACTGAAAAATACATAAATCATGGAAATTAAATACACAATATTTTATCTAATTATTATACTAGTCCACAGTAAACATTTTCACAGTTCTCCACATTTAAAATTTGATCAGACTCTCCCACCTCTTTCAAAATATACCATTAAAAAAAATCTTCCTGCAAAGTCATATCAAAGAATAACATATAGAGTCGTCAGTAAAACAGTTATGAATCAAACAACTTAGCCTCTTTGAACATACTGCGAAATACGAAACCATGAAGTTATTATACCAATGAGGTGTGAACGAATACAAAATTAAATCTGCACTAATCAGTTCATGTTATTGGCATGCAATACAGAACTATGGTTGCTCAGTTAATGTATTTATTTACTCCTGTGGTAAAAATGCGATTGTGCTATTTGAATTTTATTGTAAGTATCCTTTTATAATAATCTAATTTTACCATATATTACTGTTAATTCTATACTTTTTTATTTACACAATCTGGCTCAGTTGCAATGTTATAGGAGCCAAGATTTTGGATCATCCTCATCCTGTGTTTTAATTATTAAATGTAACATTGTATTAATGTTTTCTCTTGCATTTCTTTTCTCTCTCTTTTTTAAGGATGGTGCTAGTTGATTGAAAGATCAGAGACTATAATTGTATATTGAAATGAACATAGCTTTAAATGTGCTATTTGAGGTTCATATACGCATAGTTCTACCTGTGTTTATTTACCTTATCTACCTTATCAGAAAGGCAAAAGCGCAATTGGAATTGCGACTGGCAAAGGATGTGAAGGATAACAAGAAAGATTTCTACAGGCATGTTAGCAAGAAGAAGGTGATCAGAGAGGGTGTGGGACCCCTACTGGATGAAGGAGGTAACCTAGTGACAGATGTTGTGGGGAAAGCTGAAGTACTCAATGCTTTCTTTGCCTCTATATTCACCGACAAGGTCAGCTCCCAGACTAATGCGCTAAGTGACGCAAGATGGGATGAAGATAGACAGCCCTTGGTGGGTAAAGAACAGGTTAGGAATGATTTAGAAAAGCTAAGCGTACATAAATCCATGGGTCTGGACTTAATGCATCCGAGGGTACTGAGGGAGTTGGCAAATATCATTGAGGAGGCTTTGCCCATTACCTTTGAAAAGCCATGGAGATTGGGAGAGATCCCGGATGACTGGAAAAAGGCAAATGTAGTGCCCATCTTTAAGAAAGGGAAGAAGGATGATCCAGGGAACTATAGGCCAGTCAATCTTACCTCAGCAGTCCCTGGAAAAATCAAGGAAGGGATCCTTAAGGAATCCATTTTGAGGCACTTAGAAGAGGGGAAAGTGATCAGGAATAGTCAGCATGGATTCACAAAGGGCAAGTCGTGCCTGACCAATCTGATTAGCTTCTATGATGAGGTAACTGGCTCTGTAGACACTGGAAAGGTCAGTGGAAGTGATATACCTCAACTTTAGCAAGGCTTTTGATATGGTCTCCCACAATATTCTTGCCAGCAAGTTAAGGGAATGTGGATTGGATAAATGGACAGTAAGATGGATAGAAAGCTGTCTAGAAGGCCAGGCCCAGCAGGTAGTGATCAACGGCTCGATGTCAGGATGGCAGTCTTTTTCTAGCAGAGTGCCCCAAGGTTCGATTCTAAGACCAGTTTTGTTCAACATCTTTATTCATGACGTGGATGAGGGGATGGATTGCACCTCAGCAAGTTTGCTGATGACACTAAGCTCGGGGCGAAGGTAGATACACTTGAAGGCAGAAAGTCCAGATTGACTTAGACAAATTGGAGGATCGGGCCACAAGAAATGAGATGAGGTTCAACAAGGACAAGTGCAGAGTCCTGCACTTGGGACGGAAGAATCCCAAGCATTGTTACAGGCTGGGGACCGACTGGCTAAGTAGTAGTTTTGCAGAAAAGGACCTGGGGGTTACAGTGGATGAGAAGCTGGATATGAGTCAACAGTGTGCCCTTGTAGCCAAGAAGGCTAATGGCATATTAGGCTGCATTAAGAGGAGCATTGCCAGCAGATCCAGATATGTGATTATTCCCCTTTATTCGGCTGTGGTGAGGCCACATCTGTAGTATTGTGTCCGGTTCTGAGCCCCCCCACTACAAAAAGGATGTGGACGCACTGGAGGGCAACCAAAACGATTAGGGGGCTGGAGCATATGGCCTACAAGGAGAGACTGAGGGCGTTGGGTCTGTTTAGTCTGTAGAAGAGAAAAGAGTGAAGGGGGATTTGACAGCAGCCTTCAACTTCCTGAAGGGAGGTTCCAAAGAGGCTGGAGAAAGGCTGTTCTAAGTAGTGACAGATGGCAGAACAAGGAACAATGGTCTCAAGTTGTAGCAGGAGAGGTCCAGATTGGATATTAGGAAAAACTATTTCACTAGGAGGGTGGTAAAGCACTGGAATGTGTTACCTAGGAAAGTAGTGGAGCCTCTATCCCTAGAGATTTTTAAGTCTCGGCTTGACAAAGCCCTGGCTGGGTTGATTTAGTTGGGATTGGTCTTGCCTGGGACAGGGGGCTGGACTTAACGACCTTCTAAGGTCTCTTCCAGCTCTATGGTTCTATTTCAATGTACGTAGAGGGCACTAGAAATATATATATATATATACACATTGCACATACAGAGAATTCATAGAAGTTTATCAAAGATATTGGAATGAATGCACTACTCAGGAGTGGCAAAGTCACAAGAAATTTATGCTGTTCAACACATAAAGCCAACAGTAATTGTATACTGTACTATACAATACCACTATCTATTCTGTATATGGCATATATATTACAGGGAACTATTTTTCAATGTTTTGGAGAATTCTGAAAAATTAATTTAGGCTTTCTTCTTTAAACCGCCTTTTCTCCATGGTCATTGTCATTCCTACTATATACAATACATATCATGTTATCCTTTCTAAGCATTCAACTAAGCCACTTATTTAAAGACAGTCACTGAAATTATGAAATGTCAAAAATGAGATTGTGCATACACATTATGATGTAGTTTTAATGGTAAGATTAGTATGATTTGTTTTGGGTTTTTTTTGGAAAGTCTTAGTGCAGGGAAAAGACTGAACAGTGAATAACTCAACTGTTCAACATTTCTTTTTGCCATCGTCAAACAACGTGTGGACAGGCAATCTTAATTATTGCATTTTTTATACCCAGAAAAAACTGGTCACTCACCATGAAACAGGGCAAAATCATACAACTTGATAGATTTCACAGGAGAGACCAGCATTTCTCAAATTGGGAACTGCAGGTGGGTTGCAAGGTTATTTTAGGGAGATTGTGGTATTGTCACCCTTACTTCAGCCTGGGCAACTTGAGAGCAGCGGCTGCTGATTTGAGGGCCCAGCTCTGCAGGCAGCATTGTAGAAATAAGGGTGGAAATACCATACTTGTACTATGCAGGTTGTAATTCTACCTTCAAAAGTTGGGATCCCTCTCCAGCTCTGAAGGCAGTGCTGCCTCCAGCAGCAGTGCAGCAATAAGGGCTCATCTAGACTACCCAGAAGTTTCGAAAGAGGATATGCAAATTCTCACATCTTCTTCCGATCTTGCTTTCCAAACTGAAAGTAGTTTTCTGCAACTCCTCCCCTTTTTCGAAAAGCTGCTCTTCCTCAAAAAATGAGGTTTACACTTCTTTTCGAAAAATGGGGAAGGCTGCCGAAAAACCCACGTCCCAATTACTTTCACTTTTGAAAGCTCTGCTTTTGAAAGTAAGATCAGAAAAAGATATGCAAAAATTCCGTGGAATTTGCATATCCTCTTTCGAAACTTCAGTGTAGTCTAGACATAGCCTAAGGGTAACAATACCACAAACCCCCTACAAATACCTTTGCAAGCTCTTTCCCACAACCTCCTTTTCAGTTAGGACCCCTACAATTACACCATCATGAAATTTCAGATTTAAATAGCTGAAATCATGAAATTTATTATGCTTAAAATCCTATGACCAAAATGGACCAGGAATTTGGTAGGACCCTAACTAGATTCTTAAGCAATTCCAATTAAAAGGTACCATGATCAATCACCACTTAACCTTCTCTTAAATAATCGATTTAGATTGATCATTTTAAGTCTCCTAGTGCAATGCAGGTTTTCCAAACCTCAAACCATTTTTCTTTTCCAAAGCCTTTCCAATTTTTTTCATATTTTTTTTTTAAAAGAAACATCAGAACTGGATGTAGTCCCTTCTGTATAACTAGAACTACAGAAAAAAAGGGGTGCAAAAATATAACACAAAGAATGTTATTCAATATAAAGATCAGGAGAGAAGAGATAGCAAGGTAGAATTGATTCAAGGTGAATTTCTATCCCCATTCATTTAAGATTCCCATCCCTTTCAACACAACTGTATCATTTTGCGTGAACAGTATATATTAGGTATTTTTTTCTCCCTTGCATTTGTTCTTTCCTTTTTTTAACTTTCTTAACTTCATTTTCCCCTTTATAGCACTGTGATTCTTATATTTTGTCTTTTTCAATATAACTTTTCTATGTTGGGTAAATATTTAACTTCTTTTTTCTCTCAATTCAATTCCTCTCTCTCTTATTTTGTCTTCTTCCTTCGCTCCTCTATCATTCCTTTCTTCTCTTGTGTTTGACATTTCCAACTACTATACTTTCTCCACCTTCACCTTGGATTACTGAACACTTCTAATCACTGACTGGGGTGTGCATGCATGTTTTAAATCTGCCCATTTTCATATTGGGGTAACATCTTCATCATATGGACCCAGAAAACCCTGGAAGAATTCCACAGGGATTTCAACAACTTTCACCCCACAATCAACCTTAGCCTAGACCAGTCCACACAAGAGATCCACTTCCTTGACACTACAGTACAATTAAACGACAACCATATTTCCACCACCTTATAGTGGAAACATGCCGATCGTTACACGTACCTACATGCCTCTAGCTTCCATCCAAGACACATTTCCCAATCAACTGTTTACAGACAGGCCCTAAGATACAACTGGATTTGCTCCAATCCCACAGACAGAGACAAACACCAACAGGATATCTATCAGGCATTCTTAAAACTTAAACACCCACCTGGGGAAGTGAAAAAACAGATTGCCAGAGCCAGACGAGTACCCAGGCATCAGATTCTTCAAGATAGGCCCAACAAACAAAACAACAGAACACCTACAGCCCTCAACTTAAACCTCTCCAGTGCATCATTAACAATCTACAGCCTATCCTGGAAAGTGATCCCTCACTCTCACAGGCTTTGGGGGACAGGCCAATCCTCGCCTACAGAGAACCCCCTAACCTGAAACGAATTCTTTCCATCAACCATGCAGCACATCTCCATCATACTCACCCTGGAACCCATATCTGTAATCAACTCCGGTGCCAACTCTGTCCACACATACAAGCAACGTCATCATAGGACCTAACCACATGAGCCATCACACCAGAGGCTCATACAACTGCACAACCACCAATGTGATCTATGCCATCAAGTGCCAGCAATGCCCCTCTGCCATGTATACTGACCAAACTGGACAGTCTCTACGACAAAGGATTAAAGGACAAAACTCAGATATTTGAAATGGTAACACAAAGAAACCTGCTGGAGAACACTTTAACTTGCCCAGGCACCCACTAATAGATCTAAAAGTGCCTATATTATTACAAAGCAATTTCACAAACCAGCTGGAGAGAGAAACTGCCGAACTTGGTTTTATTTACAGTACAAGTTTGACACCTGTAATCAAGGTTTGAACAAAGACCTGACCTGGATGGGGGCTTCTACATTCTACACCCATATGATATAAAAAGCTAAACAACTGGTACTTAGAGCCCACTCTATTAGCTTCATTTAGCATGAACACGCTAATTGACAATATTTTTTTACTATTTTTTCCCTTTTGTTTCCCTCCCTATCCCTTCTACTTCTCTATTTATTTACACCCTACACCCCTGATTCCATTCATCTGAAGAAGTGAGTTGTGCTCACGAAAGCTCATACCACCATCAACATTTTTTGTCTCTAAGGAGCTACAGTACTATTTGTTGTTTTTTTAAGTTTTTGGAGGGAAAGGAAATACAAGGTAGGCATTATTCACTCTTCGACCAATAACACATTCAAGGTCCTACATATGGCACCATTAGGGCTAGAAAAAAAAAGGCACTTAATTTTTACAATCTTCTAAAAATTAATTGCATTTTTCTTTTTCTCCAAGTCCTGTTCAATTGATTCATGGTAATTAAAGTAATTTGGCTCTACAGATTGAATCTAGTTTGGCTTTCCAGCCTTCGCACTAACATACTTTTAAGAAACCTTTCTCTATAAAACATGGTAGATCCGAAACATATGATGGTGTGATATAAAAAGTTTGAATAGTCTTCATTTTGGATTACATGCTCAACCTATCTGGAACTTAGTACTTGGGTTTAATGTGACTATCACAAATCCATGTTGATAAATTCTTTATGCCATATCATCATTTACAAATATTTTCTCAGTACGTATGTGTTACATTCCAATATAGCATATGCATTTACTGAATGTCAAATCACAGAAATAAATACAGATTTATTTCAACATGCAGACACTCAAGTAGATGCACACGTGACTTATTTCTGCATAAATATCCTCAATATGTACTTATGGTGAAGAAAATGACATGCAGGGATACATTTTTGTCAATACATTACAATTTACCGTTTGAACCTTTTTTCTTCTAACTCTGGGGAAAAAAAACCACATCCCTTACAGAAATCTTTCTTATAGAGGTAGGCAGGAAATGTTTTTGTCCCACAGGAATTTTCAAGATTTTGAAATTTTCTGTCCAAAATCAGGATGAAACCACCAGCCATTTTGAACAGATGACAGCTCCTTCTAGGCGCTGTGTACCCCTGGTGAGGGGAGGAGATTCACATGCTCCTCTACCCGAGCCAATCGGAACCTCAGGGCAGGGGACTGCAATTTGCTGATCACAACAGTTGGAACAGCGAATGACCTGATGCCATCTCCCCGTCCCAAGGTCTCAAACGAGGAGGGGGCTGGGCCGCGGGAGAGCAGGCCACAGGCCAGATCAAATGTCTTGGTTGTCTTGATTTGTCCTGTGGGCTGTATCGTGCCCGCCACTGCTCTAAACCCTGAGGAACAAAAAAGTGCATAAAATCCCAGCAACACCGTTGTTCCACAACACAGGATGCATCCACAAAAGAAAGTATCCAAGGCAAAGGGTTGTTTTGCCTAGACCAGTGCTTCACAAGTTAATATGGAATAATCTGTCAACTACATGCGAAACTAAATCCAGCTCAATTAGAATAAGGCCTCTGTGACTGATGAATTTGAGATGAAAATAAGGGGATGATTAAGACACTAAAAAGCTGGGAATGGCTGAGGGAGGTTTATTCTGAAAATGCTGTTGATTCTCTGGCAGTATTAGAATGATCTTTAATTCAGTAAGTGTCCAGAACGGACTGGAAAATAAATTAATCATACTATTAAGCGAAGCACTGGATTCAGTGCTTTATCTGTATCTGGTATTAAAGTAGGCAAATGACAATTTGGTGTTAAAACTTTATTAGTACTGAATTATCCAGAGACAAAAGAATCTGAAAATTGAGCTGAGACATACATAAAGCTTTCCTAAAGAGAAAAAGTTGTCTAGTTATGTGCTGACTGTCCCAAATAGGTAAGGAACAAGGAAGCATTCAGAAAATAACTGACAGTTAAAAAAATTAACAGCACCGAAAACATTTTCTGGTCACAACTACTGGAAGAAGCTGCAAAACTAAAAGCCAATCCTTTAGCAGTTGAGCAAATCACTTCTCTTTGGTAGTAGATGGATGTGATGACTCTCTATGGGTCACCTACACTGTCCACCATGGAGTTCTGATAGTTGCCATATCACAGGAAAAGGCATTCAGGGACATGGCACAACTGCTGATACAATATTAAGGAAACTTGGACTTAAAAACTTATTTTGCATTCCTTTCTATGCTAAATTTCTCTCACTCTTGTTATCTGAGATAGTGGATACTATCCAAATGGTTATGGAGACAGAAAATTCTAAGTTTCAGAGAACAGGAATTCTGATTCCAGGAGACATTTACAAAATTGAGATGACAGTAGTTTACCCTTATCTCATTTATGGGCTTAAAAAAAGGCTGCAACTCACTTTTTAAGAGTATGCAGACAACTTTTCTTCCATGTTAACATAAAATCTAGAATACAGAACTTCATCAAATTTTAAACAGTAAAAATCAAAATAAATTCTCAGACCAAAATTGGAGTTGGGCTAAGTAAGAAAAAAATAGGTACAATAGGTGGGCTTTTTTGTTTCACGTGCATTTTCACATTGAGTCTGTTAAATAACATTTATAATTTTGGGATGCTAGAAGTATCATATTGGCTAAAGTTATCAAACAATCCATAACAACAACAACATGAAAAAAAATCTGACAACACTGTCCATTAGCAAAGCACATTCTGAAATCTAGAGCTATCAAAATTTAACAAAATCAAGCTATTGAAATGTGAGCATCTTATCTTTGTCTGTGCTATCTGAAATTAGTCCCATATTTTTTCAATACAACTTCAAAATAGCTTTTCTATTATGGTAATCTGGTTTTGGGGAATGAAAATCTGTTGAAACACAGAAAGTTCTTATTTTGGTCCAGTCACAGTACCAGACAGTTCAAGATATCTCTCCCTGAGATTCTTAGTTCAGAACTCAAAGACAATCTCATAAACTCTTACCATCAAGAAATAATGCAGTGTGAACTCTTAGTGCAGAATGGAAAGCATTCTTACCTGCGTTTTGAGTGTGATCTTTTCCTTCTAGACCGGGATTTTGAACTAGATCTGGACTCTGATCGAGAATGGGAACGAGATCGACCGCCTTTTCTTTCACTGGTCTTTCCAGACTCTGAGAGGAAAAAACCACTTTGCAGTGTAAGCTCAGAACATTTAAAGATCCCAGTTAACAATATGGCACAAGTGGAATGTACCACATATAGTGCAATGGGCCTACTCTCTGCACATCTTCCTTCTTTGCAAAAATCCTTCAGAAACATCCAAGAAAGTCATTGCATATACTCGTTGAGTGCAGCCATCCTGCAGCAGTACACATAAACCAGATAATTATAAACAGCTAGCTGAGTAAGGAATGGGATTTATGTTGCTGCCACAATGCACAAGATTATAACATGTTCTCTTCTTGGCTTATTCAATTAAATTACTAAAAAAAAACCAACTTCTGAGAATAGACAAAATTCACAGAGTAGCAATTTTGAAAACCTGCATAAAAATTCAAATAATACTCAGCCCTTAAAGCATTTTATATTTTCAAAGCACTGTATAAATATTAACTACTTAATCTTCACAACACTCTGGAGAAAGTAAAGGTATGATCCAAAACCATAGCATAAATGTTTCCCACTGACTTCGATGGGCAGTGAATCTTAGGTTCTAAATGAGTAAAATTAAAGTGTTAAAGAAATAACTAGGAAATTCAGAGTGTCTTTTTCTTCCAGCTTTGTTCAGGGCAGATAATTATGCACTGTCTAGGTTTGTTAAGGATAAAGAAACATTTCAAAGATCTATGAACAATCTTAATTGAACTATTTTTTCTTTTTTAGAATTTAGGAATTTATTTAATGATACGTAGAAGACAAAAAATTGATAGTGAAAGATTTAATGTCCATAAAGAACTTAAAACATAAATAAGTACTAGTGTTAACCATTATTGGATATTGTAATAGTATTAACTTCACAATTTTAAAGCTATTGATGCCATTCTTTGAGCAAACCTTTGAAAATAAAATACTTTAAAACAAATATAAAAAGTAACCTGGATTCCACTTGGTTTGTCTCATAAGAAAATAATTTTGATTACCAAAACACATTGCTCATCTTAGGGGAGGCCTTTCTCTGTCTGAAAATGTTCTATAAATGCATGTCAACAAGATACACATGTTGAGATACACTTTTTTCATCCTAACTAGCAAACATAATTGACTTACCAGGCTCAATAGCTGCAGATATGAAAGACTGGGCTTCCCTTACTCTCTTCATCACTTCTTCCAGTTCTTTAGCAGCAGCTTGTGGTGTCATTTCAGGAGGTTTCACTATTGCATTATTGGAGTGATTTATTCTAAAGTAAAGAACAAACATAGCTTTAAATTTATGCTCATGAACACTTTTTTTTACTTGTTTTCTTTTAAATCAAGATATACATTACACTATATCAAAAATTAGTATGTTTAAGTTTTTTCCTTATAACAACCAATAATCAGTATGCATTTATATAGCATACCAAGTTTTTATTGCCCAAAATACTTTTTACCATGAACAAATGCATTACAACATTAGGGATGTTACAATGCAGGCATTGTGTAAACATGTAACCACTGAAAAACTCAGCGGCTACCTGATTATATGCACCCACAGCCAGCTCCCCGAGAGCCAGGATGTACCACTCCTGGAGAGCCAGCTGCTACCCCCACGCTACAGACACAATAGCATGGGGCAGCAGGTGACTTCCTGAGAGATGGTACACACTGAGAACCAGCTTTTAAGCCAGCTCCCCATGCGCACTCCCTTCTGCCGTCCTACACTGCTGCCTCTGGAGGGATGGCAGCCAGTTCCCCAGGAGCCTAGGCTTATCAGTTAACGGTTTACACATTTATACGCTCACATCTCTCGCAGTAATGCACATGGTGGTGTTCATATTTGTGTGGCATGCAAGTATATTTTCAAATACAAAGACATTTAACTTTTTTTAAATTAAAGGTGAAATTTATAGCCTGAAACTTTTTTTTACCACATAAGGACCACATTTAGGGCTCCTACATGGTAATGGATTTAATCCTCAGAGACGAAATATTAATATTGGCTGCTCTGTTCTACACTATATCCTTATCTGAAGTCACTTGCACGCCTGAAAATGTAAAGTGACAAGGTGTCAAAGGCTACAGAAAGCAGCATGCTGCTAATACAGGCATTGCAAACTGCTTTGTATACCAGACCTGCATAGATGAGAAATATTTATAAAGATCCTGAAAAATCTTACGTTCACAATTAATTTGGATATTTTATGTTTAGTTTCTTACTTGAGTGGCCTGTCTCCAAACATAACTCCATTAAAGGCAAGAGCACGAGGTACAGAATTTTGGTCTGCAAATTCCACAAAAGCAAACCGTGTTGGTTGTGTCTCATCACCTGCCATTCGCACAAACTTCACTTCTCCAACTTGTTTAAAAAATTCAAGCAGTTGGTCTGCTGTTGTAGTCTAGAAAGAGTAAAAAACCTTAGCTGAAGTAAAATATGCAATAAAAAACACTTATCCAACATAGTAGATAACCTAAGAACTTCAGAGATTATTAAAAAACAAAAAACAAAAAAAAACCCACCTGTATTAAGCAAAGGCAATGTGAAGCAAAACTTTTACATGTTTCTTTCCTTTCCACAATGAGTTATTTGGAAATCAACCATTTTAGAAAGAGAGTATCTATCACATTTTTTTTCCTCCACTAATCTAAAAAGTCTACTTCTATTTAAAACAACATTAATACAGTCATATTTTGAGAAGGTAAAAAATAGAAAGATGTTTCTGGATGAATCGTTTTAACACAGGTATGTTAATCAAACAAATTAAAATAATCAAGAAAAGGAGAGATGAAAATGCTTATCCCCCCTTCTCCTCTCTACCTACATGTAGAAATGAAGAAAAACATCACTGTAAGCCCGAACTCATCATATCTGTGAATTATAAATGTATTTCCATATGAATCTGCATTTTTCAGGGTAGTTAATTTGAAATCCTCAGTTAAAAAAGGATTTTTTTATATTTCAAATAGAATAATTTCATGTGTGTTACATATACTGATTGAAAATGCATCAAAATAATGAATTTTAAAATTATGTTTCTATATATTCACCCATTCGGGGTTTTAGACTGGTATTCATCACAGTAACAGCTTTCTATTTAGGTGTAGTTCGTTAAATAAAACAAAAGCCACATTATTTAATCTTGACTATTTAAATAACCTTCTAAGATAAGTAACTCACCATTTAAGGAAGAGGACATTGTTTCCTTTGCTATGGATACAGAGGAATGATTCTCTATACTAGATAATACAACTAGTTTACCAAGACCAGCCAATTATTCATTCCTGAGAAAAAAGTAAATTCCTTCTCCACAAGGCACTTATTCCTGAACAAACTCAGGTTTCCTCCTAAACAATATGAGCTAGGGCCACCAAATTTGGTACGTAGCTGCCTCTTCTCTTAACCTAAAGCAAGGTCAGGGGTTGGTTGTGCCAAGACAACCGGAAGCTCTGAGAAAAGGATAGTTTTTCATAACATGCAAAGAGATGGGCTGCTATTCCAAGGGACACTATATGAGAATGGCCACAGGGGCAGCGAGCTCGCAGGAGAGCTATCCTGCAGAGTATCCACTGGAGGTAGCCATACCACCAAGGGAGTGCTAGCAGGGCTGGGGCTCTGTCATCTTGCCTGACAGTAAACCAATAAGTAGCCCCCTGGCCCCAAACTTCTCCCCCCGCCCCATCTCTTGGCAGCAGGCAAGAATAGGCCCTAGTGGGTGGCCTGAAGGGAAAAGTGTGTGTGCGCGCGCGCGCCGAGCGGGGGGGAGGAGGGGAAAAAGGGTGTGTGAAAAAGAACAGGCCCACGTTGGACTGAGAGGTGGCCTGGGAGGAGAAGAGGCCCCTGGCCCTCAGCCTCCTGCTCACCTCCCTCACATCCCCAAGGCCCTGCACTGACCGACCTGGGCAACACAGGGTAGAGCTGCTAGTTCCTTCATAATCCTTGATGTGATCAGTTTATTATACTCTGATGCAGAACATTGTTATTTAAGCGCAGTGATAAAACAAAATCTGTAGTATTTGTTTCTTTGCAGTAGTGAACTCTATAGACGGATATATGTGAAATAATATTTCCTCCCCATCCTTTTCCCAAAAGCATTCACACCACAAAAAAAATCTTTTTTTATTTGTTCTTTTTTTACAATGAAGGATGCAATCATTATACACATGTGGGTCTTTTCAAAACTGTTTAAGATTATAAATCACAATGACATGGGCCTACATCTTCCTTTAACATTTCAAAAGTGACAAAAAGGTTGGTACCTGAGAATTCAGATTTCCAACATAAACTGTTCTTCTAATTTCATCAATTTTGGAAGGATCCACATTTCCCATAATTGGTGGCTGTGGTATGTCTCCAAGTGCTGTAATATTAGGGTCCAATGCTGCCGCTGGTATAGCTCCCAATGTGCCAAGTGAAACACTAAGCTAAAAAAAAAGAACACGATTTATAAACAAACAGAGAGCGATTGCATCTCCCAGCTATACTTTTATCCAAGAACAAAACACAAAATTCAGTATAAGCAGAGACAAAAACAAAAACAAAACAAAAAACCAAAAAAACCCACCATACACACCACCAAAAACGAAAACCACACAAACCCTAAATCTAGTCTCTCAGCCCTGGTCTACACTAGGGAGTTATTCTGAAATAACTCCATTTTTAAATAACGGACTGGTTATAACTCCTGCTTTCCATGAGGAATAACACTTATTTTGAAATTGTTTTGAAATAGCATTGAGTATGGACACTCAGCTGCTGCTATTTTGAAATAATTGGCCTCCAGAGGCCTCTCAGCTGAACTTGTGGCCACTCTGGCCACATATGATATCTCCTACAATCCCTTTCTCCACAAAGCTTAAAGCAACAGACTGAAGGAGGGATATAAACGACTAGTCAACTATCCCCGCTTAGTAGACACACTAGTCGCTTCCCCTCCTCTTGCTGCCTCTATCAAAAAGAGGCTGGAGAGAGGGAAAGAAAGGGGTGCTTCAAAGCAGCAGCACCACATGGAACCTGGGGCAAGACTCTGGAATCTCCAGCTGACCCGGGGTTGCATGCAGCATTTCAAAGCAAAAGCACCGGGTGAAGCCCAGGGTCAGCTGGGGGCTCCCTCACTGATCCCGGGCTCTACGTGGCGCTGCCACTTTGAAACACCATGTGGAGCGTTGCATGGAGCCCAGGGTCAGCTGGGGACTCTGATGCCTTTGAAGTGTAGCAACCCTGGGGCTGTTCTACACTTCAAAGGCGAAGGTGCCCTTATCGAATAATCGATGTAAATTGCATTGACTATTTGATTAGCCAATTAATCTAAATGTAACATCCTCAAGATGAAGGAAAAGGGCACATGAAACTTGTGAACCTTTCACAGCCCATGCCACATAGCACCCATCTGAGCAGCCATGTTGGACCCCAGTGCTCCCTCTGAGCCCTCCATGGCTGCTCAGGATCTCTGTACCAAGCCAGTGCCCTCAGCTGTCTCTAGCCATGGGTGAAAGAGGGACTGGCCTGATGCAGAGATCCTGGACCTCATTGAGATCTGGGGGGGGGGGGGGGGGGGGGGCTCCAACCTCCAAGATCTCTGCGCCAGAAGGAGGATTGCTGATGTCTACGGCCAAACAGCAACAGCCTGGCCAAAAAAGGACACGTGTGAAACCTCAACCCGGTCTGCATAAAAATAAAAGCACTCCGGAGGGCCTACAGCAAGGCCACGGAGCAACATGGATGCTCTGGGGTGGCTCCTTACACTTGCCGCTGTTATGAGTGGTTAGGTGTCATGGGGGGGGGGGGAAGGGGAGAGGGGAGGAAGAGAATGTCACCTCCCCACCATTGTCATCGAGTCTGACCAGGACACACCCAGCGCCAGCCTTCACAAGGGTGGGGTTCTGGAGAATGAGGAGGAGCAGGCCAGCCCTTGTGAAGGCTGGCACTGAGTGTGTGTCCACCAGCCATCATTCCCACCAGCCAGGAACTGCTCCTCACACTGAAGCCAGTCCCCACCTCCCACAATGTCTCCTAGGTGTTGAACCATCCCAGAGAAAGCACTTCAGGTGAGTTCTATAACTTTCCCTATACACATTCTGGAGCCGGCAGCAGACTACGAGAGGCTGCATGCTCTTTGCTCAGGCTACTTGGCTGGGGGGGAGGGAAGGGTGTCACACAACAGAGTGGCAGTTGGAGCACTCAGTCCCATGACGCTCTCACACATGAACCCCATGGTCCTTCTCACAAAGTTCCTAGAGAGGCCTGCCTTACTATGCCCTCGATGGTGGAACAACTTCTTCCCACGACAAGCCATCACTAAGGAGGCTAGAGTCATGGAACCACACAGAGGTGTGCAAATGGCACAGGGTCATGCCTGCTCTTGGGCAGCATCCTCTCCAGCATCACTGTGCTTGACAGGAGGGGACCAATCTCACACATCCATGATCTTTTAGATGAAGCGAACTCGGGAAGACCTGCTGCAGGACCAGATGGCCTGCCACCAGTCCCTCATCCGGGGGCTCAATGAGGAGCACTGGGAGCGGGCCACCAAACAGGAGGAGCACTGGGCTGGCTGGGAGCAGTGGAAGGCCATGTGGGACCAGCTGGCGTGCCAGCACAAAGCCATGTGCACCTCCTGCACCTCTGTGATAGAGCCACCAGTCACCTCCGCTCCCCACCCCCCACCACTACCCCCCTCTCGGCTTTCCCTTCTAAACCCCCAAGGAGCCATTGGGGCCCCAGAGCATGTGGTGATGGGACCTCTTGGGCAAAGCCATTTGAGCTACTTAAGGCAGGTGCTAGTCCCAGGCCCCACTCTCGCCTCCTCCCCCAGGTTTCCCCCCCCCAGTCCCTCCCCTGTTATATATCCCTCAAATAAACAGACTTATTTGTTTAAAAAGGAAAAAAAATGCTTCCTTTGCTCTGCAGGAGGAGGGATGGGGTGGCTGGGAAGGGAGGAAAGGGAAAGGGAGGGCTGGAGGAAGAAAGGCACACAGGGCAATGCAGGGACCCCTTGTGGAGAGGCACAGGGAAGAGTCTCACAGGTGGCCTTGGCTGAAACTCTCCCTTGAGGTCTCTGGGATGATCACAGCTTCCTGATAGGCTCTCCGTATGGCACTGGTGTCCGGCTGCTCATAAATCCTGGCCAGTCATTCAGCCTCAGCCCCCAAGTCTACCCCTTGTTCTCAGATAGGTTATGGAGCACACAGCAGGATGCCACCATATAGGGGATGTTGTGTGTTGCGCTCACTCATGTCCAGATGGATGAAGAGACTCCTGAAACTTCCCTTTAGATGGTTGAAGCCACACTCTACCACAATGGTGGCACCTGTTTAGCTGGCGTTGGGAGTTCTCCTTGGTGGGGTCCCGGTTGCCCATTTAGGGTTTCATAAGCCAGGGGAGCAAGGGATAGGCTGCATTGACCAGGATGCAGATGGGCATGTCCACGTCCTTCACCCTGATGGTGCCGTCAGGAAAAATTGTGCCAGTGTGCATCTTCTGGAACAGGTATGAGTTCTGGAAGATGCAGGCATCATGCGCCCTCCCCGAACAGCCAACACTAACTTCTGTGAACCATCTCTTGTGGTCCACCAGGGCCTGCAGCACCATAGAAAAGTACCCCCTTCTGTTTATATAGTCCCAGGGCTCAATGGTCCGGGGCCAGGATGAGGATATGAGTGCCATCTATGTCCCCCTCCTCTGTTGGGGAAGCTGCAAAGCCATCTACGATGGTGTTGACATTCCCCAGAGTGATGACCCTCCACAGCAATATGTTATTGATGGCCTTGACTACCTGCAGGAACTCGGGCTCTGACTGTGGATTTTCCCATGCCGAACTGGTTCCCAAGGGAGCAGTAGCTGACAAGCTTCCAGAGGGCAATGTTGCCACTTTCTGCAGAGGGTAGTGGGTCGTATGTGGGTGTCCTGTCACCTGAGGGCAGGGGAGAGCCACTCACAGAGTTTCGAGAAGGTAGCCTTCCACATGCAGAAGTTCTGGAGCCACTGTTGGTTGTCCCACCGCTGCATGACGATGAGGTCCCACCAGTTTGAACTGGTCTCCCTTTGCCCGAAGCAGCATTTGATAGGGTGCAGGAGACTGAGGATCATTTGCTGCTGCAGGAGCACCAGGGCCTGAGTGACGGGATCCGCCTGTTTGGGCTGGTCATCGTCATGCTGAAGCAGCACATGGGCAGTTTGGATGAACTGTGCCATGAGGCACAGCATGAGCCTGGCACCGCTTTGCAGCAGCTCCGATTCCATGATGTGAGTGCTGTGGCGTCCGCAAGGGCAACCAGAACACACTGCGTGAGTTTGGTGTCTTCTGAGGAGGTAGGCAGTGGAGGAGTAGTGTGACACTGGGGCGGTGTCTAGACTACATGCCTCTGTCGTCAGAGGCATGTAGATTAGACACATAGGCAAAGTCAAATGAAGCCGCGATTTAAATGATCGCGGCTTCATTTACATTTACATGGCTGCCACGCTGAGCCGACAAACAGCTGATCAGCTGTTTGTCCGCTCAGCGCGCTAGTCTGGACACTCCCCAGCTGACATCAAAGCCCTTTGTCGGCAGCCCCGTTATTCCTCATAGGATGAGGTTTACCGGGGCTGCCAACAAAGGGCTTTGATGTCGGCAGGGGAGCGTCCAGACTAGCGCGCTGAGCAGACAAACAGCCAATCAGCTGTCGGCTCAGCGCGGCAGCCATGTAAATTTAAATGAAGCCGCGATCATTTAAATCGCGGCTTCATTTGACTTTGCCAAAACAACAAATCTACATGGCTCCGTCGACGGAGCCATGTAGTTTAGACGTACCCTGGCTGTAGAAAGGAGCCCCTTTAAGCATGTGTCTCAGCTAGACTTAGCAAGCAGCTACAGGAAGTGTGCGCCCTCCTGATGCCCTCTCCAAAGTGCTGCTGGAAACTTTAAATCTGATGCACGCTCCAATCAATATGGACATGTTATTTCAAAATAATTTTGAGTGATTTCAATTCTGCCTTGTAGTGTCAACGGGTTATTTAAAAAATTATTAGTTTGGGAGTTATTTTGAAATAATTTCCCCCTGTAGATGTTCACATATATTAAATGTTCCAAATGTAGCCAGTCACTATCTTATTTGTGCTATCTGACCAGTGATGCAGTATCATAATCAAAATGAAAGCCAGTGACAGAATTTCCTTGCAGAATATAAAACATGAATATTTATGCCCAGGTTATTAATAAACGTAGAATTAGCATCTAGGGAAAGGCAACTATATTCTAAAGGCACCAATGTTAATTTTCTTCTGTGAAACAAGTGCTTAAATTTGAGTCTTTCCCCAGATTAATATAATAATTGACAAATGGGGGGAGGAAAGTCTAATTTTGCTCAATAAAGGAGTTTCTTGTGATTAATGCTTTGGCTGCACCATGGAGAGCCTAATGGAAATAATTGGACATTCAGTTCTCCTTAATTTTAAAAGGAAAGTGGGCATCCAAATCCTCTACATTGCTCTGAAATCTCAATCTAAAGATGTGTCCAACCAGTTCTGAAGCCACTATAGTAGCTACTGCTATAGTGAACTAGACACACTTAACTGGCCAAAAAGCCACATGTGGCTAGTGGCTTGCACGTTGGACACAATGGGTCTAACGCTTTTCTAGCTTGGACCCTCTGCTCATGCGATAGCTCAGAGGGGGATCTAAACTGGCTCAAGTGTAAGTATTTCTTATTTAGTCTACAGAAGTAGCATTAGCTGTAGGAGCCAGTAAAAGATCTTGTGCAACAACAGAGACATAAATGAACACAGTACCACTGGAAAACAGAATGTCATAGCTAATACATCGCAGTTATTTGTATCCCTGGTAGACTGATATATAAAAAGTTTTTAAAAAATCCAATAATTCAAATGACTATCAGACTTTCCCTTATGTACACACAGACAAATGAATTCCAAAGTGATTTAATCAGTATCTTGACACTTGCTGGATTTCCATAGTCCTTATGCTGGTGGAAAATCTGGAATTCTAGCATTCAAACATAATGCAGCAATTCTGTGGACTGTAGATCACTAGCTGGTAGGATACAGTGAGATGGTAAGTAATATGGTACCATTTCCTCATTGTTTCCAATTGCTTCTACATGAGTCCACGTGTGTAAAAACAAAGAGGTGCAGGGGCTACTGCAACCAGTGAGGCCAACCGAATTGCTGGGAAACGGGAAGGGGCAGATTCTCGGACACAAGGGGAGGGCTGGGCAGCCAGTCCTCAGCACTGCTAGGACTGCACTGTGCTGCCCCCCTCCAGCCAGCCCTTAGAGCCTTCCAGAGCGGGCTACACCATGATCCGGAGGCGATTTAAAGAGCTCAGGGTAGGAAGCCGAAAGTTCTAAGCTCTTCTGTATCACTGGGCCTGGCACAGTCACCCCATTATCAAGAAGCTGAAAATGCTAGTAATGATGCCAGTAAGAGTTTGCTGAGTAGTCACTCAAGAGCACATTGTCATTGCCCGCACTTATAGTAGTTCTGTTAAATGCAGAAATCTAAATTGGTGCCAACAATAGTATGGTGAATGCAGAGCAGCCACCAGGTCAGTAGATCATGGCCCCATTTCCACAAATAATTTGGGGCCAATGACAGGTGAACAGAGGGAAGACCCATTAAGCCAAATATTGTTGGAGGAAGGTCTGCATATTCTGCCATCCTGCAGTACTTTGTAGATAGGAATTTGAAATAAAAAACGGAGCAAACACACTAGCCATACTCTAGTCTGACCTCTTGAGAAAAAGCAAAACAGAGGAATTTAATTTCTTCACTGACTTAGGTAGGATATGATGTCATAGGGTCAAACTATTCCTTTTCTCTCAGTTCAGAAGGGGAGAATTATTTGTTGAGCTGAAGGAGGGAGCTAGAAGATATAACAGTTTATTAACTCCAAGTCTGGGAGATTAAATTTTACTTACTGTGGTCAGAGGAGTTGGTGTGGGTATAGGAAGCAATCCTGCACCAGGCATCAGGCTTGTCATAGTGGGAGCAGGAGCCAATAAAGAGAGGGCTTTGGCTTCATCTGGGATTTTACCTGGAGAAGCAAATGGAAGTGTTAGAGAGAGTTTGAACACCAAAACAATGTTATTCTTTCTATGATTTTACAATTTACCCTTGCACTTAAAAATAAAAGAAAGAAAAATGAATCTATCTACCAGAGCCTTACAAAAAACAAATAAGAACTAAAGTTTTTTCCTTTTAACCCTGCTCTACTAGGAAAAACAAAAGTGAGTAAAACTTCAAAGACTAGCAATCTCATTAATGGATTATTATTTTAAAAACTGAATAATGTAGACAATTATTTAACACTTTGAGCTATGGGTCACCTGTACTGGAAACTTAATGTTCATGAACCAAACGATATCAAGCATGGACGCTTTCCCAGGGCGGTGTTTTCACGGTGATCGAAAGTTGTGTTACACATGACAACCGTTCGTGTAGGCTGCATCACTAATAGCACACAGAACATCAGATACAGAAAAGAAGAACATTTTTTAAAGTTTAATCCCCAGAAATGGCAAATAACCAAATTAGTTAAAAAAAAAAAAAAGTATGTGCTAATTGAAATCTGTCCCTTTTCTTCTGGAGCTGCTACCTGTTTTGGGTAATACATAAATAAAATACAAAAACTATCAGAATCTGCACTGCAGCTAGGAATCCACTGGGGGGGGGGAAGACTTGCATCGTTTCTCCTTATGGGTTGTCTCAGTGTAAGTGGGACTACAAAAGACTTACATCTCCGATCATCTAATTGTAAATGTACAGAGATAGCTCAATTGTTTTCCCTCTAAATGCACTACACTTTCATAAAAAATATATACTGCAACTGTGACTAACGATTCCCCTGTTGTCATCCCAATAGTTTATTAAAATAATTTTCATCTGAATAAAATGTATGATGGTTATATGTATAATTATAACAAATACTAGACTAAGAAATATGAGTATTAAATTCTGTAATATTTAAACAATTTACTAAATGCACATAATGAAAAAATCATCACAAAATCTAAAACTGAAAAACTACCAGAAAATTCCTAATCACACTAAATAATTAAAGACTTCCTAATCTGCTCCAAACTGCGAAAGTAGCCATAAAAAAGTCCTCATACATTACCTTGTGCAGTTTAGAGGTGTTAATGGCTTTCTACAATAATGAACTTTAAATAAATATTTGTTTTAAAAAAAAGTGTAAGTACTCTGGTACTACTTCAATTTGCACATACATTTTCATTATGTTTATAATGAAATACATAGAAACTTCAGGAGTTTATAATGAATACATAGAAAAGGACTCCTGATTTAAAAATAACATACGGGGTAAATTTTCAAAGCACTAAGCAAATTTTTGGCAGTGCAATTCCCATTAAAGTCCATGGAAGTTATCTGTCTAAAAGAATATTTTGAAAATATGCACCATAATTTGCAGCTCTAGAGTGGATCTGAGTTGCCTCTGTCCAAAAGATAATAAATTGAAATAAAATCCATTTTAATGTGAATAGATATGGAATGAAAAAAAAATAAACACCACAATTTCTTCTACATATGTTGCACTCTTGTTAATAAAACAGATCTATTTTACTTTAAAATTCGTTCTGTGAAACTTTGGCCCATAATGTACAACAGACCAAGGCATTTTGCTTTCTAAAAGAGAAAAATAAAATCAAATTATTAGTGTTTGAAAATTAACTGCACAGAAACTTCTTCCATAACTTTAAAAACATGCCTGATCTAAAGCCAAAATCATATATAGCATGAATACAGTGCTTTTACAGGCCTCATTTTAAAGTTACACGTGCAATAGCATGTGAAGTTATAATGCCTGATTTGTGGGGCTGCTCATGAAAAGCAGGTATTTGCTTGCACATATTATCAGTTATGCAGCTAAACAGATATTTAAATACATAACCACAGTAACTGTGCATGCAAATTAAGCATACATTTACACAGCTGGCTTTTGGGAAATTGTAAGTTATGTTTTTAAAGTGTTGTTGAAACATGAACTAATCATGAAGATCTATATTACAGATCAATAAGGTCCTAATCTTGTAGAGATACACTTCTGTGTTTACACTTGGCACTTCTATAATCCCACTAAATCCATGGGACTTTACATGGATGAACACCTACAGGAATGGTATAGAATTTATGACAGTAATGCTGAATTCTAATTTACAGCCCAGAATGCACACACCTAATTTAAGCATGCACTTAAATCTACCTGTATTCTGTACATAATTAAGCATATGCTTAAATTGAATGTAGAACATACATAAATATTTAGTTGGATAAGGGTAATCAGTTTAGAAAGATACTTAAGATGTGCCTAGACTTTAAATGCAAGAACAATGCCACTGAATTCACTTAGACTATTCATACATTTAAAGTTGTGTATATGCTAAAGTAACTTGCCACCTAAAGATTGCAGAAGGTAAACTGCCAGGTGGATAATAACCATTTTAAAATTGATTTTTTTTTACATTTCCCTAATGTTTTTCATCTCACCTAACCTATGTTAAAAAAAATTATGTAGAGCCGGTTAAAGTTTTTCCACACAAAGTTTTACTTAAAAATACTGACTTATTCTTAAAGATCTTTTTAATGAAATAGGAGTTCTGCAGATGTTTCCTCAATATTTTATTGATTTCTTTAAAAAAAATCAAACAAACTAAAAAATATTCAAAAATTTTGCACACTAATATGCTGTGTGCACTTTCCCCAAAAATGAATCAATTTAGAAAATGGAAATAGTTTAGAAATTTCCCACCAAAAAACTTTGCCATTTCTTTCAAACAAAACTAGCAAAAAAGCTGATAAATTAAATGTAATGCTAAATAATCTGAAGTGCTCCTACGGAATCTGTTTTGTTACCTTCCTTAATCATTCTTTTGTAAAAAAGGAATACAAACCTAGACAAAATATAAACAAAACATTTTGGCTATTACGAGATAAGACATCGGTTAACACTTCAATTTTAAGGCTTGCTTTTTAAAAAAAATCGTATTATTGTTGGATGAGTGAACTTAACCCTTAAAAGTTTATTTGAAATTCTTTCATAGAAAATATGTATTTATTTAAAGAGGATAGGTTGTCAATTTTATGGACCAATTTTTTATTTTCAATTTGTGCCAGTGCCTTAAAAAGATTGTAATTATCTTTTGGGTGCTCTTTGTTCAGTCATAAATGACAGATCTGATTTTCATTTCATTTCACAAAGGGATCTTTTTAAGTGGACTGTAAATCACTGTTACATCCATTTTAGGACACTTCACACAGAGGCTTGATCTACACTTTGAATTTATATTGGCATAACTATGCTGGTCAGAAGTGTGAAAAATCCATATTCCTTAGCAACACAGCCATGCCATCAAAAGCTCTAATGTAGATACAGCTATGCTGATAGAAAAATGCTGTGTTACTACAATGTTGCTCTGGGGAAGTGGTGGGCTTACACCAGAAGAAAAACTCCTTCTATCAGTGTGCATTGCAAGTTCACTAAATAGCTATGATAGTACAGGCTCTGTAGTTTAGAAATGGCTTGCCAGAGCAATGTAAAGTAGCCTTACTGTAAACGACAATTAGGCCTGTCATCAGTAAAATTTAGTGTATTAGTCACAAAATTACAAGTGTTCAGAAGAGATCAGTTTCCTTGTGTTTTGGAGGATATAAAAAAGAATACAAGGGTTTCAGCGATGTTTCAATTAAGGAGACACTTTATACTCATATCTAATCTGGAGATTAGAAAATAATATATTATTTTCTTAGTATTTTTTTTTAAATCACTGGGAAATATAAACTTATGTATGGAACCATTTCTTATAAAATCCCTTTCTGTTGCATCTAAATGAAAACGCCATTCTAGTGCGTTAAGGTTAAAAAAAATTGTTTCCATCTTCCCACAGATAACATTGTTAAAAGACAACATAACTGACAAAACATTCAAAGGCTCAGAGTCCATTTACACTAATGTGTGGTAAAGATTTTTCTTAAAATTAATACAAATACGATGAAATCCTGACCCTAGTGAAGTTAATGGGGAAAAAAACCCCAACCTCCATTACTACCAATGGAGTTAGAATTTCACATACAGTGAGAATAAAGAGTCTAGAATGTTCAGAACTTTTTCAAAAGCAAATCCAAAACAGATATCTAAACTTCTTCACATTAAAAATTAATTAAAAAGCCATGTGCCTTGTGCTTTTGTTTGGTAAAAGTTAGATTCTCAAGAAAGATGCAATAAGAAAGACTCAGCTGGCTTTTTCAGAGACATGTACTTTTGAAAATGTAGTCCACACGCATATTTTAATCTTCATATATCATATTCTGATCTACCTGACAGAATTAAATTAAGATTCCTAAACATATCTATAAGGCACTGTTCATCCCTAGTTTACAGCAAAGAATTTAGATGATCTAATTCAACATTTGGTGTATATACCATTCACCACCCTCAAATAGCTTTAGAAAGGCAACTGTAAAATGAAACATTATGAACCCTTTACAAAACACCATTTTTACAGAACTGAAGAACCAGTTCACAAGTAGAAGTGAAAGAGATTCAGCAAAAACAAAAACAAAACAAAAAAGGGACAAAATAAAAAAAAAGGAAAGGAAAGCAAAATAAAATAATAAAAACAGAGACAGGGCGTCCATCTTCAGCGGGCCAGACTTCGATCTCATTTTCCCCATGAAGGTTTCACTTGACGGCAGGTTTAGTGGCATGGCAAACAATGCCTAACTCAGGCAAGTGTAACAGGTCTGCCTTGGCCAGTCTAGTCATCTAATAATGCACAAATATCACACAGAGAAAACATACAAAACCAAATTAATAGTCAAAATCCATCTACCAGAAAATGTGGACATAAAGTTCAGAATGATGGTTAGGTCAACATCATTGTTATGTTTCAACCTTTGCTTTCTAAAGGTATAACATTAAAAAAGAAACCAAACAAACCAAAAACCTGTGATGCACAAACAAAGGAAAGGATAACATTTTGACAGTGCAATGAAATTTTACTTAATTTCAAGTAACATTTTTTTTTAATAAAGTAGCTACTGGTAAAGTACACGTGAATGTTATAAAATGAACATTATTTTCAATGCTTTGGGGTTCCCTCTTCACACTCTGCTGAGGTCGCACTGATGAAAGGCATTCTAATTTTTTTTTAAACCAACCTTTATGTATCCCTTTTTCTTACACTAATCCTTTCAGTAACAGCACTGCTGGCCAATGGCAGAATGTAAACTTAGCAGCAGAACACAGAAATTACGGCTTTCGTAGCCCATAGTATACCTTACCAATCACATTTACAGCTATATCAACAAATATTGTACTGTGTTCTCCAGAGCCATATATATTAAACACACATCCCTTAGAAAGTTAAAACTATCGTCAGTTCAGATAGTATTTATAAACTAACACAAATGGTTCAGTAATAAAGTTGCATAGAAACAGCTCATTTAATGGTGTGAAATTTTTAAGCAGGTTTGTGTCTCAACCCATTTTTATGTACAGTTACTTGTAAACAAGGTCTATTTTTCTGTACAGTCCACAATGACTTGTAAACAAACTGCAATAGAATAATGTGGCTTCAGAATGCCTCTGTCAGCTATGAAATGGGTGGAACATGATTGGGGAATAAAAAAAAAAATCTCAAAAATTTTATTGTATTTTTCCTCTATTATCATCTATTTCCAAGAGAAAACTGTGATCCTATCAGAAGGAAAACCCCAAAAGTGGTACTGATTCATTAGGAAGCAATCTTCCCTTTCTAGCAGTACTGATCCAGAATTTGTGTCTTTTCAATGAGACATAACACTAAAAATTATTCTTGATCATCCTCATGAATGAACTTTGGAACCTTTTCCAGAGTAACAGCTCTCATCAGACATTCTGCCTACCTAAATTCTTTCTGCAGTTTCAGTTGGATACAGTATTATTATTTTCTCCCTGAATTTAAAGGTAAACATAAAAAAAAATCCCCAAAACCTATAGTCCATGCATTTCAGAAATACGTGCAATATGCCTCAATTAAGATTTATGAAGGTAGTAAGCAAATAAATAAGATTTAAATAACCTTTAAAAGAAATACTTTCAAGGATCCATGAAAGTCTGCTTGCTCTCCTGAGTTTACTACGAACATCCCAGTATGGATCATTCTGTAAGCACAGAACTGATTCAACAATTCTTGATAGCCTTATTTTGGCACAACAAACCTTTCTGGGACACTGTTAACAATCCCAAAGGAAACAAAAATAGACCTTGTGGACCCGCAACAGTATTTTTTTAAAGGATCAATGAAGACTTATTAAGTAAATGACTATTTGGCTAGTGGTGGCATTTGACAAATACATGAGCTATGTAGATTACCATTAACTCACATGGATTTGCTGTACATAGCATGACAGCTAGTAAGTACACTCTAAAGACGGCTGGCTGCATTCCACTGGTTTATAAATTCTTTTCTATGGATTTATGGTCCATATCCAAATCTGATATATGTGAGCACAGCATATGTAAACTTAGGGCTTGTCTACACTACAGTCGCTAAAGCAGAATAGCTATAGCACTGTACCTATGCTAATCTAGAGCCATACTATAGATACTTCTTACAGCAATGGAATGGGTTTTACTGTCACTATAGGTCAGTGTTTCCCAATTGGTGCTCCACAGAACCCTGGGGTTCTGCGAAGCAAAAGTAGGGGTTCCGCGAGGAGCCGGCACTCCCCCGCCCCCTCTGAAAGGAGAGCGCCGGTGTGACGGGAGGGACCCAGGGACCCATCCCAGGGCGGGAGGACTCACCAACCCCTGCACTTTATGGGGTGCTCAAGGGGCAGATGCCTGTCTGTGTCACCTGTTCTTGTGTGGCAGCACAGCGGGGCTGTACTGCCACCAAGGGAATGCTGAACTGTGAGATGTCAGCTGCCCGCCGGGCCGTGTGTCCAGAGTGGGAGGGGGCAGGATGGGTGACGTCAAGGGGAGGGGTTAGCATGGGGGAGCCAGAGCAGGGAATTCAAAATGACTGCAGCTTCAAGAGACAGGGCAGGAAAGGGAGCAAGGGGGACAGGGGAATGGGAACAGAATTGGAGCGGGGGAGGAAACACCAGCATTATTCCAATGCCTGGAGTTAAGGCACGGAGGTGGTGAGTTTCGGAACTAGGGGAGCACAGGGGGCTGAAGTCGAAGGTCCCCGGAGGTAGGAAGAAGCCAAAGGCAGGGATTGCCTACAGGTGACCTGCGGGCTGGTGCTTTGCAGCAGGAGCCCCACCAGCCAGACAGGTCTTTACCTGAACCTGTCTTTAGAGCCCTGGGCTGGCATCCGTCTCCCTACCCCCACACGCCAGCAGCGGGGAAGAACTGTTGGAGATGCTTGTGGTATCGGACTACAAAACGGACTGCCATTGAGGCAGAAACAATTATAAACTGGTTAACAAAAGGACGGCCAGGCGGCCATTTAAGCCAGAGTAAACTGACACAAAAGGGGGAGAGGACTGCAATCCCTTTACAGCCGGCTAGCCAGCAGAGGCGGAGGCTGGGGCAGAGGGAACAGTTGCTCCCGGCTGGCACACCAGGGGGAATGCCGGACAGAAGTGACCCCATGTGACCCACAGCGGGGAGGGAAGCACTTCACCTCCCCAAAGGAGCCAGCATGTGCTGCCTGAATAGCTGGGTCTGTGGCACCCAGCAACTTAGTTCCGGGGCTTTTCTGTGCGATGTGGGGGAAGGGAGGAAGTTCAGGAGACCCAGGCAGTGCAGCTCAAACTATGAAGGCAACACGCTCTGCCCTGGGACTCCCCACGCCCTCCCCCTCCCTGCCCGCAGGACGGCATCGCGAAAGTAAGTTGCTGGGGTGCAACAGCCCCTGCTGCTCAGGCAGCGCACACACCAGCTGTTTGGGGAGGGGGAGTGCAGTCGCACACTTCCCGGAACCCAGAGGTGCTGCAGGATTGCCAGGTACTGGTCCCAGCTGCCCCTGTCCAGTCCCCGCCCTGTCCCCACCAGCACTGTCCCCAGCACCCAGCAGTACCCTGTCCCTGGCCCCAGAACCCTGCCACCCACCCCAGGACCCAGCATCACCCTGGCCCCCAGCACCCTGCCATCCACCCTAGCACCAGCCTGTCCCTGGACCCAGAACCCTGCCTCCCACCCCAGGACCCAGCACCACCCTGTCCCTGGCCCCAGCACCCTGCCACACACCCCAAGACCCAGCACCACCCTGTTCCTTATCCCAGCACCCTGCTAGCCACCCCAGTGCCCAGCAGGACCATGTCCCTGACCCCAGCACCCTGCCACCTGTCCCAGGATCCTGCCCCAGTACCCCGCCACCTGAGTCAGCATCCTGCCACCCAGCAGCACCCTCTCCCCAGCCCCAGCACCCACTAGCATGCTCTTCCCTGCCCCCACCAGCACAGTTGGGACCACATTATTTATGAGAGGGGTGAGGAATCAGAAAAGTCAGTTCCAAAAACCTCCAAGCCTCACTAAAGACAATGCTAAAACCTTTTGAGTTTAACATAATATTTTATTTAAAAATGAAGCCTGGCCAACAAGCCCCCAATTGGGGCCAAACCCCCATCTCACTGCAGCATCATAACATTCCTGCACCACCTGACCCCAAATCTGAGCCTATCATACAAGGAACCCCCTGTCCTGAGCCTCTTACATCCCCAAACTCCCGAACCCCCACATCTTCAGTCTTCTGCCACAACACTCCTGCACCATCCATACATCACAAATCTGTGTCCTGAGCCCATCATACTCACAGCCTTCTTGCCCTGAGCCCCTCACATATCCAGCCCAAACTCCTGCACACTCGCATCCACAAGCCCATGGCTTGCTCAGCACCACAACTTTCCACCGGAGCCCAACACTCCCCAGCCTGGAGCCCCCTCCCCGAGCCAACATCCCCTTCTCTTGCATCCAAATTCCTTCCCAGAGCTTGTAATTCTCACCCCTTCCCACACCCAAATCTCTCATTCCCACCCCAGAGCCTGCACCTCCTGTCTCAACCTAGTGAGAGTATATAACGGCTGGGGATAGCAAGTGATGAAGAGGAGGGGACCAGAGAGAATGAGGCCTCAAGGAAGTGGTGGGGGAAGGAATGTGATTTTCATGGATCATCCCCTCCTTTTTTTTTTTTTTTGCTTGACAAACTTAGGGGTTCCGTGAAATTCTGAAAAGGGTTCCTTGGCCAAATAAAATTGGGAAACACTGCTATAGGTTATCCCCCTCCCTGAGTGGCAGTAACTAGGTTGATGGAAGAATGCTTTGATCGACCTAACCACATCTTCACTGTAGGTTAGATGAGCATAGCGATGGTGCTTAAAAGTGCGGATTTTTCAAACCTCTGAGCAACATATGTTGATCTAAATTTTAAGTACAGACCAGGTCCAAATGCCACATGGCGTTTCAGTGAAGTCAGTGGGGCTCAGTATATGTGCTGGGATTTGTCTATGTGCATCAGACTGCAGTATTAAGACCACAATTTGCAATGTACAAAACTAGTAACTCACATTATATTTAAGTAGTAAATGGAACCATAAACACAGAAATACAGTAAAGCTTGGTTATGCAACACTGATGGGAACGGCAGTCTCCAGGTAACTGAATGTGCTGGATAACAAAGCAGCCCTTACTGGCTTTGCTCCAGGGCAGGAGGAAACCTCCTCCCTCAGCAGCAGGACTGGCAGTCCATCTGGCACTCTGTTAATTTCAAACTTGGTTAACTGGCTGGGGAAATGCTGGTTAACAGAGTACCAGATAAAGTTTTTACTGTATTTTCAATCTGAGAAACTAAAACTGACAAAATAATTTCTTAGTCTTGTCTGCATTTAACTTTAGAACTAGAATTCCTGATGACAATGCAGTTCTGAAATTTTATTTGAAGATCTGATTAAATAATTTATCTTAAAATTAACTTAAGATTCAGCTTCTTAAATGCACATAGGCTCTGCTGCACTCAGCACTGCAATGACTAAGTGATTTAGAAGTCCCAGACTCATTTTCTAAAGAGATATAGGAACTCAGGCACAGTCCACGGGATTTAAGCTCTTTCGTGTCTAAAGCAGGGGTGGGCAATAATTTTTGAATGAAGGCCACTTCAAGCATTTTTGAAGTGGCCACAGGCCACCCCGGAAGGGACAGGGCCTTGGGCAGAAGGGGCAGAGCCTTTAAATAGCAGTTGAAAAGAGCTCACACCTCCCCTTCAGCTCCCAGGCATCACTTTAACAGGGGATGGGAGCTGCAAGCCCTTTCAATTCCTGCTATTTATAGGGCTTGCTGCTTCCAGCCTCATTGCTAGTGCGTTGCCTGGGAACTGGGACTTGCACCTGTCGGGCAATGTGTTGCCTGGCAGATGTGGGGAAGGCACGATCCCTTTAAATAGAAGCAGTTGAAAGGGCTTGCATGTTCTGGCTCCCTGGCAATGCGCTGGTGGCACCAGAGCTGCGAGCCCTTTTTAAATAGAAGCAGTTAAAAAGGCTCGCAGCGTCCAGCCCCACGGATCTGGGGGGGATGTGCAAGTCTTTTCCTGGGAGCTGGGACGTGTAAGCCTTTTCAACTGTTTCTATTTAAAGGGCTCGCATTTTCCCTGAGACTGCCAGGAAACACGGTGCCCAACAGGTGTGGGGAAGGTGCAAACCCTTTAAATAGAAGCAATTAAAAGGGCTTGCGCAGCCCCAGCTCCCAGGCAATGTGCAAGAGGGCAGGGCCTGGAACTGCCACGTGGGACAGATCAGAGCCCTAGGCGGGCCAGATCCAGTCCGCTGAGAGGCTTTTGCCCAACCTTCGCCTAATGTCACTCAAACTAGTGACATTTCTAAACTAGTGAGATATTGCAATACTGCGCCCAAAACTCCTACATACCTTCAAAAATCTGGGCCCAAGTGAAGTTGCATGTTAATTGATGTTATAATGTAAGAGACAACAAATCAAAGCACAAATGCCCTGAACTGCAATCTGATCTATGCAGGGAAATTCCCTCTCCTTTGCAGGGTCACATTGACATCAATGAAGACTCTGGATAGGCATGAGGGTCAGCCCATGAAAATGAGAAGGAAAGCAGTTTTATTTTATAAAGTTTTTTCAAGTATTTCCATATATAAGAATGGAATACAAGATAAAACTACTAATTTGAATTAATTTATTAATTTTGCTCATACATAGTTACAAGTAAATGAATATAAACGATGCTTAAAAGCGTAGCCAACATATTTTACTTTATTTTTTTAATAGCTTATTCTTTCTATCTTTCAAATCTAAGATTTTGCTTACAAAAATATGATGGGGAAAAAAGAAGAGTATCAGTTACTTGCCAGTTTCTGGGAAAGCTAAAGGCAATGAACATACAGGACAAAGACCAACATTACAGAAAAACATCTGAAATACCAACCTTCTGCACAGGGTACGACTATCAGAGCTCTGTCAATAAAAACCGTGTTAGTTAGATGCTGGGCCACACCAACACTTGATGCTTCACGAAACTTAATATAACATACTTTGGAGGAAAAAGCAAGAGGAGCGTTGCTGCAAAATAAAAGGAAAAAACAATTAGTGCCATGAAAACATACAGATTTCAGTTTTCTTCAAAAGTCTTTTTTTAGTTTACATATGTACATTCACAAGGAGACATCAGTAGCAGAAATTAACCAACTGGGACTCAGTACTATTTTTTGTTTGTGGATGAGAAATATCTTCCTCTTCCTAGAAAGCATTTGGTACTTGCAGAGTATAGCTATGAGATCTTATATAAATAAGATATTAGTGTTTTTAGAAAATCTTCTATGGAACGTTTGTTAAAATAAAAAAAAATCATAAATAATGTAAACTGAATTATAACAAACCTATTAAATAAAGGGAGATTTTTTTTCCCCTTCATAATCTCTGTTCACTTACTCTAAAGCAAAATATTCAGTAATTCATAGTGGGTCCTCCAGAAATCAGCTCATATTAATTGACATTTTTCTTTACGCCCTTAAGTAGACCAATCCCCTATTCATTCTTGTTAATAAATAAATAATAATCATAAATGTTCTCCAGTAGCAGGAAACTTGGTCTTAGAGCCCTTCTTTTCACCAGAGAGCTATCTGCTACCTTTATATAGTGCATTCACTTTGCAATAACTTTGTCATGAAAACACTCAAAGATCATATTACGGACAAAAAACAAAATACCGTAAGTATTTTCCAGACACCACACTAATCAAGGTTTAAATGCCAGTCAGGTTCATATCTATGTCCCATGTACTATGCATAGTTTTGGCAGAAATTAATGTTTTTTAGAAAAATAATGTTGATGGTCAATATCAGTTATTTTTAAAACTTTTTTATTTCAATCTATTTACATTTTCCCAGTGTGTGTGTGGAAAAGTATAGGATGAGTGGACAATAATTATTTAATTTAAATAGATGCTAATATTAAAAGATAAAACTTTATAACCATAAAAAAACAAATTGTATATTTTAATTAGATATGAAGAAATAGTCTTAATTCAAACTCTAGTAAGTTCTCAAGCAGCATTTTTATTACTTCATTTATAAATTTAGTTATTGATGTAAATATCTGCATGCATAGTGTGAAATCCATGTTTACTAACAGTTGATAAAAATATAATACTTTATGCTTAACTATGACTATGAAAATCAGTCAAAATAATTTTAAAATAAATCTTCTTTAAGAAGTGCTTTCTAAACAGGGTTTTATTTACTTTATATTCATGTCAAAATTAGATGCGTGTTATGTCAGAGGTCTTTAAGGACTAAGAGCAAACATGAAGTGGGATATTATTGGAATTTGTGACTTGCATCCAGCAAGACTTATAAGATGTTCACATGACAGTCTTTTAATAAAGCAGCCAACAATGGAAGATTTGCTATCTGATTATTTCGTTTCTGAGCCTGGTTTCTACCTCTGTGAGAGATATTTAAGCAGTGACTCTTCCAGCAAATACTGGAAACAATTCAGACCTTCCATGAGGCATTTGGGTTTGCTTCCGCCCCTTCAGCCCCTAACCCCAGTTGAGTACTTCCAGAACTGTGAGCAATTACTTAAACATGAATTAGCAAAATATAAATTTCTCAACACAAATGTCTTATTTCACATTATTAACTACGTTGAACCTCAAAAATTGTTGCATAACACAAGAGTCCTTAAATTGCAGCCTGTGACCAGATTGGAGCAGTGTGGGTCATTTCTAGAAAGATCATCATTATGTAAGAAGTTTGCCATTCTGGATCTGACCTCTCCTCCTAGACAGAGGTATTTGGGACACAGTGAGAAAGAAGGAAAAACAAATAGGTGAGAGAGATTAGGAGAACAGGAAAAAAAATCCTCTTGTTCCCTAAAACTCTTAATACTACACTATTTTGGAACCACTCTGTGGATTCACCTTCCCCCAAAAGCATGCTCCTGGGGAGCAATAGGCCTAAGCTACACTATACTAAAAATTTAGGTCAGCATATTGGTGTGAAAAATGCAGATCCTCTGACCAGCACAGTTGCCCTAAGTCCCCGCATAGAGTTCTTCCAAAGAATACTGAAATACTACAGGAAAGTAGCTGTGTTGCTATGGCATTTAAGTGTAGACAAGCCCTTACAAAGATGCTGGAGGATGACCAGATGTAAGTTGGAGAATGACCAGGAATTATGCATATTTATTTATTTGAACTGTAACAGCTCATGTCCTTTTGCTCAGAACACTATATACAGTGAAAAATGTGACACGGGCTCTGAGCTCTCCTGGAACTGATTTATCTGCACTTCCATATCTAGCTGGCTATGGAAGATTTGTGTGGTTACTGGCTAGGCATTTAAAAAGGAAGGAAATTGATAAGAATAAGTCAATTTATTCTTGCTGCACATTTAAAAGGCTAACTTTTGAACCTTAAGAACTAGAGATTTGAAGGCTTCAATATCTGAGATATACATGAGAGGATTATTCTTGGAGGGGGTGGGTGAGATTCTGTGGCCTGCACTGTGCAGGGGGCCAGACTAGATGATCATAATGGTCCCTTCTGACCTTAAAGAATGAGTCTAAAGCATTTGGGGGGACAGTAAATCTCATAGATTCAGTAGACTCTAAATATGCAATGTGGCTATATAAAAACATTAAACAGGTCAGATGTGGCCTCTAGGCCAGATGTTCGATATCTTTTCTATGAAAAATCCAGATGCTCTTGAACTCCCTCGGATTGATCTTTCTATCTTGACAACAGTCCATGAAATCTGTTGCATAGCTCGTAGAAACCCTGCATGAGGTCCTACAATAACTCTCCAATTGTCCAGCATCCAGTGGTCCGGCACTCCTGATAGCCTAGCACAAACTGGAACCTGGAAGTGCTCCAGCCAGCCGGACAATTGGAGCTGCTGTGAGCCCCATGGGCGCTCGCGGCTGGGAAAGGGAAGGGGCGAAGAGGGGAAGGGGATTATACCCCTGAGATGGGTCTGCCGGGATCCGCACTGCGACTGGCAGGGGAGGGGAGGGGCAAGTGGGCAGGGAATGGCACGGCGAGGGGCGAACCCTCCGCCCTTTTGCAGGAAGCTGAAACTGATGAGCGGCGGACTTGGGGAAGCTGCAGAGCAGAGCAGTTGGGGTGCTGCCGGGTTGGTCCCGCAGTGCCGCCCCTCACCCCCCTGCTAGGCGATAACTACTGCAGTCCCCTCCCAGAAACTCTCGGCAGCAGCACAGGGCTTCCCCAGCCTTCCTGCAAAATGGTGGAGGGTTCGCCCCTTGCCGCGCTGTTCCCCACCCACCCTCCGGACCCAGTGCAGGTCCCGGCAGACCCGTCACAGCCCCCGCTGGAGTACCTCCCGATACTCCAGCATATCTGATAATCTGTCACCACCTAGGTCCTAAAGGTGCCAGATTATCGGAAGTCTACTGTACTTTGTTTACGGTTTGCTGCTAACACAAGGTACAAACCTAAAATTAAATGAAGTTCACTTTCTTCCTCGGTATTCTCCCCCCTCATTAGAAATTACATAAACTGAGTTATAATAATAAGCCAGAAATAAGTTTGTTAACTACAAGTAATTATGAAAAGGCCAGAACAAACAGAACAAATCAAATGACAAAGAAAACAAAATATAGCATGCAAGATTTACCAAGATTCACCAAGAACAAGTTACAAATAATAATTTCTTCCCATTATTTTTTCAGAAAGTACTGCACAGGTCAGGTGTCTCTTCACCTGGGTCCAGCAGGTGGACCCCCTGCACCGTTCTTTCAGTTACGGTCCTTTTTTCCCCTCAGCTGTTTTCAAGTATCTCTTTGGGTAGGGAAGACAGGGGAAAATGAAGCTGAAGACAATCATTGTTTTCTTTCCCTGTGTTATAGAAATTCTGTATGTTTGATTCTCTATTTCTCCATGGAAAAGTACAAAATTAAAGATGGGTTCCAGTATCACGTGACATGTCTCTGTAGGGCTCTGAAACCATTTTTCACAGGCAGGCACACCTAATTCACAGGAAGACTAAACTCTTTTACACTCCACTGTAAAACTTAATCAGTTGTTCAGCTCTGACTGACTTCTCCATTATAGTACCTGAAGTGTCAGCAATGGGAGTGACAGAAAGTGACAAATATGCCATCCACATCAACATTCCTAACTTCACCTACAAAAATGATACAGACATAGGAATGGGATAAACATATTCAGTAAATCATAACCTTCCAGTGGTCTTATATGAGCCATCTTGCATAAATAGTATCTCAGTTATGACATTCATATCAAAAGCATATTTACATAAAGCATATGTAATATTTATATCACACACTGGTAGACTCTAATTGATCCATGACTACTGTAACCTTTTTATCTTGTGAATCACTCTTTAGATACTTTAAAACAAGCACATCTGGAGAACTTATACCCAAAAAGTTTAAAAATGCAGACACAGAAACTTTTTGAGGAGTGTTCAATAAACCTTGGAACAGTTTAAAAGTTTCAGAAGACCAGAAGAAAGGTAAGATTATGCTGTTTTTAAAAAAGGATAGAAAGAAAATTCAGATAATTACAGTTGTCATCTGAATAGCAATCCTGAACAAGATAATGGATCAGTAAACTTGGAACTTGATTAACAAAGAACAAAAGGAAGATAATTAATGCAAATCAACGTGATTTGATGGAAAACAGAGCCTGTCAAGCTGCATATCTTTTTTTTTTTAAATGAGATTACAGATTTGATTGATAAATATAATAGCATTGACATATTATACTTAGCCTTGTCTAATGCATTTGACTTGGTACTGCATGATATTCTGATTAAAAATTGGAATGATATACTATGAGCATGGCACACATTAAATAGATTAAAAACTGGCTAACTGATATTGCTAAAATTGAAAACATAGTTGTGAACATGGAATCAACATCAAACAGGCCTGTTTCCAATGGTGTCCTATGCAGGGATCAGTTCTTGGCCCTGCATTCTTCAGCTGTTATCAATGAGTTGGGAGAAAACAAAATTATCACTGAAAGTTTGCAGGACTGAAAAATTAAGGCAGTAGTAAATAGTAAAGAGAACAGGTCACTGATTCTGAGCTATTTAGAGTGCTCGGTAAACTGGGCACAAACAATGTGTTTTAATATGGTTAAATTTAAACATATACATCTGAGAACAAGGAATAATCTTTACTTTCAGGATGGACTCTATTCCGAGTCACTGCTTCCCAGAAAAGATCGAAGGATGATGGTGGATAACCAGCTGAACACGTGTTCCCAGTGTGATGATGTGGCCAAAAGAGCTACTACAGTACTGAGATGCATAAACAGAATCTCAAGTTGGAGAAAAGAGATTATTTTACCATTGTATTTGGCACTGTCAGCAACTGGTGCCTGCAATTCAAGGAGGATATTGATAAATTGGAAAGTGATCAGAGAAGATCCCAAAGAAAGATTAAAATTATTAGATAACTTCATTAGCTTTTAAAGCCTCGCTGTCAACCAATCATGCGCAAGAGCCAAAAGACATCTTAAACAGTTTCAATTCCCAGAAATACGATACATTCAAATAATAGAGTCATAGACTCTAAGGCAAGAAAGTACAGGCAGTCCCCGGGTTACATGGATCCGACTTACATCAGATCCCTACTTACAAACGGGGTGAGGCAACCCCGCACTAGCTGCTTCCCCCCAGTAGACTAGGGAGACGCAAAGCTAGCACCCCTCCCAGCAGACCAGGGAGACGTGGAGCGGCTTTTCTCAGCAGACACCTCAGCTTGAGAATAAAGGACTGAGGGAAGTGAAGTGTGGGAGAATAAAACTGAGCTCTGGAGAAATGTTTGGCTAGAGTTTCCCCTACAATATGTACCAGTTCCGACTTACATACAAATTCAACTTAAGAACAAACCTACAGTCCCCATCTTGTACGTAACCCGGGGACTGCCTGTATTAGTCTGACCAACTAGTCTGACTTCCTGTATAACACAGGCCATAGAACTTCCCAAAGTAATTCCTAGAGCATATTGGACAGACTCAAGGATCCCATTCTGTGTAACCAAGAAAAAGAAAGTTAAGGAGTGACTTGCTTATAGTCTTCAAGTACGTATGTGGGAAACAAATATTTACTAATGGGTTCTTCAATCTCTAGGAATACGTCTACACATCAAAGTTATTTCGGGATACCAGAGGTATCCCAAAATAGCTACCCTGTGTCTTCTGAATGTGTCCGCTATTCCGAAATAAGTGGACACTATTTCGGCATCCCGGTAACCCTTATTCCATGAGGGTTAAGGAATGTCTCAAAATAGCACTTTATTTCTAAATAAACTCAAAATAATCTACACAATTTGCGTAGTGCAAATTACATAGCTTATTTTGAGCTTGCAGTGCACTGTAGACATAGAATCATAGGGCTGGAAGGGACCTTGAGAGGTCATCAAGTCCAGTTCCCTGCCCTCATGGCAGGACCAAATACTGTCTAGACCATCTCTAACAGAATGGTATAAACATGATCCAGTGGCCGGAAGTTGAAATTAGAATACAGGCAGTCCCCAGGTTACAATGGGGCTTTTCTCGCCCCGGAGGACGCGGGCAGCGGGACTGCCCAGACACGCCGCGGTCCGGCGCCCGCGTCCTCCAGGCCAAGAAAAGCTGCTCCGCAGAGGACCCGGGCGGCGGGACCGCGGCGCGTCTGGGCGGTCCCCCCCGCCCGGATCCTCCGTGGCTTTGCACCTTGTCTCCCTGGTCTGCTGGGTGGGGGTGGGGGAGGCTCAGCTAGTGCGCCCCCTCCCCCCCAGCAGACCAGGCTTTTCTCGGGACACCTGTGGTAGAGCAGCTGGGGCGCTGCCGGTTGGTCCCGCAGCACTGCTCTCGGCGCTACTGGACCAACCCGGCACCACCCCAGCTGCTTTGCCCCCATGCATCCCCAAGTCAGCCGTTGCTGAAACTGACCAGAGGCTGACTACAGGAAGCCCGAGGCAGAGTTGCTCTGCCCCGGGATTCCTGGAATCAGCCGCTGATCAGTTTCAGCAGCAGCTGACTTGGGGACACCTGGGGTAGAGCAGCTTGGGTGCTGCCGGATGGTCCCCGCAGCGCCCCAGCTGCTCTGTCCCAGGCGTCCAGATTCAGCCGCTGTTGAAACTGATCAGCGGCTGATTCCAGGAAGCCCGGGGCAGAGCAACTCTGCCTCGGGCTTCCTGTAGTCAGCCACTGGTCAGTTTCAGCAGTGGCTGAATCCGGACACCAGTTCCAACTTACATACAAATTCAACTTAAGAACAAACCTACAGTCCCTATCTTGTACGTAACCCGGGGACTGCCTGTAATTCAGACAGGAAATAAGGCATAAATTTTTCATCGTGAGAGTAGAATCTTGGTAAACTACATCAGACAATTTTAAAACAAAACTGGGTGTTTTTATTCTGATCATCAATACCTTCTGGTCTTAGAATCTAACAACTGTATTGATCATGCTTATGTGGATTCAAACTGTTTAAGATGTCTTGTGGCTCTCACACATGGCTGGATAACAGTAAGGCTTAAGAGCTAATGAAGTTTCAAAGTTTTTTCTAAAGATTTCTTCTATCATCCAGTGCACTGAACAAGAGTTAGGAACAAATTCCCCTTAGCTGGAGTTACCATAATCTTTTCCAGGAATGAAACTACATTAACTGAAAAGAAGATGAAGATGTTCTATTGCCTTGCAGAATATCAAAGCTTTTGGACTGGGGCTTCTCCTTTGTCAGAAGTTTCCCAAACTCCCCACATGACTTCATAAAAGGAAGACAAGAGGAGGAATTCTGATTTAATTTTATGTATTTGCTTTAGCCTGCATATACACATTTACTCTCTACCCAAATCTCAACAGAGCTGCTGCCTTCTTCCCTATGGCCACAAACAGCTGAGATGGAGAGACTCTCCTGCTTCTCTGGATCAGAATTACTGAGATCTAAAGCCAAATCTTCAGGAGAAGAACAAGAATTCAGGAAGAAGATGAAGATCTAGAAAGCATTTCCCACCAACACCATGACATTTTTGGCTTTTAGGGTCTACTTTTGTCTTTTGTGGGGGTGAGATCACACTCTTAAGGCAGATGTTGTATTGCCTTAAAGGACTTGGTGTGAGAGAGGTCTTCAGACCAGCAGGCTAGTCATTATCTGAAATGTAGTTGGAGGGAAAGAACAAAGAAACATTCCTAAGAGCCCCAATCTTTCTCTGAGGGCAAACTGAATTCTTTGCCAAGTGACAGTTAAGATGTTAGGATGGGACCAGGTGCCCTTCAGAGATGGACTGAAGCAAGTGATCAGTAGTATTCAGATTTACTTCAAAAAAATCTTCATTGGTGTGAGTAGTCTTTTTTGGTGAAACTCAAGAGCTAAAGAGGACTGAATGGACTAAGAATGTTAAGTATGGGGTAACTGACTAATCAAATAGTCGGTGCATTTTGTATTGACTATTCAATTAGTCAGTAGGGCACCTCCACCTTTGAAGTGTAGCAACAGCCCTATGGCTGCACAGACAGAGACAGTTTATTAGCACAAGAAGTCCTGGCATGGAGAATATACTTAGAAAAAAAAAATAGTTGCCTCCAGACAACGTTAAAAGGAAAATTATATATATTTACTCTCACAGGCTCAGTGATGCTCCCTGGGGAACAGAGACTCCCAGCTCACATGAATGGGAGAGAGGGGTTTAGACTTCCTCAGATCATATTCTGGAAGACAATTGGCATGACCATATATACCAAAAGAATACAATGAAAAAAAGTGAACACATTATTAAACTGACAAAGTACAGACACTTTCTACAGTGATGGAAGTATTATTTTTTCTGTTTTTGTAGTCAATACACAGCTTTGAAAGGTGGTAGCTAGATTAACTACATCTGTAGTGGGCTTAGAACACCTAAGATGCATCTCATAGCCCTGAGATATAGGGCTAGGTTGACCTAAGGCCTGATGCTGGCAGATTTGGTCATCCACAAAGAACCACTGCTTAAAGTTTCAAACCAGCAGTATAACCATCTAGTTAGTTCATAAGAGGAATTATCCTCTGTCCACACATGCACAATATAATCCATTAGGTGCATAAACAGGCTTGTAATCCTTCATGTGATTAATGGGAGAAATAACATTTCTTTCAAATAATGTTTTAATTTGATTTCTCCCAAAGGCAGGGTTGGCTAACCTGTTAGAGACGAAGAGCCAAAATAGCAGAGGATAGAGTGTGAAGAGCCACATACCCAGAGTGGAGGGAGGAGAGGGGGAGAGTTGTTGGGCAGGGGGGAGAAAAGCCATGCAGAGGGAAAATAGGTGCTGGTACACCGTCCTGGGGCATACCATCACAAAAAAAAAGCACTGGGAAGGGGTGAGAGGTGCAAGCTCTGGTGCAGGAGGAAGTAGAGAAGAGGATGCTGGCTCAGGGAGGGGACTCTAGGCTGGAGAGTGTTGGGGTCAGGGGAAGGGTTGGGAAACTGAAGAAGCCGCAGGCTTGTGGTTGTGAGGATGCAGGAGTTTGGGCTGGGGTGCACGCGGGACTCAGGGCAAGGAGGGTGGGAGTATTATGGGCTCAGGACACAGATTTGCAGTGTGTGGATGGTGCAGGAGTGTTGTGGCAGAAGACTGGGAATATCAGGATGAGAGAAAAATGCAGGACAATGTAGCACTTTAAAGACTAACAAGATGGTTTATTAGATGATGAGCTTTCGTGGGCCAGACCCACTTCCTCAGATCAAATAGTGGAAGAAAGTAGTCACAACCATATATACCAAAGGATACAATTAAAAAAAATGAACAAATATGAAAAGGACAAATCACATTGCAGAACAGGAGGAGGATGCGGGGGGGGGGGGAGGAAGGAAGGTAAGTGTCTGTGAATTGATGATATTAGAGGTAGGGAGAGTGGGATGTTTGTGAGTTAATGGTATTAGAGGTGATAATTGGGGAAACTATCTTGATAATGGGTGAGATAGTTCAAATGTTTGTTGAGTCCTTTTTGGAAAGTGTCGAATTTTAACATGAATGACAGTTCAGAGGATTCCCTTTCAAGTGCAGATGTAAAAGGTCTTTGTAGCAGAATGCAGGTGGTTAAGTCATTGAGAGAGTGTCCTTTCTGGTTAAAATGGCAAGAAACTGTTTTCTCTTTGTGATCTTGTCTGATATCTGTTTTGTGGGCATTGATCCTTTGGCGAAGTGTCTGAGAGGTTTGTCCAATGTACATAGCAGACGGACACTTTCGGCACATGATAGCATAAATTATATTTCTGGATGTGCAGGAATATGTGTTCTTGATCTTATAACTCACTTGGTTAGGTCCAATAATGGTATCAGCAGAATGAATATGTGGACAAAGCTGGCAACGGGGTTTGTTGCAAGGGAAGGTACCAGGGTTGGTATTAGTGTGGTATGTCCTGTGGTGTTGGTAAGAATCATCTTGAGGTTAGGTGGTTTTCTATAGGAGACTATGGGTCTGTCTCCCAGAGCCTCTTTGAGTATGGTATCCTGTTCCAGTATAGGCTGTAGCTTATTGATAATGTGTTGGACAGGTTTAAGTTGGGGGTTGTAGGTGATGACAAGTGGTGTTCTATTGTTGGTTTTCTTGGGTCTGTCTTGAAGTAGATGGTTTCTAGGTATTAGAGGCTCAGAACAGTGGGTTCCAGTGTATGATAGGCTCAAGTTTGAGGTCTGGGGGGTGCAAGAGTGTTATGATGCTGCGGCCAGATGGGGGCTTGGCCCCAAATGGGGACTTGTTTCGAAATAAAATATTATGTCAAACATCAAGAATGACATTTCAAACTTAGAGAGTCTCATCTCAAGACAAACATCCACACCGACTAACACCTTGCAAGACTTTTGTTCCACCAGACAAGAAATCTACTATACACACTTCTATTCCCTACAACAAAGAAAGGACAATAAACTTTCTAAACTGATCCACACCACAGGCTACAACAGCAACTACCTCAACCCACCGAATAATACTGTTAACCTCTCCACCTACAAACTCAATCCAGCAGAAGAGTCTGTCTTATCCCGGGGTCTCTCTTTCTGCCCTTCGTCCCCCACAAACTGGATACAATATTGTGGTGACCTTGAGGCTTTTTTTTCGCTGCCTCCGAGAATATTTCCAAACCACTAATTAACATCATTCTGACCTACCAGATCACCCCTATCAACACCAAAGGAAAAATAATTCTATATGGACTCCCCCTGACTGTCGGAATTTCAATCTGGATTTCTATATACAAAGCTTCCGAAACAACGCACAGACTGACATTATTCGCAAACGACAACAAGCGACACACAATCTCAGCCACGCTGAACACCATGCCATCCAGAGTCTCAAAAACAACCTGGACATTATAATCAAGCCAGCTGACAAAGGGGGTGCTGTGGTCATTAAGAATAAGGCCGACTATAACAAGGAGGCAACCAGACAACTCTCCAACACCACATTTTACAAACCTCTCTCCTCTGATCCCACCTCGGAATACCAAAAGAAACTACACTGTCTCCTTAAAAGCCTCCCTACAGCTACTCGGGAACAAATCCACATAGAAACACCTTCTGACCCCCGACCAGGATTGTTCTATCTGCTTCCCAAAATCCATAAACCTGGACACCCCAGACGTCCCATCATCTCTGATATCGGCACACTCACTACTGGTTTATCCAGCTATGTAGACTCTCTTCTCAAACCCTATGCAACCAACACCCCCAGCTATCTCCGAGAGACTACTGACTTCCTAAAGAAACTACAAAACATCGATAACCTCCCCAATAACACCATCCTTGCCACCATGGATGTAGAAGCACTATATACCAACATCCCACATGAAGACGGATTACAAGCAATTAGAAACACTATCCTAGAGGACACCACTGCCAATCTGATAGCACACCTATGTAACTTCGATCTCACCCACAATTATTTCCAGTGTGAGAACAACTTATACCTCCAGATCAGCGGCACAGACATGGGTACACGCATGGCCCACAGTATGCTAATATCTTTATGGCTGACCTAGAACGTTTCCTCAACTCTCGTCCTCTTTTACCCCTTCTCTACTTACGCTACATCAATGACATCTTTATGATCTGGACACGTGGCCAAGAAACACTGGAGACATTCCACAGAGATTTTAACAACCTACACCCCATCAACCTCAGCCTGGACTATTCTACACGAGAGATCTATTTCCTGGACACCACAGTACAAATCAGCAATGGAAAATTAGACACCACTCTCTACAGAAAACCCACTGACTCATACAGTTACTTACATGCCTCCAGCTCCCATCCAGAACACACCACACGATCCATCATCTATAGCCAAGCCCTTCGATACAACCGCATCTGCTCTAATCCCACTGACAGAGACCAGAAACTTCAGGATCTCTACCAAGCATTTATAAACCTCAACTACCCACCCAGAGAAATAAAAATGCAAAGTGAAAGAGCCAGACGAATACCTAGAAACCAACTACTTCAAGACAGACCCAAGAAAACCAACAATAGAACAACACTTGTCATCACCTACAGCCCCCAACTTAAACCTGTCCAACACATTATCAATAAACTACAGCCTATACTGGAACAGGATACTAAACTCCGAGAGGCTCTGGGAGACAGACCCATAGTCTCTTAGGGTATGTCTACACTACCACTCTAGTTCGAACTAGGGTGGTTAATGTAGTCAATCAAAGTTGCAAATGAAGCCCGGGATTTAAATATCCCGGGCTTCATTTGCATCTTGCCGGGCGCTGCCATTTTTAACGTGGAACGAGGTGTAATGGTAGTTCAAATTAGAAAGCCTAATTCGAACTACCTACTCCGTGCCGCGTGTAGCCGCGGGCACGGAGTCCGAACTACCGGGGATTTAAAAATGGCGGCGCCCGGCAAGATGCAAATGAAGCCCGGGATATTTAAATCCCGGGCTTCATTTACAACTTCGATTGACTACATTAACCACCCTAGTTTGAACTAGGGTGGTAGTGTAGACATACCTCTATAGACAACCACCTAACCTCAAGGTGATTCTTACCAACAACCACAGGACATACCACACTAATACCAACCCCTGGTACCTTCCCTTGCAACAAACCCCGTTGCCAGCTTTGTCCACATATTCAATCTGCTGCTACTATTATTGGACCTAACCAAGTGAGTTATAAAATCAAGAACACATATTCCTGCGCATCCAGAAATATAATTTATGCTATCATGTGCTGAAAGTGTCCATCCGCTATGTACATTGAACAAACGTCTCAGACACTCGCCAAAGGATCAATGCCCACAAAACAGATATCAGACAGGATCACAAAGAAAAAACAGTTTCTTGCCACTTCAACCAGAAAGGACATTGTCTCAACGACTTGATTATCTGCATCCTGCTTCAAAGACCTTTTAAGACTTCACTTCAAAGAGAATCCTCTGAACTGTCATTCATGGTTAAATTAGACACTTTACACTCAAATTTGAATAAAGATGCTAATTATCTTACCCATTACAAAGACAGCTTCCCCAATTATCATCTCTAATATCATTAGCTCACAGACATTTACCTCCCTCCCCCCCATGCCCCTTTGGTTCTGAAATTTGATTTGTCCTTTTCATGTGTGTTCATTTTTTTAATTGTATCCTTTGGTATACAGGCAGTCCCCGGGTTACGTACAAGATAGGGACTGTAGGTTTGTTCTTAAGTTGAATCTGTATGTAAGTCGGAACTGGCGTCCAGATTCCGCCGCTGCTGAAACTGATCAGTTTCAACTGCGGCTGAATCTGGATGCCAGTTCTGACTTACATACAGATTCAACTTAAGAAACCCAGGCGTCCCCAAGTCAGCTGCTGCTGAAACTGATCAGCAACTGATTCCAGGAAGCCCGGGGCAGAGCAACTTGCCCCGGGCTTCCTGTAGTCAGCCGCTGGTCAGTTTCAGCAGCTGCTAACTTGGGGACACCTGGGGCAGAGCAGCTCGGGTGCTGCTGGGTTGGTCCAGTAGCGCGGCCGCTCCTCGGCGCTACCTGACCAACCCAGCAGCACCCCAGCTGCTCTGCCCCAGGCGTCCTGATTCAGCCACTGCTGAAACTGATCAGCAGCGGCTGAATCAGGACTCCTGGGGCAGAGCAGCTGGGGTGCTGCCGGGTTGGTCCAGTAGCGCCAAGGAGCGGTGCTGCGGGACCAACCGGCAGCGCCCCACCTGCTCTACCCCAGGCTTTGCTCCACGTCTCCCTGGTCTGCTGGGGGAGGGGGCACTAGCTGCATCCCCCCCCAGCAGACCAGGGAGACGCTGAGCAAAGCGGCGGAGGACCTGGGGCCAGACCCGCGGCCGCTTCCAGATCAGCTGGAAGCGCCGCGGGTCCGGCCGGGCCCTCCGCGGCTTTGCTCAGCATCTCCCTGGTCTGCTGGCTCCCCCAGCAGACCAGGGAGATGGGGAGCAGCTTTTCTCGCCCCGGAGGAGGCGGGCGGCGGGACCTGGCGTCCCGCCACTCCAGTCCTCCGGGGCGAGAAAATCCCTGTTCGGAACTGCGGATCCGACATAAGTCGGATCCGCGTAACTCAGGGACTGCCTGTATATGATTGTGACAATTTTCTTCCACTATTTGATCTGAGGAAGTGGGTCTGGCCCACGAAAGCTCATCACCTATTAAACCATCTTGTTAAGTCTTTAAAGTGCTACAGTTTTTTTTTCTTTGTTTCAGCTGCACCAGACTAACATGGCTACATTTCTACCACTACAAAACATTTCAGCGTTGTCTTTATTTATGAGAGGAGAGGAGAATCTGTTTTGAGTCAGGGGTCATTGACACACAGAAAAGTCAGTCAGGACCACACAAGTGAGATGCAAAAAAACAACCCCTCTAAAAGCCCACAAGCCGCACTAACGTGGCCCCAACTGTACTTGTGGGGGCAAGATGCTAGTGGGTGCTGGGCCAGGGTACTTGGGGTGGGAATCTGGCCAGGGGGAGGGGACAGAGGCAGCTGGGACCAGTTCTTGGGGATCCCAGGTCTCAGGAAGCACGCTAGCTACTCTTCCCCTCCCCTGCCACAGGCATCCTCTCCACTCTAACCCAATCCCCCTCTCCTTCCCCAGAGCCAGACACATACTCCCCAACCCAATCCTCCTCCCCAGAACCAAGCACCCCTCCCAACCCAATCCCCCTCTCCCCGTTCTAACTTAATTCTCAGGTCCTGGCAGCAGAGCCGCCACCACCATAGCCACATGAGTCTCCCTCCAGGGGAGGCGCTGAGGTGTGCGCGCTGAGTGGCCGGCCTTGAGACGTGCTGGCTGGGATGCTGTGCATACCGCCCACCCCAACCCAATCCCTCTTTCCTCCCTTTCTCCAGACTAGAGCCAGGCACCCCCTCCCCCACTCTAACCCAATCCCCCTCCCCCCGGCTCTAACCTAATTCTCAGGTCCCAGAGCCACTGCTGCCACTACAGCCACACATCTCCCTCCAGGTGCTGGGGTGCGTGAGCTGAGCAGCCAGCTTTGAGCATGAGCTGGCCGGGACGCCATGCCCACCTCCCTAACCCAATCCCCCTTCTCTCCCCTTTCCCAGAGCCAGACACCTTCTTTCCCTCACCCTCATGCTCGGGTCCTGGAGGCAGAGCTGCTGCCGCTGGGACACTGTGCGCACCCCCCTGACACCTGATTCTCCTCCTCTCCTCTCCGCTTCTCCAGAGCCAGGCATCTCCCCCACACTCTAACCCAACTCCTCTCCCCCACTAACCTCATGCCCAGGTCCCAGAGCCAGAGCCGTCACAGGAGCTGCTGCTGCACCCGGAGCCCTTGCCACTGCCTGCACTCAGCAGCCGGCTGCCAGCACGTGCAGGCTGGGATGCTGAGTGCGACCCGGCCTACACGTACAGGATATGACGCAGTGCACTGGAGGCTGTGAGCATGCATGTGGTTCACAGTAGCCCAGCCATGAGAGCGGCTGACCTGAGTGGTTCCGTGTTCCATTCAGGTTCCGTCAGGAGCCGCAATTTTTTTATGCGGCCCACGAGCCGGCCCACGAGCCGTGATTTGGCCACTGCTGCCCTAAGAGCTTGTTGGTACCACACACTCTGATGAAGAAATCCTCAAACATTTGAGGCCTTGTACAATGATCTAAGCCTTGGTTAGATTTGTACCTATGAGCAAAAATAGGTTGCCATAATCTGTCTACTTTAAGAAAAGCCTCCTCCAGTCCCAAAGACCATATCTCAGGCTTCTGCTGATCAAATGGCCCCAACTTCAGGTCCTTATTCATACCCCAAACTGCACACCAAATTTTCAACTAACCTGTAGATTTAAGGGATGTTAACACATTTTTATTTCTGTAAACATGTAACAGCTGAATTTTTCAGCCATTACACGTTTACACATGGGGGGCAGGCAGGAGCCGGTGCTTGTGGGGAGCCAGTTTTTAAGCTGCTCCCTGAGAGCATTGGCTCCCGCCTCCTCCCCCACCTCTGATCGAAGGCCAGCAGCATGGAGTGTGGGGGGAACATGTAAATGACTACAAGCTAACATCCCTAGCCAGAATGCTCTAATATTCCAGCCAGGCTCTTGTCCTTCCTATACAGAGAAGTTAGAGATAGGGTGACCCATAGCCAGTTATGCTGAATTCTATGCCACAACAGAGAAATACTCCTTGTGCCATCAGAACTTAATAGTTATAGACCTACTTTCTCATTTTTCTTTTCTACCTCACTCCATATTTTTCTGTTAGTTTAAAAAACAATCAAAACACAAACAAATTTGGTATTGTATGTAAATAGCATTGTAACTGAAAAATTTATATATATTTATATGTAACACTTTAAGGTTTGGACTAAAGATATGATGGATTGGAGTGTGCAATTAGAAAATATAAGGACAACCCAAAACGGTAAGAATGTGCATGTGTGTGGGGGGCATTACTTTATAATTTTATTTAAACATTTACTCATCTGGAATTAGGGATGTGAAAATTGGTTTTTATTCTGAGTAGCAAATAAAAATTGTAATAGTTGCACAAGTATATGCTGGCTCCCTGGGAGTTGGGCTGGCAGCCAATGCACTCTTGGCTGCAGGCCTCACTCCCCGGGAGCCGGTGCATGCTGGGAGCCAACTTTTAAGAGGGCTCCCTTCACATACCAGCTCTCACCTGCCACCCCACATTGCTGCCTCTCATGCAGAGGCAGCAGCCAGCTCCCAGGGAGCAGAGCAGTAGTTGGCTCCCATCTACCATCCTGATCCCAGGGAACTGGCTGCCGCCTCTGTATCAAAAGCAGCAGCACAGGGCAGCAGCTGGTTCACAACCATTTGGGTAACCAATAAGCATGAGCTTATTGGTTTTACCTATTTAAATGATCATACTCTTACATCCCTATCTGGAACAAGTCATAATATTTTGATTCCTGGTTAGAAAACTAGGGGGTTAATATACTTAATATTATTTATAACATGATGGATATCATGAAAACAGTTTATTTTATACTTTTTTGTTCTATTGATCTGCTTCTGATTCATGTTAGGAGTCATAGCTATTTACTTTGGGTTCATGTAATTTGTTCTATGAAAACAAACCCTTGCATGCTCCGTCCAGATAGGAAAACTGCCATCCCCTCCCCCCGCACACACACAACACACCCAATAACAACCTTGCATAATTGAGGTATTAGAGATTACAACCTCAATCACATAGGAGGGCCTTTATGTGTGCATGGATACAACAAGAGGATTGGGGTTTAAAATTAACTTATATTGGATTTTACTAATACTAGCACCATAACGCTACCACAGCACACAGAGGGAGGGATTACAGCAATTCTTGTGCATCACCAGCAGAACTGAAACAGAAGTTCTGAATTATGCCATTCATTGTTAAATTGATAGAGAGAGAAGTCTTGACTTCTTTCCTTAGGGTTATCAAATCTGGGCTTTGACATATGTCAAATAGAGTTTACTCCAAAAGTGAGGCCCTTAACTGAGACTGCCCTATAACCAGTGTTGGATGTAACATAATTACAGGAACTACAAATAAAAGGGATCCTGAAGATATGATTACCATAAGGTAACTGAAATTGTAAACTCCAACTGAAAGTATGGAAGTATAAACGGACACCGTCAAGTTAAAACAAACTTTAATAAAAAGAGTAATTTCTTTATATATGTGCCAATAGCTTAGATAAATGAACCCAGATAAATAAAATCAAAGAAACAACAGATAAATTTATATTTTAACATTTTAAGCTTAGAAATGGAAGGGAAAATGGTCAGATTCACTTTTTTGAGTCAATTTTGTTTTCTACATCTCAGGTGTAGTCTCATGCTGCCACACCACTGCTGAAATTGCTACTGGAAAATTTTAAAATCCAAATAAAAACAGGCATTACTTGAATTAAAAAAAAAAACACCTAATATTTTGTACCCAAACTGCTTAACAGAGATCCTTTATTATTTACGAGAGCTGTCAATTTATCTGCATTAATGCCTGCGATTAACACAGAGCAGGATTAACACGTTCAAAAATTAACACTTTAATTGAAGGAGTTAATGCTGCACTGCCCCTTTGAAGTGCCACTCTGAGACTTCAAAGGAGCAGCACATTAGAAGCCTGGGATCAGCTGGAGCCCCCAGCTGACCCTGGGCTCCGTGCAGTGCTGCCCAGAGCAGCACTTCAAAGGGGCAGTGGAACGCGGAGCTGGGGATCAGCTGTGCTCCCACAGTGCTGCCCCTTGGAAATGCCGGGGTGGCCTTTCCAAAAGGCAGCTGCACTGAGCCTGGGGTCAGCTGAGGACTCCGCAGCACTGCCCCTTTGAAACACCGCTGCAGCATTTCAAAGGGGCAGCATGTGCCATCATTTACAATTAATTTTTAATCGCTTGACAGACCTATTATTTACCATGTTCAGTTTATTTTTTAATATTTTAAAGCACTTATTAAATAAAATATATTTTACCGCTACACTAAGTCTTACCCTTTGGATATAGAAGACTATTGTACCTATGTCAATAACATCTTAAATCTAATTTTGGACAATTTTAAAACATTCAAACTGTCAGCAAGTATAGCTTGGTAACAGGTAAAAGTAATTTTACTAACCAGTTTCTGTAGATAATCCGTTTTAAAACAAAAAATCTCTTTAATAGGTTTTTGTTTTAAAACCGACTATCTACTTTCAGCGCTTCAGAAATGTGTCCCTTCAGAAACGTCCTAATCCAATATATTTTGATGAAAGTATACTCATTTTCCCCTCTTAGCCAGCCCTCCCTCCCCCCATATCCGTATTTATAATTTCAAAATGTTCAGATGCCTATATACTTTGTTTCAAAGGACAAATCTGTCACCTGGAAAAAGTGCATCTTCCCCTTTCCTATTTGCTGCTGTGAGCCCAGAACGGGGGCGGGTTCAGGGCCAGGGTGTAACAGTACTGGGGGGAGGAAGAGTCTGAGGTGCTCCCCACACGAGCGAGGGAAGAGGTTCGCCTCACTGGGGACGGGCGTTGGGGGGCCCAGCGCAGCCGCAGGCCAGGTGTACCCCGGGCAGCAGGCGGGAGAAGGCTCATTTCACTGTTCTACACTCGCCGAGCCGGCTTCGGTCACTAGGCCGCTGGGGCCGCGGTGTTTGCACGAGCCGCTCGGCTCCGAACGACAACGGCCCCGACTCTCTCCCTGGGGCAAGTTCCAGGCCGGGGCCGGCCATCTTAGCTTCGGGCAACCTGTCCTTCCCGCAGCGCAGCAGCGCCGCACATAAGTGGAGTCACGTGACCCATCGCGGTGCGGGGGCTCTGCTTGCCCATGACAAACATGGCCTCTACGGCGTCCCATAGAGCCTCTCTAGGCTTCTCTCTTCCTCCACCACTCTATGGCCCGGGCAAGGCCTCACTTACTCCGGGGGGTAAAGGCGCAGCTCCTCGATTTCTCCCAGGAAGCCGAAGAGCGTCCGCATCTGCTCGCTGGTTACCGCCGAGGACAGGTTGGTGACCTGGATGACGGAGGTAGGGCCCAAGGGGAAGCCAAGCGGCACCCCGATTCCACCGCTGTTCATCATGGCGGCACCTACACTACCGCTTCGCGCTGTGCCACTGGCCGCTAAGGAGGCGGGCTTAACGATAGAGAGGAGCGTGCGCTGCTTGCTAGCGTGCCCCAGCGTGGGGACGCTCTAGCCGCCACATCGACTGCTCAGGAGGCGTTGGCGGTTTTTCTCTGCCCTCCCTCTTCTAGGCCGCCCAACGGAGGCGAAGGTTGAACCCCAGGGCGGCCGGGAGAGGGGCCGCGTTGCGCCCGTGGTGCGAGTTTCGCTGCCGGCCCGGGGAAGGCGCCTGCCCAGGGCGCTGGGCCTCGCCCGGTGGCTTTTGGCGTGACAGGGCCCCCCCAGCCGCGCTCACGTGGCTAATGCGGAGCTGGGCCCGCGGTGACTTTGCCTGGGGGGCACGCGGAAAGGGGGCGGCGTTGGGAAGATGGGCCCGTTTCCCTGCGCAGGGCTCGGAGCGCGGCCCTAGGCAGGGGGTGTTCCGGTAGGGGGCGCTCGCCCTTCGCATTAGAAGCGTCATTGGAGCAGGCTGGGATTTGACGAGGATTGTTAAAAGGCGAGTAACTGCCCCGCTGTGTAACGGATACAACTGTACCGCTACGCAACTAGTGACGAAAGGCGCCGTGTCCCGGCTCGCGCCGATCCAGGAGCTACCCCTGCTGCAGTTGACATGTAGTAGGAGCTGCGTGCACAGGCAGCCTGGCTCTTACTACATTTAAAACTCCGAGGTGGAGCGGTCCCGCACCAGCACAGGCAAGAACTGCTCTGACCCAGGTCCAACAGCTCATCTGCGGTGACCCACCCTGACAGCAGGCAGAGGCTGCTCCAACAGCACCCCCTGTCTGTGGCAGCAGGGGCTGCTCACAGATAGGAGCTGTTGCCAGAGGCAGCCTTCCCTCCCCTTCAATAGAGGCAACAGTGTGGGAGTGGGCAGGCAGCACTGGGGAGACAGTGCGGGGGGGGGGAGGGGAACCAGCTTTTTAAGTCAGTTCTCCCCCCGCCCCTCAGTACCTCTCATACAGAGGTAGCAAATGGGAGTGAAGCGAGTAGGAGCGAACTCGACTCGACTACCCAATAAGCTTAGGCAAGTCCTAAGATTGGCAAGTCCTATCCAGCTTAGACCACTCACTACATCCCCACTGCTCACTTGACAGAAGAATTCTTTTTCCATTCACTTATCGAGAGGGTAGATAGCAAAGGAAAATCCAGTCCATTGCTGTAGCAAGTGTCTATACTACAGCAGTGTAGCTGCAGTACTGGGCACTCGTAGCATAGACGGGAAATCTAGCTGGATCATTCTCATGTGCTTGCCTTGGGGAAGTTACTATTCGCGCTCTCATTAGGCCAAGGAAAACACATGCAAGCTTGCTGGTTTGGGCAATCCTCTAGAACAGTGTTTCTCACCCAGTGGTACAAGAACCCTCAAGAGAAGTCTGGGCGTAGGTCAACACAACTGAAATGTGGAGAAAATTGAAATTGTTTTAAGTTTTGACATTTTATTATTTTTGTACTTTTTATACCCCCAAAAAAATTTCATTGCCTGCCTGGCTACAATTAAGTTGTTAAAACAAATGTGTTGGAATGGTAGAAAAAATTGTGTGTGTCTGAAAACGGTAGGTACTGGGGGTACTTAATTTTTTTTAAAGGGGGTACTTTATTAAAAAGGGGTTGAGAAATACTGAGCTAGAATATGGGAGAATTGGTGGCACTGTGTGAAAGGAATGGAAAGTATGATTCAGCAATACAAAATCTTTCACAGGTAAGTTTCAGATGAGTAAGTGACACCTACTGACAGTCTCTTTTGCTCAAGCACTCGTGGTCCTGATGCAGCTTGGTGTGGAAGGACCAGAGTTTGGGATTTCTTTGGCAGATTTACATGGGTTTTTTTGTGACACACACTAGATTGCCTTAAGAGAGCTTGGCTGGTGAGTGAACATCAGAGCAGGCAACAAGAAGCAGGCAGATAATTATTTAAATAGTAAGCTTCATGGAAAAAACATTAGAGGAGATGGCTGATATTTTTGAACTTGCTGAAAAAATAAAATTTTATCCCCAAAGGAGTGGTGAGAATCAAAATTGTCGCCACACTGGACAAACTCATATTAAAATGCCAGAAGAAAGAAACATTGGGTCTTGCTTTGGCCAAACTCTTCAAAGTGATTATAGAACACAAAAGAAAATATTGTATTGTCAAAATGAAAATAAGTTTGAATCTAATATGGGAAAACAAAATCAACTCCAGGAGAGACATCAGAAACAAGAAGAAAAAAAATTCAAATTTGAGAACACGAGTTAAACAACGATTTATCACTAGTAACTGTTACTATTATTACATGAATTTCTACAGCATCAATACTTAAATCAAGAAGAATTCTTAGCAAATAGTCATTTGGCTGTAACAATTTCAGCATATCAACTCTACAACAAATGTGAGAGTACACAGAAGATCTGAGTCTTTTACACTTTGGAGACTTCTTGCTTTGGCTTTGAGTTGTCTCATTCTTGCGCAAGATAGAAAAAATGGACATCACATCATAATTCTTCCTAATTTTTTTCTAAATTTTAGCACCAAAATAAAAGATAAACCTTTGAAGTGAAAAGTTACATGTAAAAAACAAACAAAAAACCACCCATAGGCTATCCTCTTCTCTGTTAACCTATTCAATTTTCAGTCTAATAAAAGTGCATCTTTAACACCACGGGAAAGCTGGAACATCACAGAAATTGCTGCTGCATATTTATTAGGGATGTTAAATTTTGATTAATCAGCTAATCAAGTAGTCACTTCAGTTCCTGCTTGCACAGGTTTCCCAGCTGCATCTCTGCCTCCCCTGTCCATCCTCCCCACCCCCACGGAGATGGTGCTGGGGGGAAATGGCTTTTAAGCTGGCTCCTCTCCCCTTGCTGCATCTGATATAGAGGCAGCAGAGTGAAGGGGGAAATGCAAATAGTCAACTCAACTACCCAATAAGCCTAGGCTTATTGGGTAGTTAACTATTCAACTACTCTTTTACATCCCTAATGTTTACTAATAGATGACTTAAACTTTCAATGACTCTCTTCAAATTGGTTGTAATCTCATTGGCATTGGCAAACCTATAGTATAAGCTTTTATTCCCATTAAGGTCTTAATATATAACTATGTATATAGTGGTTGATAGTACAGAAGTTAAAGAACTACTGGACATTTTAAGATGCCATCTGAAGGCAGATGTTTTGTCACCCAAAAAGGGAATACATGTGCATTCAGAAGTTCTATAACTTCTGCCTTCATATGGAACCTTAAAATATCTGATAGTTCTTAACTTTTGTACTATCAATCCAGCTGGCCCAGGCTACACACGGTGTTTCAAAGCGGCAGTGCTGTGTGGAGGCCAGAGTCTACCACTTTGAAATGCCGAGCTGGACCTGGGCTGCACTTGGCATTTCGAAGTGGCAGCACCGCGTGGAGCCTGAGGTCTGGCACCGGATCCACACGGCGCGACTACTTTGGAGAACTCCCGCCTCTCCCCCTGCCCCTGGCTTCCTTTTTCTGATAGAGGCGGAAGGGTGGGGGAAGGAAGGGACTAGTTACTAGTCATTCACATTGTTAACATGATAGTGTTAAATCAAAATGGAGTCAGGATGTGTGTGAGAATGCCAAAATGGAACCCGTGTGATTGACAGGGTCAGTTGCTGCCAAAAGACTATGCACTCAGCACTAAAGCTTTGAGCATGTCACTAATCCTGTGAACCAGGTACAAACTTTTGCACACGTCACCCTGCATGTTGCTCATGGGACTCTGATAAGTTTCCTGCCTTTGAACTTATAAATAACTGAGAGGATTGGGTCAGCAGTTTTCCAGTCCAACCAGGAAGAGAGGTACACTGGACCAGAATACCGTGCCGAAGGCCGGGATCATCTCAGCTTTTCCAGACCTGTTCTTCTCATACTGCCACCAGGGTTCTCTGATCCACGGTTGTGGCACATGCCCAACATTGTGACTCAGCAGCTACCTGTCCGGCTACATCAGGCCTGAATGCTGCCAGTCCCGTTTGGCTTCATAAGCTGTTGCAAAGGCGCACGCTTCTCCAAAAGACTGAACTGTTCAGTCATCTCATTTACCACCTGGGATGCCTGTGTTCCTCCCTCTTGGCTACCGAAGCCACGAGGAAGTAGGTCCTGAGCTCCAGTTCCAGACCATCGGACATCTGAGCCAGTATAGTATTCAGCCGTTAATGCATGGTTTAATCCAGTGGTTCCCAAACTTTGGAATCACGCCCCCCTTTTTGACTTTTGAAAAACCCTCACATTCCCCCCCCCCCCCCCCCAAATAGAAGCAAAACTTGTTGAGGAAAAAAAAAAGGAACTGAGCAGAGCAGCAAAACTTGATGGGGGGAGGAAGAGGGAAGGCTGGGTTGCCTTGTGTCCCCCCTCTAGAATTTCTTCATGCCCCCCCGGGGGTCACGCCCCCCAGTTTGGGAACCCATGGTTTAATCTGTACTGTCTTCTTCATATATCAGTGGGAGCAGGGTTGGGATTGATTATTGTTGGATCATTTGTATTCTATCTGTTATGCTTTATAATACATCGATTAAATTTACCCGTGTCTGTGCTTATTGAGAGTTTAAAAGAAAAATCTGCGGGTGACAGATACGGAAGAGTCTGGGGAGAACCCAATTCTGAACCAAAGGCATGTTCCATCTAATCAAATCAGGCCCTAAATTAACTCAGTGTGCCTTTGGCTAACAACATCCCTATTACGAACATAGGAGCTACGTCTACACTGGCATGATTTTCCGGAAATGCTTTTAATGGAAAAGTTTTCCGTTAAAAGCATTTTCGGAAAAGCGTGTCTAGATTGGCAGGACGCTTTTCTGGAAAAGCACTTTTTCCGGAAAAGCGTCTGTGGCCAATCTAGAAGCGCTTTTCCGCAAAAAAGCCCCAATCATCTTTTTTGCGGAAAACACTACTGTGCTGTCTACACTGGCCCTTTTCCGGAACAGTTTTCCGGAAAAAGACTTTTGCCCAAATGGGAGCAGCATAGTTTTTCCGGAAAAGCACTGATGATTTTACATTAGATCGTCAGTGCTTTTCTGGAAATTCAAGTGGACAGTGTAGTCAGTTGGCAAGCTTTTCCGGAAAAGCGGCTGATTTTTCCGGAATAACTTGCCAGTGTAGACACAGCCTTAGTGTTTTAATACTATAAAAAAAACTTGTCACAGGTACACCCTTACTGACCTTCTGCGCTTCATTCTGTCTCCTTAGACATGCATGCACAGCTTCCAGTGATTTATCGCAGAGGTATTCGTGTCTAGCAGTGGCTGGCTTTGGGCCCTTTGAATTTAGTCAGTCTCTTGAGTTGCTGAACCTACGTGCACTAGATTGCGACCTTTCCTGATTTAGAAGAGTTTAAACTCTGAGGCTTGGTTGGTTGTTTGTGGACCTTATTTATATATGCTACCCTTCAGACATAGAGGATGACTAGGATTTCATCTGAATCATACAAAGACTTGTAAACATTACACTATGATGAAAGTATAGTATTCATTTCCAATACAATGGTGTAAAGGAAAATATGGATAGACAATCTTTTGTCCATAAGCAATTATGTGAGATTCCGTGTACTATAATACTAAAAACTAAGGCAGGGACATACAGAAGTTAGAGAAACCACTTACATCCTTTAAATATATGAGCGTAGGCATCCGGTAGCCTAGGTCGGGCAAGGCATAGCCTTCCGAAACAGCCAGGCATGGCTCCACCCTCAGATACAATCCTGGTATTCTATATCATCATCTATCTTCCTCAAAGAGAAAGATTCAAAGAGACTTTTATGACTATGACGGCCAGAACTGCCCACTGTAGAAAAACAGCTCTGCTTTGTTTGATTGAAATGATATTGTACAGCATTTGAAAGAATGTAGCTGTTAGGTGAAACTACTGTTGTTAATATTTCAGCTGCTATTGTAAAACAAACTAAAAACTTTTGACTGCCACTGAGATGAGTAAAAACAGATAGTGTTTCTAGGATTGTAAGGCAGACTGCCTGTCTGCCAATTGTCTGGCTAATGTAGCATATAATACTAATAATACTTCAGTAAAACATGGAAAATTCCACACTATTTGCCAGTAACAAGATGGTACGTCACACATTTTGCTTCAGGCCAAGTACAACTGTGCCATAGGACTGAGTGCATAAAGAGCACTGTTTTAGATCAGGACTCAGAGGCTATATCTAGACTACAGAGTTTTTGCGCAAAAACTCACGGAGTGTCCACACCTCAATCACGTTTTTGCACAAGCAAAACGAAAGAATAGAGGGCTTTTTTTCCGATGTAGGTATTCCTCTTTCTAAGAGCTCTTGCGCAAAAAAGTGTGTGGACGGGGAAGAGCAGGTTTTTGCGTAAAAAGAGGCAATCGAAAAAAGCCCAGGAGCCTTGGTGGCCATTCTGTAAATAGCAATCAGAGTTTCCTTTCGAGAACGCATCCATGCACTCTGGACACTCTTTCGCAAAAGCACATCACTTTTTCGATGGGCTTTTGAAGTGTGAATGCACTCTTGCGCAAGAAGTTTTTGCAGAAGATCTCTTCCACAAAAAGTTTCTTGCGCAAGAATCCTGTAGTGTAGACAGAGCCAAAGCGAGTTTGATAAATTGGAGAACTGTTCTGAAATCAATAAGAAGAAATTCTATTAAAGCAAGTACAAAGCACTGTACTTAAGAAGGGAAAAATCAAGTAGAATACAAAATGGGAAATAACTGGCTAGGCTACAGTACAGCAGAAAAGGATCTGGGGATTATAATGACTTATAAATTGAATGAGTCAACCGTGTGAGGTTGCTGCAAAAAAATCGATGATATTTTGGAATTTATTAATAGGACTGTTATATGTAAGACAAAGTAATTGTTCCACTCTCTGCCTTACCAATGCCGAGTCACCTGGCGTATTGTATTCAGTTTTGGGCACGTCACATGGGTGCCAGGTGAAGGCCCAGCTGGGGAAGGAAAGCCCAAGCCATGCCACTTCAACAACCTCCCCCCACCAGCCAAGCCCCACCCAACTCCAGCTGCAGCCCCCAGTCTCTCCCAGGCAGTGTGGGCACTTTCAGGAAGGCAGTGCCTTCCCTTGCTTATATTACCCACCAAACACAGCACCCCACTTTAAGAAGGATGTGAACAAACCGGATGTATGGTAACCCTACGTTTGAAGTGCCCGCTCCCGCTCCCGCTCCCGCTGCCTGGCCCTGCCTTGGCAGTTTGTCTGCAGGAAGCAAGTGGCCCGTCAGCATCAGGCTCACCGTATGGGGACGCACTCCCACCCTAGCCAGGTGCCCTCCCTTGCTATTCCACTGATGCAAAGGGGTCCTTTGGAGCAAAGCGTATTGTGCCACTTCACTGCCTTTTAGCTCCTCTCCGCAGCACAATGGGGAAGGGGTGATGGGGATGCGTTGTACTGAGCTGCTGGCAAGGGTAGAGGTAATGCACATATCCAGGTTCAGCTGCCCTCCCCACTGGAGCACTCCAGGGAGGCTGCCGGAGAGGAAACTAACCAGGAGAGGCGGTTGTGGAAGTGATTTTTTTTTTCTCCCTGCCCAAACCTGCACCCCAACTTGGAACTGCCCTGAGTCTCACTGGAGCCGCTAAAGCCACATGCTTTTCCCATCACCACTGGGGTGCGTGCTGTTAACATCCGGGCGTGCAGCTTTGAATGTTCAAATTGACAGGCACGTGCCACCTCCCCCCCCTTCCCAATACCCTTTGCAGGGCAAAATCCCGGACATTTTTTGGCAAATTTCACTTGTGGTGTTGTACCCCCCAGACTTCTCTTGTAGAACCCTAAGGGTACATATACCACTGGTTGAGAAACACTGGAGTAGATGATTTCTTGAGGTCCTTCCCAGCCTTACATTTTAGTGATGCTGTGAGAGCCATCTTCCCATCCTTTAAAAAGATGGACAGAGTATAACTGGTGGTGTGATAGCTGCCTGAATCTGCAGCCAGGCGGAAACCCCATGTCTAAGAGGCATTAACTGCCCCTTTCATAAGAGCCCCTACATTGTAGGTATAGACTCTGGGATTTTTCCTGGTGCCACAGAACTCAGCAGTTTTGAAATGACAGTTAACTTTAGTCAGCAATTCAGAGCGTACTGTCTTTTTTTTTTTTTCCCCCAGATGTGATGTTCAGGGCAATACTCAAACTCTAAACAAGGACATTTCCACAAAGAATGCCCCCTGGATTTAAACTGGGAAAAAAGTAGTGAAACCGTCTCAAATTCTGCACAAAATTCAACCTCCACTTGCACGAAACTCAAAAAATTCTACTCATTGTCAATTACTCAAATGTTGAAAATATGATTATAAATGCTCTTTTGGGCTACTCGGGGTGGCTTAGATACCAAAAAAAAAGGTCAAGTCTTAAGGCCTACACATGCCTAGGATTCTGACTTCCTATCATGTAATGGCATCAGACTCTAAGATTTCATTGGCTAAAAGGGATTAAAAACAAGGGTGATGTCATGCTAGGAGTCTACTACCGGCTACCTACCCTGGTGGAAGAAGTGGATGAGGCTTTTTTTTTAAACAATTAACAATATTATCCAAAGACCAAGATTCGGTGGTGATAGGGGACTTCAGCTATCCAGAGATATGTTGAGAAAATAACACAGCGGGGCACAGACTATCCAATAAGTTCTTGGACTGCATTGGAGACAACTTTTTATTTCAGAAGGTTGAAAAAGCTACCCGGGGGGAAGCTGTTCTAGATTTGATCCTAACAAATAGGGAGGAATTGGTTGAGAATTTGAAAGTGGAAGGGAGCTTGGGTGAAAGTGATCATGAAATCATAGAGTTCACAATTCTAAGGAAGGGTAGAAGGGAGAACAGCAAAATAGAGACAATGGATTTCAGGAAGGCGGATTTTAGTAAGCTCAGAGAGCTGATAGGTAAGGTCCCATGGGAGTCAAGACTGAGGGGAAAAACAGCTGAGGAGAGTTGGCAGTTTTTCAAAGGGACGTTATTAAGGGCCCAAAAGCAAGCTATTCCCCTGTGTCGGAAAGATAGAAAATATGGCAAAAGACCGCCTTGGCTTAACCACGAGATCATGCATGATCTAAAAATAAAAAGGAGTCATGGAAAGTGGGACAAATTACAAAGGATGAATATAGGCAAACAACACAGGAATGCAGGGGCAAGATTAGAAAGGCAAAGGCACAAAATGAGCTCACACTAGCTACGGGAATAAAGGGAAAAAAGAAGAGTTATAAATACATCAGAAACAAGAGGAAGACCAAGGACAGGGTAGGCCCACTAGTCAGTGAGGAGGGAGAAACAGTAACAGGAAACTTGGAAATGGCAGAAATGCTCAATGACTTCTTTGTTTCGGTCTTCACAGAGAAGTCTGAAGAAATGCCTAACATAGTGAATGCTAGTGGGAAGGTGGTAGGTTTAGAAGATACAATAAAAAAAAGAACAAGTTAAAAATCACCTAGAAAAGTTAGATGCCTGCAAATCACCAGGGCCTGATGAAATGCATCCTAGAATACTTAAGGAGCTGATAGAGGAGGTATCTGAGCCTCTAGTTATCTTTGGAAAATCATGGGAGACAGGAGAGATTCCAGAAGACTGGAAAAGGGCAAATATAGTGCCCATTTATAAAAAGGGAAATAAGAACAACCCAGGAAACTACAGACCAGTTAGTTAAACTTCTGTGCCAGGCAAGATAATGGAGCAAGTAATTAAGGAAATCATCTGTATACACTGGAAAGGTGGCAAGATGATAGGGAAAAGCCAGCATGGATTTGTAAAGAACAAATCATGTCAAACCAATCTGATAGCTTTCTTTGATAGGATAACGAGTCTTGTGGATAAGGGAGAAGCGGTGGATGTGGTATACCTAGACTTTAGTAAGGCGTTTGATATGGTCTCGCATGATATTCTTATCAATAAACTAGGCAAATACAACTTAGATGGGCCTACTATAAGGTGGGTGCATAACTGGCTGGATAACCGTACTCAGAGAGTAGTTATTAATGGTTCACAATACTGCTGGAAAGGTATAACAAGTGGGGTTCCGCAGGGGTCTGTTTTGGGACCGGCTCTGTTCAATATCTTCATCAACGATTTAGATATTGGCATAGAAAGTACACTTATTAAGTTTGCAGATGATACCAAGCTGGGAGGGGTTGTGACTGCTCTGGAGAATAGGGTCATAATTCAAAATGATCTGGACAAATTGGAGAAATGGTCTGAGGTAAACAGGATGAAGTTTAATAAAGAAATGCAAAGTGCTCCACTTAGGAAGGAACAATCAGTTTCACACATACAGAATCGGAAGCGACTGTCTAGGAAGGAGTATGGCAGAAAGGGATCTAGGGGTTATAGTGGACCACAAGCTGAATATGAGTCAGCAGTGTGACGCTGTGGCAAAAAAAGCAAACATGATTCTGGGATGCATTGATAGGTGTGTTGTGAGCAAGACACGAGAAGTCATTCTGCTCTACTCTGCACTAGTTAGGCCTCCGTTGGAGTGTCCAGTTCTGGGCACTGCATTTCAAGAAAGATATGGAGAAATTGGAGAGGGTCCAGAGAAGAGCAATGAGAATGATTAAAGGTCTAGAGAACATGACCTATGAGGGAAGGCTGAAAGAATTGGGTTTGTTTAGTTTAGAAAAGAGAAGATTGAGGGGGGACATGATAGCAGTTTTCAGGTATCTAAAAGGGTGTCATAAGGAGGAGGGAGAAAACTTGTTCACCTTGGCCTCTGAGGATAGAACAAGAAGCAATGGGCTTAAACTGCAGCAAGGGAGGTTTAGGTTGGACATTAGGAAAAAGTTCCTAACTGTCAGGGTGGTCAAACACTGGAATAAATTGCCCAGGGAGGTTGTGGAATCCCCATCTCTGGAGATATTTAAGAGTAGGTTAGATAAATGTCTATCAGGGATGGTCTAGACAGTATTTGGTCCTGCTATGAGGGCGGGGAACTGGACTTGATGACCTCTCGAAGTCCCTTCCAGTCCTAGTATTCTATGATTGAAAACAAAATTGTTTGTAGGCCTCAGTGTTGCCTGAGAGTGCTCAGCTTGAAAACGTGGACTGAATGTGCCTGAGTGCTCCCTAAAGGGGGGTGGAAGGGCAGAAGGAGGATTTTGTGGAAGAAGTAGTTCAGTATTCGCTGATCTGTTGTTAAGATCCTTCAGTTGAGAGTGGAAATTGTATGGAGGGCCAGGAATGCTCATGAAATTGGGTTTGGGGTGCAAGAGGAATGAGGGCTCAACTGGGAGTGGGACCAGAAATGAGGTCAGGGTGCCGGAGGGGGCTCCAGGCTAGGGCAAGGGTTGGAATGCTGAGGTGGGTTCAGGAAGGGGTTCTTGGCTGGGGATAGATGTGTGGAGTGGGATGAAGGAGGAGTGGTTTGGGGGTGTAGGAGGATGCTCTGGGCCTGGACTAAGGGGTTTGGAGGGCAGAAGGAGGATCAGGGCTTCGGCAAGAAATTGTAGCAAGGGGGACAGGTTCAGCAGCACAGGCTCCCGACTGCGCTTACCTCAAGCACCTTCCAGTAGCAGCAGCATGGCCATGTTCAGGTCAACTCCTATGCAGCAGCACAGCCAGACAGCTCTGAGTGCTGCCCTGTCTCCAAGGGCCATCTCTATGGTTTCCATGGGTCATTTTTCCAGCCAATGGGAGATGTGGGGGGCGGTTATTGGGGCAGAGGCAGCACGCTGAATCCTCTGGCTGCCCTTACATGTAGGAGCTGACTAGAAGAGTGACATGCAGCTGCATCTAGCAGCCACATGGAGCCATGGCATACACAGAGCAGGGCAAGCCACAGACCCCGCTCCCCAGAGGGAGTTCAAGAGCCAGATTAAAACTGCTGTCAGACCCCGTGAAACCCATGGTCCGTAGTTTGCCCCCATCTGGTCTAGACACTTACTCTCTTTGTCTGCAGGAGTAGGTCAGGGGAGGAGGGGTTTTGACTGGCCCTTTCAGAAGCCACTTGGACCACCAAAGATTTGGGGGAGGAGTGAGAAAACAAAAGTTCAGCCACTTTAACTAGCACTTAATACCATTTTTCTATTCTCCTGGGAGTGACAGTGCAGGTGGCAGGGGTGTGCCAAACCACCTCGGTTGGCTCCATTATAGCTTTAATGGGGGAGTGCTTTTTTGTTGGATTCAGACAGGTGGAGGATGTCAAGGAGTTTGTGCCGGGATTCCTGGACCTCTTCAAGAGGAATCTGTAGTTCACCAGCAGCTCTACAAAAATGCTCCTGGGACTGCCTGATTTCATCTAGGGATAGGGAGGGGAAATAGGAGTTACTGCTGATGCCAAAGACATCAGTCTTCTTGGTTTTAGCAGACCTGCTGAATGAATCTGGTGTGTATTGCTCTTCCTTCTAGAGGAATCAGGGATGGGGCAGATTTGAGTGTTTTCTTCGAGGGGAAGGAAGGAGTGACTCCCTAGCAGACCTGTCTTTGCAGGATGATACTGGTTCCAGGGATCCCAATGTTTCTAGTAAGTAGGGTTAAAAAGGGAATGTGGAGGCCCCCGTGGGGGGATAAGGTGCCAGAGGCTTTGAGCTAACTGCAAAAGTTGGTCCCAAGCTGGTGTAAGTCTTAAGACAATGGAGGCTACATGGAGTAAGAATGAAGGTTCCTCAGGTAGGTGAGTCTCCAGATGAGTAGAAAGCTAATTCTTGTTCCAGATATGATACTGTGCTACTGGGAGTAATTGTATCTTGAGACGGAATAGGCAATAAACTTCTACAAGTGATGGACTCCTCAAAATGTTACTATATTGGTGGAAAGGAATGGACCCTATGGAAGGAATTCTGGTGCAAAAAGTCCTGTGCAGTGGCATGGGACCCAGTTCTGCCTGGTGTAAGAGGGGTTGTCTCTCCCAGACCTTGGGAGTCAGAGTGTGTACTTTGAAAACAGTGCCACAAGTAGGGAATGAATGATCTTCCTTGGTGCCAGTGGACCCTGAAGTTTGGTCGGTGCCAAGGATGACAGTCCCAACAGATCATGTTCTTACACCAATGGAGCTGGATATTTATGGGCTTTCTTCTTAAGCTTCTGGGAGTTAGGATGTACTAAATCCTCTTAGGTTGAGATGCTGGTCTTCCTTAGAGCCAAATCAGATTTCTTTTACATAGATTTGTAGGAAGACTTGGTCTAATGTATCTAAGAGTGCTTCCTGGGAATATCCTGCCAAGGGTCTCTGGGAGTAGATTCTCTGGCACCAGTACTGGACTTAGCAGCAGGGCACTCACTTCTTGCTGAGTCAGACCAATGTAAAGGGCAGGAGGTTCCCAGCCTACATCCAATGAGACCTCATGGGCTCTTCCATGAGGTGTTTTTAGAGATGGCATTCCTGTTCTTCTCAAGTATGGCTAAGGAGAGAGTGGCATATACTGTACTCACTGTAATGTAAGCATCTCCAAGGTCTTGGAGGCAGTGCTGCTGGTTGTTTCTGACTGAGAAGGATCACTGGAAGAAAATACAGAGTTTAAAGCTTGGGGACCTGGGCATAGTTCAATACCCGCACAAGACATGGGGTGGAAGAAGTGTTTTCCCCCCTAGATTAATATATGGAAATGCTAATACTATTTACAAAGTTAAATATTCTCTTAAGGAACAAAGTACAGACATTGTAGTTCTAACTTGCACCATGTGGCAATCAGAAGGAACTGGAGAGGCTATTGGTCCATCCCACCCATTTTCCCCTAATTTGAATGATCAAGGTGAGCCAACCATGCATGGACCAACGAACACTATTGGGCATATCATCTGGAGCCCACAGTGTAATATAATATGGATCATCATGCAAAGAAGAAAAATAGGTTATGAAAGTGGGTCATGTCTGAGATACATTTTCATTGCTTGTAGGGCATGCCCTACCTATATTCAGTATTGTCAAAGTCAGTTGACACAACTGTGAAGGATGCTAGGAGTTCAAGGCTTGTATATGGCAGCACTCTCAAAATCAGCAAAAGTCACGATTAGGAGTTTGTGCAATTTTGAGGTCTAGAGACTTCTGAGCTTTATATTAACCAAAAATAAAAAAAAATCTAGATAGCAAGACAGTAGTCCACAATAAAAAGAGTTGGGTTTGATTACCTGGCTCCACTCGAGCTTTGATGCTCAGTTTTGCAGGATATAGGAAGGTCTCTGGTTACTGCACAGTCCTGAAATACTGGTACATTAGAAAATTTACCAGCATTGCCCGGGTACTTCAGGGCAGGGCTTTGGGGATGTTGGGGAAAAGTGCTGGAGGCTTGGCAGGCACTGCTGAAGGCAGGGAGGTGCAAGAGTGAGGTTTGAGGGGTCCCATCCATCATGGATGCTCTCTTCCCCCCCCCCTTCCCCCCCCAGCCACCATGGGCCTTTTCTCTCCAGAAGGGGCCCTTACTCTCTCTCCCAGCCAGCCACCCCTCCTGACCACTAGGGGCCTCTTCCCTCCCCAGAGAGCCACAAAGGACCTTTTCTCTGTGTTCTTTGCTGACATTTAGCTCTAATTTACCCTTAAATGTCTTCTAAGAGCCCAGCAAGCAGAAGAAGTGTTGGTAATGCTGCTAGACAATATTCACCTCCCATTGTTTGTCAAATTCTCTGGTTTGGCTCCCATCAGGTCCCAAGTGTGCCAGACTAGAAAAGTTCAACCTATATTGATCTTTGTAAGGCCTTGATGTGGCACCTGATCATATATTGTAAGGTAAGTTTAACTCCCAGCTAATGGAAATAGCTATGGATGACAAGAATGCCCTTGTTTTTGGAAACCAATCTCCAGTCTGGAAAGCACAACACAACCACAGATGGGGACAATATGCACAGATGCCAAGAAAGCCAAGATAAATAGAGGTGAAGGATTTGAAAAGTTGCTGAAGAAAAGGTAAACTGCTGAGTAACTGGAACAAACCAGTCCTAATGCACAGGAAGTGGATCCGCCCCCACAAAGCCCCATGAAAAAGCAAATAAGTCTTAAAAACTGTGTGGAACTCCTTGCCAGAGGAGGTTGTGAAGACCAGAAATTTAACAGGGTTCAAGAAAGAGCTGGATAAATTCATGGAGGTTAGGTCCATCAATAATTATTAGCCAAAACTGGTAGGAATGGTGTCCCCAGCCTCTGTTTGTCAAAGGTTGGAAATGGATGACAGGAGAGAAATTGTTGAAGCCAGAGTAGTCAGATTTGAGGTATCTCCTAGCTCAGTGATAGGAACAGTTGGTTATCCAAGTTCTTCTGAGATTCCCAGACATTCCCTAGCAATAAAACAAACCCAAGTGGAAACAAGACCTAATTTACCTACCTGCATTTTTAATAAATGATAAGCCATTTATTCAAATTACAATGCTTGTTCAAATTACAATGCTTTTCCCATTGGTTTCAAGATAGAGCAAATTTCCAACTGTCTTAATTTCTCTTAGTTTCTGTATATGAAAGGGAAATTATAGCCTCAATGAAACAATGGACATAGCCACAATTCATGTTTAGAGCTCCAAATGGTGCTAGTATTTTTTTGTACAAATATCTATAAAGAATTACCTTTAAGTGTCTTTACATATTTTAGAATCAGAGAGAACTAGAAGGGACATCAAATAGGAATGTTAAAATTAGATTAACCAACTAATCAAATAGTCGATGGAATTTCCATCAACTGTTCGATTAGTCGATAAGGGCACTTCCACTCTGAAAAGTAGCTTTTGCTACAGTTCAAAGGTGGAAGTGCCATGCTGCGTTTTGCCTTTGAAATGTACCTCCAATAGAGGCTCTTGTGCATTTCAAAGATTGAAATGATGCATGGAGCCTGTGCCAGTGGGGGACTCTGAGTACATTTCCAAGGTGGCTGGCTCCCCTCAGCACCCTCTCCTCTCCTCTCCCCTTGCTGCCTCTTTCTGATAACAAGGGGGGGGGGGGGAGGAGTGACTAGTCAATTAGTTGCTTACATCCCTAACCTCAAGGGGTCATCAAGTCCAGTCCCCTGCCCTCACTGCTGGACCAGAAACTGTCTAGATCATCCCTGATAGATGTCTCTCTAACCTACTCTTAAATATCTCCAGTGATGGAGACTCCACACCCTATCTAGCCAATTTAGCCAGTGTTTAACCACGTTGACAGTTAGGAAGTTTTTCCTTATGTCCAACCTAAAGCTCCCCTGCTGCAGGTTAAGCCCATTGCTTCTTGTCCTCTCAGAGGCTAAGAACATTTTTTTTTCTCCTTCCTCCTTCTAACACCCTTTTACATACTTGAAAACCACTATCATGTCCCCTCTGTCTTCATTTTCTAAACTAAACAAGCCTAATTCTTTCAGTCTTCCCTCCATAGGTCATGTTTTCTAGACCTTTAATCATTTTAGTTGCTCCAACTCTGGACCTTCTCCAATTTCTCCATATCTTTCTTGAAATGTGCTGCCCAGAAGAGAGGGTTATTCACCCTTTGCAGTAACTCATGTTCTTCCAGATGGGTGTCCCAATGGGTGGGCCACCTTAGGCGTGTAGGCACCTCAGCACGCCCAGCCAGAAGATTTCTAAAGCAATGCTTGTGGATAGCCTGTTGGCGCATGAGCAATAACCCTCACAGATAATGTGCATGCGCAAGCCCAAATCCCCTTTGTCCCAGTAGGCACATGAGAGGATGTCCCAAAGCAGAGGGGAGGAAGGGCAGGTAATGGAGCACCCACAGGGACACCCATCTCAAAGAACTTCAGTTACTGCAGAGGGTGAGTAATCCTTTCTTCTTCTTTGAGGATGTCCCTGTGGGTGTTCCACCTTAGGTGACTATAAGTAGTGTGTCCATTAGAGGTGAGTGCTTCGGTTGGCATCGTGTCTTTATGGACAGCCATCAGGATGGAGTTCTGAATAGGGCTGCCCTAGAGGGGTATGTGTTGAGCGCATAGTGGGTCACGAAAGTATGGATTTACAAATAGCTAACAGAGGAATGCCCTGGATGTATGCAGTTGATACAGCCATGGCTCTGGTTGGCTGTGTCTAGACTGGCCAGTTTTTCCGGAAAATCAGCAGAGCATGAGGTCTGCATAGGCGGTGCCGTGGCTATCTTGAGTTTTTGTGCCACAAGATGCTCAGGCTTGCTAGCCTGTTTCAGCATTGAAGCCAGGTCCTGGGACCCTCGAGGCACAGTGGGTGATCACAGCCCTGGCAAGCTCTTGTCCAGAGCTCCCACAGGGGACAGAACTGGCTTGGAATTGTGGGATTGCCCTTTCTTGGGTGAAGGGGATTCCCTGCTTGCATCTGCATGCAGCTTCTTAGATTGTTTAGAGGTTGCAGAGCTCACAGCTGAGGCAGCTGAAGCCACATTGTCTGACATCGCTGCTGAGAGATTGTAAGCGGGGATGCAAGAAAATCCCAGAGATTATGTCTGGTCAGATCACTGTCCCAGCAAAATAGCTGTCTCGCTGTATTCATTGCGGCAATCAGGGCTATGTGAAGAACGCTCTGAAGTTCTCCGTGTTTCCCCCCTTAGGCAGCGAAGATAAGTGAACGCCTGTCTGGGTGGAAAATATTCAAGCAGCAAATATGTGGCGTCTGCGCACCGGCCACTGCTGTGTATGCCTGTGATGATGAGGGGGATCTTAGGAGAATGTTGTAGATAGTCTCTTCAGGCGGATAAAAGATTAAAAGAATAAAAATATCAAAAATGAGTAAAAACACAAAGGGGAAAGCCCATGTGGGGCAATCCCTGCAAGAGGAAAGTGGTAGGTAGTGAGCCTCCTCTTATTTGTGGTTCCATGGTTTGACGCAAATAATCTTCTTTTTCCCTTCAGAGTGAAGGAGAATGGTTTTAAAAGGCTGTCTGACTAAACACTAAGGTAAAAAGGCTACCTAACTAATTGAGGAGCTCAATGCAGAGTGCACTGCGAGTTCCAACCAGTGCCAGAGGTGGCAGAGAAGGAACTGAGGGGATCGAGGCTTGCACATGCACATTAGCTGCCTGTCACGAGGGTTATTGTGCATGCGTGAACAGGCGATCCACAAGCACTACTCTAGAAATCTTCCGGCCTGGCGCACTGAGGCACCCAAACACTTAAGGTGGAGCACCCACAGGGACACCCTCGAGGAAGAATTGGACCCAATACTCCAATTGAGGCCTAATCAACACAGTAGAGAGGAAGAATGTCTTCTTGTGTCTTGCTCACAATACTCCTTTTAATGCATCCCAGAATCATGTTTGGTGTGGTGTGTGTGTGGTTTTTTTTTTTTTTTTTTTTTTCAACAGTGTCACACTGTTGACTCCTGTTTAGCTTGAGGTCCACTATGACCCCCAAATCTCTATGAGCAGTACTCCTTCCCAGACAATCACTTCCCATTCTGTATGTGTAAAACTGATTGTTTCTTCCTAAGTGGAGTACTTCGCATTTGTCATTATTAAACTTCATCCTGTTTACCTCAGACTATTTCTCTATTTTTTGCATATCATTTTGATCCTATCCTCCAAAGCACTTGCAACCAGCTTGGTGTCATCTGCAAACTTAATAATCATATTCTCTATGCCATCTAAATAATTGAAGATACTGAATAGAACCAGTCCCAAAACAGACCCCTGCTGAACCCCACTTGTTATGCTGTTCCAACATGATTTTGGCCCAGTCCTGCAACAAGATCCACTCGAGCACATTCCTAAGCTGTTACACAGAGTCCTACTGGATACATGTGACTCTGTATTAATTGTGATTAAGGATGAGATCTTCATTATGCAAATGTTAATATAAAACTACAGAAAAATATACTCTAAAGAACTTTAAAAAAATTAAATGAGTCTATTACACACAGCTTTAAAGAGCATTAGTTTATTATCTATTCTCCGTGTGTTACCTCAGAACAATCTAATTATATACAAAAATTTGGAATGTTGGATAAATGCTGATCAATAAAAACATTGTTTCATAGCCACTGACAAGGAAATAATTCTAAAAATCAAAGTAATACAGCAAATCAATCAAAGGTTTGATTCTGTGTGTTGCTTATTGCTGTTTGTGTTTATATAATCCTTTCAAGTATATACACACTTTTTAAACTCCAGTCCAAAAAAGGAAGTCAGAAAAATATTTACATAATAAATACACGGGAAATTTCATTATGTCAGTTGAACTGATTCTTTAATGAATTACAATGGAAGAATATGGAGATGATTTAAACTTTATTAATTCCACACTTATGTTGATAAATTTGATTTCATTTTGTATGAAAATATAGGCTAAATAACTTAGATATGGTTCTCTTCCTCCTGTATTTTAGATGGACTAATTAAATAGCCCTCTCTCTCCTACTCTCCAAAAATATGTGGTGTTTGTTTTTAAACCCCTATCAATTTTCAACACATTTTAAAAAACTCTCCAATATTTTCTCTGTAAACCAATTAATACCATTAATATTTTATTTCATGATTAATTTACTAACTTTTTGAAGACAGGCTTTGGCCAAGTATTAGCACAAGTACTAAATTCCTACAGTTATACCATAGCCAAATAAATGGTTTGGTAACAGAATTCTTCTGCAATAGACAGCTTTAGAAATTAGGTACTTGACCCACAGTTTAAAATTTGTTAACATTGATGAAAAATATTACAGCACTTACAACAGCGGAACCCCTAATTAAACTATTTATACCTACTGTATAATGTACACAAAGTTAAAATAAGTCCAAGATCAGTAAAGAATCAGTTCTAGTTTTTGGACTTTTCCCTCCACAAAGTTTATGTATCAGATCAACTTAAATTAGGATTTATCTATATGTATTCCCTTTAAAAGGCAGAATGTGATTAAAAATAGTATGATTAAAAGCAATGAAGATGTGATCATTTTGCATTGTCAATAAAAAAATAGAGAAATTAAAAACTCTTAGAAAAAAGGAACGCTGAAGCCTGCCATTAAATAGCAATGTTTTTGTTCTTTTCTGTAAAGATTAAAGCACACAACGTGAATTTTATCAAAATACAGCACACTTCTGCTAACATTAAAAAAAAATCAATTCCTATGTAAATATTACTGAAAATCAACTAAAAAAATATACAAAGAGTTGTTAAAGGGTTTCAGTTAACATTATTAAAACTATACATAGTTCAAAAAGCAATAGATAACAGTTTCGAAAGAAGTGCAATAATATTGGCGTTCACGTATTCAAAAAGTACTGCCTGTTTATACCAGCTAGCTAGGTATAATTCCTTTTATGTTCCAGCTCATTTTTTCCAAAAACTAAAGTGGGCTGGTGTTTGAGCTAGCTTCATTAAGAACATTTTATTACATATGGATTGAAAAATCACTTTCTACCAGTTTAAAACTATTATCTTATATTTGTTAATTAAAAATTAATTGCAACAAATGAATATTGCTCCAACGATAGGCTAATAATTAGCCCTAATTAAAAACAGCTATTGGTCTTCTATGGCACTTTTCCCTGGTCCATAACAACCATGTTTTATTTACTACTGCAGATTATGCAGTCTCTACTCAATTACATAGGGAAAAAAAGAGAAAGTTAATGTTTCTGGCAAACAAAAGTAAAATCAAATACTTCATACAGTAATAAGGAACAAAGGCAGTCTGTGGTAAATCACTATTACATTAATATAATTAGAAACCCTTTAATGACTCTGAATTGTCTATTTCACATTTAATGTTACCTGTAGGAACAGCCCTTTAGGAAATATCGTTATAAACTAGTGGGTTCAAAGTACTCCATCCTTTTGCTCTAAAGTTACCCACAGCAATTATCCATCACTGTTCAACAGTTTCACAAACTTGCTTTGGTTACCTAGCTCCATGCGTATTGTTGTTTCCTTTTAGTTTAACAAGGCAATGCAAGGCCATACAAAAATCAAGATTACTTTTCCAATCTTTTCCTAACACATTTACTGTGTGTGTGTGTTGTGTGTTTTACAGGCAACATGATCTTAGAAACTGGCCATTTTAAGTTTTCTTTTTCTAAAAAAATCTATAAATAAGTTTAAAATGGAATACTTATTATAAAGAAGATAGAAGTATCACCATTTACACACAATCGAGGATTTCCATGGCAGAGAGAAAATTCTGGGCATATCTCCATAGTACAGTTGAAAAAATATTGTGTATGCAATGAAAAAAATAGAACTTGAATCACACATAGCAAATGGATAGTCAATGATAACGATAGGAACAAATCCTGAAGAGCTCACAAAAATGTAATTATAGTCTTCCTAAAAAAGACATTACTTTTTTATTGCATTATTCTATTGGTAGACGTACACTCCCAGAGTAACCAAATATTTCCTTCCTTCTTGATTCCAGATATTGATGGCAAACAGTTGTTCACTAGGCCTTTAAATTAACCCAACCAACACCAACTTCCATCTACCCATTCATCTACACAATATGCACATAGCAAAGCCAACATTTCAAATCTCTTGCCCACATCCAGAGAAGTGGTTTCACGTTAATACCCAGTGAATAAAAATAAAGGCAATAAACAGCTACAGGAAGACAGCCCTGCCATCTGTCCACTGGCTACAACTGAGGCTTCTCACAGCCTTGCACAAAGTTTAGTAATGTGTATGAATTATCCAAAAATAAACCTACCATCTGTACAAAAACAACACAGGTTTGTTCTTGGAGCAGTGATCCTTGATTGTTATAATGCTTAAAAGGTAACCAGAGTTATTCACCATACGCATTTCAAAATGTTTTCTGTATGTTCTATACAGTGGTTCTTTCCTCATAACCACGAGTTCAATATTTCATTACTGTACAAATTTTGATAATATTTTTTCAAATTTCTTTCATATATAAAAATAATCAAAATATTCAGTGTCCTACAAGTCTTTTGATGAATCTTGTTGGCTTTTCCCCTTTGTCCACAGTATTTATGAAGAAACCTCTCGCAAAATAATGAGTTCCACTGTGTTCTGAAAAGTCTTTAGTAAGGACACCGCTTGTCCATGATCAATGTTGATGAAACTGTATCCATTAGCCTAAAGAGGAAATTATATTTTTAATTAATAATGTCCCCACGACAGGTTATTTGTGACTTAAGTCTAACAAGAAGTTGTCTTTAATTTTAGCAATAAAACTCTCTAGGTTTTCATATTGAGTGTTGATGGTTTGGCAGAAACATCCTACATTCTAAAATAAAAAAGTGACATGATCTGCATGTGTAAGTGTTTGGAAGAATTTTGCTCCAAGATTAGCAATAGGTACACATTTTCCAGCTACTCAAAATGGAGGAACCAGAACTGAAAAAGCATATAAATCCCATCACTGTTTGACTGTACTAGAGAAAGCTAATAAACAGTACATTAGTGCCCTCTCCCAGAAAAAACAAACGTACCCCCCCCCCCCAAAAACCCTCATACCTCAGTATGATTAATATTGTGCACCACAGTTTATAATCTAGAAATGTGGTGGATTAAGTCTTTTGAAGGGTGACTTTTTATTTTTGAAGGAGGAGAGAGGATTTTACACCTACTGTGCAACTTTGATGGTCCAGATACTAATTATTTTTTAACAGGGGTCAGCCCATATACATTTGTCAGGAAGCAAATTAGTTACTGTCTCCATTCTCAAGAGCTCTGACTCTTCAGCAGTATTTCAGGAGCCACCTACTTACTACTTTGAGGTTTGTCCTTCATTTTCAGCAATTACAATTTTTTCCGGGGTATCCACCTTTGTTATTCTGTGAGCTCTGCCCTCTGTACAAATCCAACTGACTCATTTTCCAAATCAAGGGTGTTTCTTGGTCCTCATCAGTATAACAGGTGCAGTGTTCACAAAATAAGAGGTCACTTCTTAGCAGTGATATCAGAATAATGCAAGCAGCTTTTTCAGACACTTAATTCCTTCATAAAAAACAACCCAACATGTAGCCAGTACAACAATGGGAACATTTAACTTCTTGAAATATATATATATATACTCAATTTGCACACAACTATTTAAACCTCATGCAAAGTCAGGCAATCATTTACCTGAAGCTGCTAAATCTCATGTCCAGACTTATATTCTAGGTGGCTTTATGTTATGTTAAGTAACTTAACACTGTCTATCGACATGATTTTACTTTTTTAAATTGTTTGTTTTTAGGCTACATTGTAATTGTGATACTAATATATCAGAAAAATACTCAGAGTTGAACTGGTTTTCTAAGACTTCTTTTGGAAAATATATCGCTAAACTTATGTATTAAAAAAAAAAGTAAGTACTAAAACTGAATGTAGTCTGCCACTACTAGCCATAAAAAAGAACATCACAGAGTGACAGAACAAACATACAAACAAGGACTATGTATATTACACAGAACTATTACAATTACATTACCTGAATTATTTTATCTCCAGGCTGCAACAGTTTGGATGCTGGTCCTTCAGGCTGTACTCTGGTTACAAATATACCCTGTAAAAACAAATGGAGAACAGGGGGTAAGAATACTTCATAGATATTGGAGCAACTTGAAGTCTTTGTAACTTAAAATATTCTTGTTTTTTTTCAATACTAAACAGAAGAATATGTGAAATACTGAAAAATAGATTCATTGCCTTTTTTGATTAAAATCTTTTCACAGTGTGACGGAGCACTCCCTTCTCCCCCATGCTTTGTGAACTGGACTCATGGACATAAATATACATAACTCAAAGGTGGTTTGAGCGAATTATTTCATGTAACACATCAATCTTCATGTAATGGTCTGCTGGTTCTGTTTATCTTACTCTGTTGTATGTATCATTTGTGTGTGGAAAATTAGACACAGAGAGTGGGGAATAATTTGTGAGTTTTCAATGTGTGAATGGGAGACATGGAGAGTGTTACCCACAACTTCTAGATGAGCCACTGTAAAACAATCTTTTGTCCTTAAGTCTGAGCAGTGGTTGGTAGGGAGTGGCCTCAACTCCGTAACAAAAGGAATAGGAAAGGAGAGTCCTGGGTCTTTTGGTTGGGCTGCACCTGAAGGAAGGAGCCTGAGACCCCAGGGTGGGGAAGAGAGCCCTGGTTTAGAGTGGCAGCTGGAAAAGAGGTTTTAGGGTGAGTTTAAGTTTGCACTGAGGTTTTCAGTGGTTTTGTTTCTTTTGATTATTTGTAACCTACTTTGCTCTGCCTACTTTCTCTTAATACTACTTAAATCCTACTGCTTCAACTTAATAAAACTATTTTTATTTTCTATCAAACCCAGTGTAAGCGATTGTTACCTGGGGTGGGGGGCAAAGAGTGTGCACATTCTTCCTTTCATTGCTAAAGGGGGCTTATATAATTCTTTGGGGTTTGATCCCATCTGGGGAGTACTCTCTCAGGAAGCTGGGCCCTAAACTGCACTCTCTTTGGACCTGAAGTGGTTCAGTGTTTATACTGCTTCTGAGTTCCAGTCAATACTATTTGGAAAGGTAATGTGTTCTAGTGAATTGGAACAGACTGAAAACCTGAGTTCTGATCTTACTCATCACTGATTCCATAGCTGTAATAGACAAATTATTTAAGCCTTTCAGCTTTAGTTTTGTCATTCAGTAATAAATCGTAGGGTGCGTCTAGACTGGCAAGATTTTGCGCAAAAGCTCTTGCTTTTGCGCAAAAACTTGCCAGCTGTCTACACTGGCCGCTTGAATTTGCGCAAGAGCACTGACTTTGTAATGTACAAAATCAGTGCTTCTTGCACAAATACTTTCACGCTCCCACTCGGGAAAAAGCCCTCTTGCGCAAGAAGGCCAGTGTAGACTGGGAAGAACTGTTTTGCGCAAAAAAGCACCGATGGCTAAAATGGCGATCGGGGCTTTCTTGCACAAAATCGCGTCTAGACTGGCCACGGATGCTTTTGCGCAAAAGCACTTTTTGCGCACAAGCATCCGTGCCAACTTAGATGTGCTTTTGTGGAAATACTTTTAACGGAAAAACTTTTCCATTAAAAGTATTTGCGCAAAATCATGCCAGTCTAGACGCAGTCTTAGTGTTTTGAACACAAAAAGTACTATATATATGCTCTAGTTCTAATTAAAAACCTCACAAGTGTTTAGGAGATACTGTTTTGAGCACAAAGAAAGTGATACTTGCCAGGTTATTATATTTAAAGTACAGTGTGCAAAACAAATCTATTTTAAGAGTTGTTTTAAAGGTAAAAGAAATCTTAAACATATATATAAATATATATATAAAATACTCACATCATCATCAGGTCTGAAAGGATTTCCTCTGCCACCAACTCCTCCTGATATACTAAATCCTAGCTCTGGATCTTTTTCAATTCTCACTCGAATCTAACAAAGTAAAATGGACTGCACTGAAAGCTCAGATACACAGAAATGGAAATACTAATTATTTATATTATATCGTCTAAATATTATAACTGGAATGATGGCCAAAAATGAAAGACTTACATTGCTAAACTACTAGCTTCCATCTCAGTGTTTTTCCTTTTACTATTTTTAATATCTGATTACAGTAACAGACATGTAATATATCCCCAAAATGTCAATGATCAAAAAACAACAGTAAACTTCTCAGAATTCTGATTAATATTCATACAGATGTTGTGATATAATACCCTTCAAATTAACAGTATCTAATGGGATGTAAATATGCAGGAAAAAAGTTAACTGGTTACATAGTTTAATTGCAATTGTCTAACTGGTTAATTGGCTGGGGTCTGGTTAGCCAGGTGGACTCCTCAAACCCAGCCACAGTGGGGGGGGGGGGGGGAGGGAGAAGTAGGGTTTCCAGCTGGTTTAATAAAAAATACTGAATCTCCCCTCCCCCCCCTCCCCCCCCAAAAAAAAAAACACTGGGAAAAAATGCAGTCTGGGGGAAAAAAAGGAGGGAGACCCAAGTTGTTAAGCAAAAAAAAAAAAAGGGGGGGTGGGTAGACCACAGTTATTAAGTAAAAGTTGCACCACTCCCTCTAGTCTGGGGCCACACGCTAACCTCCAATGCACCCATCCCTCCCACTGAGCCAGGCATCCCCAGTGCCAGGAGTGCCCCCCTTTGCAGAGCCAGGCCCCGGAGGAACGGGATGGCTGGGTAAATTAATCTTACTTTTAAAGTGGCTGTTTCTGCCACTCAGCTTGGCTGCCTCGGCTCACATTGTGTAGAGGGAGGCATCATGTGGCCAGCTCCCGGGTCTCTGCTGGTCACGTGGGTCAGAGCAGCGTGCGCTCCACTCCCACCCCAGCCCAGCGCCCCACTAGTGTGGCGCCCAACAAGTGTCCCTTCCTGCCCCCCTTCGCTATGACTCTGCCGCGCTCCACACTCCGCCTCCCCTACCCCCAACAGACATGGCAGGGGAAAATTGTCCCCGCCGGACTTCCATCCAAGGGAAACGGGAAATATCAGACATTTCACATGTCCGGTATTGCTGGATGGAGCCCACAAATACCGGACTGTCTGGGTGAATACTGAACACCTGGCAACCCTAGGGAGGAGAGGTTGCTCTGGCCTGCGAGACGGGGTCCTGTGTGCCACAAGAGGAGGGAACTGCCATTAGGCCACACCACAAGTGGGAGACTGCTCAGTTCAAAAGAAATAATAATATCTCAAATTTGATTTCTGGTAACAGCATGTTCAAACATAAAAACATAGCCATAATACACAAGTTTTATGGTATATTAGTTTAGTTAAATTATAGCAACACTTCTTAAGGCTGTTAGTGCAGAAAAATGGAGCTATACGCCAACTGATTAAGCTAATCTGCACACGTGGAAAATAGGTGCTCTCTCTTCTATATAAGCTTACTCCCCTCTTTCTTCCTGGCTCATGCCAATTGAACTCCCCATTCTGGCTCTTGCTTTGAGTTTCCCACCACAAATAATACCATCTCTCCTCTCTTGCTGGCTCCCTCACTCCCACATAATCCCATTTTTCCCAGGTTCCCACAATTTATACTAGGCAAAGCTTGATCTCCAATCCATTTCTAGTCACAGGAATATGACTAGAAATAATTACTGCCTACGTACCACCACTCTATACAAAATACTGCCTTGTGCTCTTGCCGTATCTTAGTGGTTGTGGGCAAACTGGGCCTATGCTCTAAGTCAGTGGTCCCCAACCTTTTGAGGTTGTCGGGCGCCAGGGGGCGTGGCCGTTTGCCCGCCGGGCGCCAGGGGGCGGGGACACTAGCGCGCCCGGGGGCGGCCCCCCCCTTGCCGCGCGCCCGGGGGCAGGGCCCCCTCCAAGGGCCGCGCGCCCGGGGGCAGGGCCCCCTCCAAGGGCCGCGCACCCGGGGGCAGGGCCCCCTCCAAGGGCCGCGCGCCCGGGGCCGGCGCTCCCCCCGCCGAGTGCCGCGTGCCCGGCGCTCCCCCGCCCGCCCAGTGCCGCGCGCCCGGGGCCGGCGCTCCCCTCCCCCCCCCGCCCCGCCGAGTGCCCGGGGCCGGCACTCCCCCCCTCCCGCCGAGTGCTGTGCGCCCGGCGCTCCCCCCCGCCCCGCCGAGTGCCACGTGCCCGGGGCCGGCACTCCCCCCCTCCCGCCGAGTGCCCGGGGCCAACGCTCCCCCCCCCCGCCACGCGCCCGGGGCTGGCGCTCCTCCCACCACGCGCTCCCCCCCGCCGCGTGCCCAGGACTAGCGCCCGGCGCTCCCCCCGCCAAGCGCCCGTGCGCCATGTGCCCGGGGCCAGGCCAGCCCCGAGCACCTAGCGGGCGCATTGAAATGCCCCCGCGGGCTCCATGGCACCCGCGGGCACCGTGTTGGGGACCACGGCTCTAAGTGATAGCTCCACGGTCAAATCTTAGAGGACGCCTACCAATCTCTGCGAATTTCAATGTCCTAGAGCAGTCCTCCAAGACTAGGCATGGGCAATAATTTTTGAGCGGGGGCCACTTAAATTTCTTTTTAAGTGGTCACAGACCTCGAGTGGAAGGAGCAGAGCCTTTAAATAGCAGTTGAAAGGGCTCGCGCCTTCTCTGCAGCTCCCAGGCATCACATTAACTAGAGATGGGAGCTACAAGCCTTTTCAATTCCTGCTATGTAAAGGGCTCGCTGCTCCCTGCCTGCTGCTAGTGGGTTGCCTGGGAGCCAGGGACAAGTCAGCCCTTTCAACTGCTTCTATTTAAAGGGCTCACGCCTTCTCTTGGGCTGTTGCCTGCAAGCCATGGAGAAGGCCTGAGCCCTTGAAATAGAAGCAGTTGAAAGGGCTCATGTGTCCCTGGCTCTCTGGCAACGGGCTATTGTGGGGCCGGAGTTGCGACCCCGCAGCTGTCTGGGAGGTGCAAACCCTTTAAATAGAAATAGTTAAAAGGGCTCCCAGCCCCGCTGCTAGTGCGTTTCCTGTGAGCCAGGGACACTCAAGCCCTTTCAACTGCTTCTATTTCAAGGGCTCAGACCTTCCCCATGGCTGGCAGCCAACAGCCCCAGAGAAGGCGTTGCCTGGCAGCTGTGGGGAAAGTGTGAGCCATTTAAATAGACGCAGTTAAAAGGGCTTACACATGGCTCCCAGGGAACATGCCAGCAGTGGGGGGCAGGAGCTGCCAATCTTTTTATCTTGTTTTATTTAAAGGCCTTGTGCCTTCCCCACAGCTGCCAGGCAACGTGTTGCCTGACAGGCGTGGGGAAGGTGCGAGCCCTTCAAATAGAAGCAGTTAGAAGGGCTCACGCAGCTCCAGTGCCTATGCAACAAGTTAAGGGGCAGGGCCTGGAACAGCAGCATGAGCCAGATCCAAGCCCTAGCTGGGCCGCATCCAGCCTGCTGAGTGGCTTTTGTCCACCCCGTCCAAGATGTTAAATATAGCAACATGGTATACAGCCACTCCCCCACATGACTCTCTCCCAATATTGCTCTCCCAGTAATATCAGGAGATAGGAGCAGGTGACTGGAAAGAGGCTCCAGAAATCAGGAAGTTTCCATCCTACAGGGAAACTTAGCTCTGAATTATCATCTACTGGTATTCCTAGAATAAGGAGCTACCAACTGAGGCAGAATAATGCTTTTAAAGTTTCAACTAGTTTTCTCTTCTATTATATAATGCAATTATCAGGGCAGATAGCACTTTCCCTAATATGTGGTACTATACCTTCATCTCAGTGTTGTGGTTTTTTTTGTGGGGGGAGGGAGAAGGAGTAAAGGGTGTTATAATGTCTTCAAGAGGGAAGGAGGAAGGGACTAGGAAAAAGTTAAGTCCTGCCTGCCTTCGCTGAAGTTGATATTTGAAGGGTTCCAGTAAATCCTTTGATTTCTATAAGAATTACAGCTATTTGCAAACCTGCAATTATTTCCTAGATGCTTTCTCTAGTTGCATATGTTTCTTCTTCAGGGACCAACAGAGAATTCTCTTTTCTGCCCCTAACATCTTGTGCCTCCGCTTGCTTCTAAGCTCATCTGTTCCTCCATTTTTGGAATGTTGACTTCAGGTCATTAATAAAAGACTGCTGCATCACTAACATGTGTAGATGTGGAAGGCCTTATATGTTCTTGTTGCCTGAAAGTCACTTCACAAGGAAGCAAGCATGTACGGGTTTCAAAAATAATCTCATACGGTGAGTAATGAACAGCTAGTTGGTGTTATATACAAATATGACAAAAGGTACTATTGATAGCATTATCCACCAAAATAGTAAAAATTCTGTGCCAAAAAAATTCTTCAAAATTGTACATTTGTCAAAATAATATCAATTTCAATTATTTTGGTAATTTAATTCAAAATACCTATCAGAAAGTATGTCTGTAACAATACAGACCACAAAAAAGATTCAGGAAATGTTTTTTTTGACAAACACATTTCTTACTAGATATATTAATACCAAACTATGTAATAATTCAAAAATCTATTTCCTGCATCCCACAGAAGCAGTGCAGAGGATTCAGGGAGTCAGGGGTAACAGAAGAGCTGAGGGAGAGGGAAGTAATTGCTGGCAGTGAGTCTGAGAGTGAACCTGTAGGATTGCTGGGTATGTGCGAGGGAGAAATATGAAACAGGCTGTTTTGGGGGGAAATGGTGAAAGGAATTGTTAGGGAATTGGGGATCCTCACCATGCAGACCCTGGCTAATTGCTAGCTTCTCTCATTCAGTCAGGCACATCTGTTCCTGTCCCGATGTATTCCTATACCCACTCTTTCCTCTATCCTCATGTGGCCTTGCACCCTCACACTCACTGAGCTCAATGGCACCCAGTAGCTTCTGAGCAACTTGACCTCTCATTGTTTCCCTTCGCCTCCCTGTCAGAATTATTTATTGGGGGTGAGGAATCTACATGGGAAATCGAAAAGGTATCTTATGCATGTAACCAAAGGTGTGGTTTATTCTTTCCACCCTCCTATTACTTGTAGGGTAGGCAATACTGGTCCTGATGTTGGTGATCTGGAGCTGTCAAACTGCAGGTATGATTTCAGGCAACCATTTTACTTTTAAGAGTAAATTCCACTCTTAAATTTCAATGAGCTACAATGCTCTCTTGCTGGAGTTAAATTCCTAAGCTATTTCTGTCACCTTCCATTTAGTTGTAATAGTAATAGTAGAGGTAAATAAAATAATACCATCTTGCACTTATGGCTACCAACAACACAGAAATCATATATTCAAACAAATGCTTATTAAAAAGCTTTCCTCTTGACTTTAATATTATTTTTTATTCTTACCTCTTGCCTTGCCATCTCATGGCCTTGCCTGGGAGAGTACTGGGACTGAGTATAGGGAGGCTGATGGGCAACTTTCAGCATCAGATAATCAATTAATTGCTCTCTAGAGGGATGTCTTGCCACAGATGCTTGGGGAGGGGGATGTTGGACTTGACTATAGTTTGCCTGAGGCCTGGGAGGCTGGCACATCTGCCCATTTGTCAAAGGTATCTGAATAAAACATGAATAATCTTTAAATCATAATATTTTATAACATGAATCTTCAATTTTTATTCAATTATTTCAATATTTTTCATAGTAACTAGTCATAGCATTTTTGTGAGCATTACTAAACCTCAGTTTTAAACATATGCCACTATATTTTTATTATAATTATCAGTAATAACTTATGAAGAAGATAAGCATGTAAAGCAAAGCTAACTTGAATTCTTATCTGCTAGAACAGAATAGAGTAAGCTGCTTCCTCGAGCTTTTTTAACACTTGTTTTAATGTAATTCTTTCCAACCCATGTTTTTGGTGATATCTCTAACACAGTTGTTCTCAAAGTGTAGTCTGTGAGCATCTTGCAGATGGGCCTCAGGCTTGGCCCCACCCCCCTACAGCGGGGAGTCTGCACTAGTGCTCCAGTCCTCCCCTGCCCCCATGAGGTTGAAGTGCCAGTGCCAGCTTACTGCTGTGTGGAAGGGGGAAATGGAAGGGAGGAACAAGCCTCACAGGCTGGATCTATCTTGTGAGGGGAGGAAGTGACTCCATGCACTGACACTCCCTACCCCCCTGCTGGGGAACAGCAATGCAGGAAACTATTTGTCTAGAGGCTTTCCTCACTCCTTAGCTGAAATCATGGTCAGTGGGAGCAGCAGGGAGCAGTGCCTGGAAGCAGCATGATACACGGACTCAGGAAAGGGGCCCCCCTAACCTCTTCATGCCCAGTCCCCTACCCCCAGCCCCTTCACACATACCCCTCCCACCGAGACTACGTTCTTGCACCCAACCTCCCGGCCAGACCCCCTCATCCCCATCCCACTGCTGAAACCTCCCTCCCACCTAGACCTCACACCCCCACCCCCTCCTACATCCAATTTCTTATCATAGATGGTTGGCAGGTGGTCCATAGAAAGGTTTGCACTGAGCGGAGTGGGCTGTGGGTCAAAAAGTTTGAGAACCACTGTTATAACAGTATCAGAGGTTGGTTTACACTGTGAAATTATGTATTATTTCTTTTTTATTCACAAAATGTGCATATCAATTGTAACTCTGAATTACTCATACACAAGAAATTTAATAATGCTACAGGGGTGTGACTGCTAAGACAAAATGTTTATTTAGTAAATTCTAATTATGTCACTGTTGGGTATGTTTTCCACTACCACTTAACATGGCAAATCTCTTCCACTAAAGATCTCACAACTAAAGATTTTATGAAATCTTAATTTCAAAACTATGGTGAGAATCTTTCCCGTATATATTGTTCTCTGGTTTGACTTTATCTATTGATTCGATACGGCAGACACTAAAGTGATTAGTGCCGGACAGAAGTATCTGTAACTATCTAATTAAAATTAATTCACTAAAGTTGCAGCTATACACAGCAAAACTTTTTACTGAAGGACTTCTAGGTGATTAATTTGTACTGGAGCACAATGTTCATGGACAAGAACATCTTCTTACCCTTCGCTCCCCCCACAAAAAAAGCCTACTACATGTACTCAGTACCCTAATATTGTGGTATCTCTTGTAACTCAATCTCCCAGTCCAAAACCACCATCATCTTCAATTTTTCTAGTAATCACCACACCTATCCTGAATTTATGTGTCAGATATACCATACTAGCATACCCAAATACTAATAAAGTTTTATTTTCTCTAACTTGCAAATAACTGAAATAAGTATGTAGGAAAATTTCAGTTTCTAGTCATGCTGTCAATTGTCTTCTGTATCTCATTACTGTTCTGAGTAAAGTGAGGTTCTACTTTGTAATGTGATTCTGAAAAATAGCCATCTGGGGTTTAACAGATATTGTTTAATTTATTTACCTAAAAAATTGGTTAGGTTTACAAGTAAAAGTAGGTTTTTTCCCCTAAACTACCAGCTATAAAAATTAAAACATAACTGAGAAAAAAGTTAAGATTTTTCCTTCTACATCATACCAATAATAAAAGTTTATAAAAGCCAAAATCTGCCCGATTACAATTGTGCAACCTTACTGCCTTAAATGGATTTGCACAAATGCAGTTACTGGAAGCTAATAAATTATTGACAATCCAGCTCACTTCCATTTATCTATATTGTACAAAATATTCAAGTCCTGAACTGAAACTTATTTTTGCACATATTAAGTAAATGCAACTCTGAACACACAGGCAACAGATGTACTGCATAAGGTAGTGCTACTGTCACCATGAAGAAAGTGGAAGCTTTCTGTAATATTTTATGACTATCTTGCCAGTTTATTACTGTGATGTTTACTGTATGCATATAAAGGGTTAATGATGGGATAGCCACAACATGCAAAAAAGGAGACCTTTTAACAGCTGCTCTGCCAGTACCTGACACTATCAAATACCAATCCCTTTGAGGGCTCAGTCTGATTCCCTGGATAGCCTACTTGAAAGGTACAGGAATACAAGGGGTAAGATGAGGTTTTGAGATAAGGTGAACCCAGATCCCAGGGGCTGAGATGTCTGCAGTAAGATAGGCCTGCCTAAGACTAAGTGAGACAGATACACAAGTAAACCATTGATTGTGTTACAAACCCCTTTTTTCTGTTTTGTCTCTATTCTTAAAATTAAACAATTTGTTTTAAAAACGCTATTCGGGTTGCTGTGTCACTTTGGAAAGGAAGGATTGCCAGTACCAAACTGAGTTGGGCAAAAAAGAGAACCTTATCATTAACATCTGGAGAGAAAAATCAGTTATTAAATTATTTTGTAACTTCTAACTACTTGATGCACTTTTTTTTGTCTGTGTAATTTAGGATAAAAGCTTAAAAGTTTTTATTATTATATGTTTTGAGATTTATCTATCTTTCAGAAATATTTTTATCCAAATTTCAAAGTACACAAATTTCAAGTACACTGTAAATCTCTGCAGTACTAGGATGAGGTCTTCACCCCCCCCCCACTCTGGTCCCTTTATATGCCATAAAGGGGCCATACAAGTCTGCCCCCACACTGACCCTTTAAGGGGTTAAAACCCAGCCCTGCATGAGGGCTGGAGCCATGGAGCAAGCAGCTGCAGCAGACAGCTGCCAATTAGGGCCCAGCTGTGGGCTGTATAAATAAGGGCTCCAGGAAGGAGAAAGAGTGAGACTCACTCTTGCTCTGACTGGGGAACAAGAGGGACCTTGCTGCTAGGGAAGCTAGAGGCTTCCTGATTTAGAAACACAGCTGGGGAGAGTAAAGCTGGGCTGGGGAAGCTCTGGCAAGGCAAACTCCCAGGCTGCAGGGCCTGAAGCAAGGCCTTAGGGTACAAGGGCAATGGGGAGACAAGTCAGGATAGGCAAAAGCAGCAGGTCCACACTCATCTGCCAGTGATGAGGGGCCATTTCAGACTGCAGTTTGCCCTTGTGACCGGGCCTAGAAGAAGACTGGCAGCAGATCACTGAGGCAAGATGGATATAGAGGGATGGAGGGTCTCCAGAAGAGAAGGACTCGAGTGCGGGGGCACTGCAGTCAAATAGTATCCAGGTAGGAGGGGCACCACAGTCTGGGAGAAATGTGGGCCCGGACCTAGAGTGGTGGAGAATAACTGTAAAACACTGGGGCTACGTCTAGACTGGCCACAAATTCCGGAAAAGGGATGCAAATCAGGTAAGTCAGCATAGGGAAATCTGCGGGGGATTTAAATAAACATGTCCGCCGCTTTTTTTCCGGCTTGGGGAAAACGTGTAGACTGGCGCGATCCTCCGGAATAAAGCCCTTTTCCGGAGGATCTCTTATTCCTACTTAAAAGTAGGAATAAGAGATCCTCCGGAAAAGGGCTTTATTCCGGAGGATCGCGCCAGTCTAGACGCTTTTTTTCCGGCTTTTCCCCAAGCCGGAAAAAAAGCGGCGGACATGTTTATTTAAATCCGCGGGGGATATTTAAATCCCCCGCGGATTTCCCTATGCTGACTTACCTGATTTGCATCCCTTTTCCGGAATTTGTGGCCAGTCTAGACGTAGCCTAGGTGAGTCACCAACCAGAAGGGGGCACGTCAACACAAAAAATGCTAATTTCCTAAGTGACCAGCAGGAGGCGCTCTTGGTGGTGAGGCCTGCCCTGTTACAAAGTCTCAAACAAGCTGGAGGAGAATTTCCCCCATAAAGATGCCCAAAAAGGACCCATTTACAAGATGGGGCTTAGAGAGACGTTTTGGAGGCAAGGCTGAAGAGGCATGAGAGTCAGGGCTACACTTAGGAGATTCTGGGCAGCGCTATGACCCATAGGGTGCGCCAAGTGAGCTGTCAGAACTTCAGCTCTTTGGGACACTTAAGTTGTACTGGAAACATCTCCCAGAAACAGAAGGGTGCAAAGATGGCTTAAAGCTCCATTAGTCCTTCATCCCGTGCCACAAATTCTATATTATGCCTCTTAAGCAAATACAGATTTTTGCTCTCCTGTGTCAGCAATTTACTAGCCCAATTTTTTCATTATATGTAAATAAATCTGGACATGTTTTTTAAAAAGTTCATTCTCCTTTGTTTAGCATTCTAAACTTGTCTGCCACATGCAGGAGTCTGTGTGCCACATGCAACCCCTCTGTTATTGAGAGATCTATTATTAAAAACCTTCCCCATTAATTTTCCCTGACCATACGAAAACAAAAAACAGATCACTTTGAATTGTTCCGATGACATGATTTCTTATTTGAAGAATGATCTCTTTTAAGGTCATATGAATTATCATAACAAATATTTTGGTAAAAATCAAAATGTCTTTTAGATTTAAAAACTAGTGAGCAATTCCAAGTGTAACTTACTCTACTATGTTTTAGATGTACATTTTTGTGGGGGATGACACACATAAATATCGTAGCATATAACACATTACCTGTGCAGCTATTTTCTTCATACTCTCTGGAGGAACATCTTTGAGACTAAGTGTGCCAGATGAATAGTTCTGCTGTCCTGAAATGAATATCTCCTCTTGGCATGGCTCTCCTGGGGTACATGTCTGGGGATGCTTTAAACAGGATAGAAACATGTAAGCAAATATTTCCTCAAATCATCAAAATGTTTCAATTTTTACATTTATTTTTAGTTTCTAAGAATGCTAATCATATCACCTGAGTTTGCATGGGGACCCAGAAATCCATAAAGCTTAACCCCAACTTTAAAAAAATATTACAACTGTTGAATGTTTTAGAGCCACATAACACAGGTGGGTCACAAGAAAGGTGAACAATGCATGGACTTGAAGGATTAATACAAGTCTCTTGTTGACAAGATTTAAACAACAACAGATTTCAGGTTATTCAGTGCTGAGGCTTCCTTCATCATTCTTACCAAACTATGTATCAACTTAATTTGCTTGATTGCCTCTAAACATCTTTAGATAAGGTTTGCTTTACCAAACATTGAAAAAGAAATGGATAAATCCCAATTTGGTTCTCTTTAGACCTATATCAAATTCAGAGGCCAAGGATCATCATCTATAGCAGCTCTGCTTACAGAGGAGGGCAAAACAGAAAACATTCTTATAGCTTTACAGCCATCTATCTGAGGAAGCCAATTAGACAAATTGGTTTGCAAGTTGTATTACCTTGTAAAGAAAGTAGAGTATATGAACTCAAGGCAATTAAGTGTTTGGCTTCAGTGCCCAACTTGTAACTCAAGTTTAAACTATTTTTATAATTCTGACAATGCTTTCCATGTATAAAGGGACAAAATTCTAATGATTTATTTAAATATATATTTCAAATGACCTTTTCCCCCTTTATATATTGCAGTAGCCTATTGTAGGTACTCACACGAACAATGTGCACACCAGAACCTCTTCTGTCTGCAGCACTCAAGGCAACACTACCCTGGCTGCCATGCAGATCCCTAGAGCTGCCATAGTGAAAGCTGCTAACTGCAGCATAATTGGAATTAAAGGACCTAGACAGCATGCTCTGAATAAAGAGGGGACAGATTTAACACAGAGATTAGTGCAGCATGCATAAATCACAGGACATGTTATACACAGACTTATACAGACATAGATTTCATATCATGCAAAAATAAATATCATGCAATTGAATTAGCTTTGGCATTGGGAAATACAAAAAAAACCCCTCAGACACACTTCATTTACATGTATTTTTGGTAAATTAACATGCAACCCAACACAGTATACATACAAAATTACATGTAAATAAGGCCATTCAGATGTATATGTGCTCAGGAAAACAATATAGATGTTTAATTCATCTAAATTATCATACTTCAATTATTACCAACATATCACATAAGTATGTTGATAGAAAGGAAAAACTGACAGCTAAGATACACCTGTGCTGAAACTAATTCTCAGAAGAGCCATTATTTTGTCACAAAAGTTTTCAAGATTACTTGTCCAACAATGAAAATTTCTTCAGCCATAGAATTTTTTTTCTACCAACACAAAAGTAACACAAAATAAATAACATGCACTCTGACAAATGTATTGAGCAGAGATTAATCTAGCAGGGAAAGACCTCAACAGTATTGGCAATGGTTTCAGAAAGAAAAACAGAAAGAGCATTACCACTTTACCCACCTGGAGTGTTGGCAAGATAAAATAAATGAAGGAACATGGGCATCTAACATAAAAATGGGGAAGTCCCCAAATTAACCAAACTGACAAATGAACTATTCCTATTTAATCACTGGCATTGAATCCACTGCATGATATTATTTGCATACAAGAATATTACTTTCATAATGTTAAGGATATGATGGGGAAAAATCAGAAGCCAGGAAATGCAGTTTTGCTTGTTTCTATGAAATTCCTGTGTGATTGTTTTCTGTTTAAAAAGGTCTCATAGAAAGTTCCAAATTTATGATTTGACTAAGATAACTATAACCACTCTTCGGTGAATACATTTTTTGTTTTGTTTTTAAAATGCACATATAGTGCCGATGTTTGGAATACATACTAGTCACTACACAACACTACAAAAAGTGTTCCTGTTACATCACACTTGAGAGGTGCCAATGACCATTGGGAGCCTTCTAAATCAGCAATGCCAATTAGGACTACAAGATTCTTCTTATAGCACTAATTTTTTGGAAACCAGGACATAAGAGGTTGTACAGTCCCCAGCTGTCTCACTTTGTTTTGCTAAACCTGAGAATACAATACCAAGGGAAAGCAGAAGATGGGTGATTAATTTGTATCTGCTGAGGCAACATTAAGAAATCCAGTTACCTTTCTTCAAATAATCTCTTACTTATGATGGCCTCTACATATTTCCATTTGTGGGAGCATTCTAATTAAAAAATTGGAAAAGGGGAAGAGTTCTAATTAAACAAGGATTACAGTACTGCCCTTCCAAAGTGAGCATGAGATCTAAATAACAAGTTTTTTTTAAAAAGAGCTATGTGAACATGTGGGAAAAAGTCCAGGTGGCAGCCTCAAAGATTTCTATCGTGGAAACTTTACAGATTCAGGCCACTGATAGGCTGCATCTAGACTGGCATGATTTTGTGCAAATGTAAAAGTTTTTCCATTAAAAGTATTTGCGCAAGAGAGTGTCTATACTGGCATGTGCTTTTGTGCAAAAGCATCCGTGCCAGTGTAGACGCTCTCTTGCGCAAGAAAGCTCCTATGGCCATTTTAGCCATCGGGCTTTCTTGCGCAAGAAATTAATGTGGCTGTCTACACTGGCCCTCTTGCGCAAGGATACTTGCGCAAGATGGCTTATCCCTGAGCAGGGGCGTCGGAATATTTGCGCAAGAACCACTGATTTTGTACATTACAAAGTCAGTGTTCTTGCGCAAATACTCGCGGCCAGTGTAGACAGACAGCAAGATTTTGCACAAAAGCGGCCACTTTTGCGCAAAATCATGCCAGTCTAGACACACCCATATTGTCTGAGGTAATGAAGAAAGCATTAAGACCTTGAGATACTAACATCATAGCTAACACACACATACATACCCACACTTGTACCAAAAATGGTCTGACATCATCCTGCTCCTTCCACTTCTGACTAATAAATCATAGTAAATGCTAACAAAAGATGAAGAACATGTTTAACAGTTGAGAGCAAAGAAAGTGTTTATACATTTCTTTGGGAAAAGTACAGGAGGAGGTTTTTCAACTGTTATTTATGGTCACCAGATCTTAGGAAATCTGTCAACATAGCCATGTGCACTTCTGAATAGAAACCTATGATCCATGGCAACACTTTATCCATTCTCTATAAGAGCATCAGATCCCCGGGTGGAGATACTTCACTCTAGGGATGTTAAAAATCATGTAAAGGAGTAACCAGGCAACTGCTGAAAATCCACACTTTGGGCTCTGCAGTGTAAAGCTTAGCCTGCAGTGAAGCCACCCTGGGAATGGGACTGCCAGCACTTGCCGGCCTGGCTCCCAGGGAGGAGGCTTAGCTGCCACAATAAAGCCTCCTCCCTGGAGCTGAGCAGGCAGCCCTTGCCCACCCGGTGCCTGGGGAGGAGGTTACGCTGAGTGTAACAGACACCGTTAACTGATAAGCATTTGCTTATTACTTGAAAATCCAGTAAGGATTACAGATGCTAGGGTTACTATCCTGAACTTGTTGAACTAGTGGTGGTCTAGGAGAGGGCACCATCCCCCTTTCTTCTTCTGGACCAGGAAATATCAAGAAAAAAAATGAAAACCTGCCTTGGAATTCTAAGGGAACTACACTTGCTACAAAGTGTAGGAGGAAGACCATTTCTTTTTTGAACAATCTCTTGTGAGTAGGGACCCAGCCAGAAGTAGAGGATAGAGCAGGAGTAGCCAACCCGTGGCTCTTTGCTTAAAGAAATGTGGCTCTTGCTAGTTCTGCGGTTCTTACTAGTTCTGCGCCTGGACGGCTCACAGCTGGCTGCTCTGGAGGGAGAAGCGTGTAGCAGCGGCAGCTACGGGACACAGACATTGGGTTAGAGCGGGGGAGGGGGATTAGGGGTGCCTGGCTCTGGAGGAGGGGGAGGGCTTTGGGTTAGAGTGGGGAGGCTGGAAGTGCCTGGCTCTGGGGGAGAGAAGAGGGATTGGGTTAGAGTGGAGGATTGGGGGTGTCTGGCTCTGGGGGAGGAGTGGGGCATTGGGTTAGAGTGTGGGGCTGGGGGTACCTGGCTCTGGGGGAAAAGAGGGGGATTGGGTTATACCGGGGGAGGGAAGCTGAAGTACCTTAAACTCAAAGTCTTCATGGATGCAGAATAAGGCAACCAACACAGATGTCATTCTTAAATTCCAGGGCAAAAAAAGAATTGGCATATACCTGGTTTACACTGTTTCTTTAAAGAAAATTCAAGGGCTATTGTTTGCCAGACTGAAGCAATTATTCTGAGATACGAGTCTCTCCCTCATTGTTTTTGAACCTCTCATATTTGCAGTCTGGGACAGAACTGAATTTTTAGAACTATAAAAAGTTATAATCTTCATAAATAAAAAAAAAAACCACGAGGAAACAATACCAGAGATCAACAAGCTGGAGTGAAACAGGCACTTCAAATTGTGCTAATTTACTTCTCAGTTCAGTTTAATTTTAAAAAACTCACAGGACATAATAGGGCAATAGTGTTAAATTTAAAATACATGGTGGGGATGCTTTATTTTTAGTGTGAGAACATTACTGTATTTTTAAATATATTTTTTTAATTTGATGTTTGTTCCTTGTCAAGTTCTCTGAAGATCTATGGACTGGCCGTGAATTTTTTAAAGTGACTAGATACTTTTTTATTGGTTTTTGTCTGAAATGTCCTGTAATGTTATTTTTATCATTACATTTTGTGTACTATGTCTATCTATCTATATATGGATATATAAAAATAAATATATATGTGACTCTTAGAACTCTATTCACAGCTATTTTGGCTCTTCATTTCTAACTGATTGGCCACCGCAGGTTACAGGGAGGGATTAGAATAGGGTAGAGTATTCCTTCTCCACAATCTCCATCATCCACTGATGGGAAGGTTACTTACCATGTGCAGGTACTGGAGTTCTTCTAGATGGGTGTCCCTGTGGGTGCTCCACCACAGGTGCTTGAGCGCTGCTCCGCTTCTAATCGGAGATTTTTGACAGCAGTATCCATGGGCAGCAGTACATGCAGGGCACTGGCATGAAAAATTTGAAACAGCTATTCCACCTGTGCAGCCAACCATTTTCTCAGTTCCTTCTATGACCCTGATGTAGATAAGTCTGACACAGAGGGGAGGAAGGGAGGGTGGTGGAGCACCCACAGGGACAACCATATTGAAGAACTCCAGTTACTGCACATGGTGAGTAACTTTGCCTTCTTCTTTGAGGCTCCACCTTAGGTGATTATGAAACAGTAGTCGTATTTGGAGGTGGGAGCTTCGGAAGGTGTGAGTCTGTAACCAAGGGTATTGTTCACCCAAACTGGGTTTCAGAATCTTCGGAAGTCTGAATGACATAATGCTGTGTGAATATGTGCGTGGATGCCCATGTGGTGGCCTTGCAGATTTGTTCCATTGATACACCTCATAGGAATGCCACTGTAGCTGCCATAGCTCTTGTACAGTGAGCTGGTACGTTAGGTGGGGGCTTTTTTTGGGATATGGTATAAGCTAAGTGTATTCAGTTTGATACCCATTTGGATAGTCTTTGTTTTAATGTGGGTAATTCCTGTGATTTTTTTGTAGATGAGATGAAGAGCCGTGGAGTTCTGCAGAAGGCTTTTGTGCACTGTAAGCAGAAGGCAAGTGCCTGTGGATGTCGAAGGTACGGAGCACCACTCCCCTGTGGTCATTATGGGGTTTCTGGAAGAAGAAGGGTAAGTATACTGGTTCATTGCAGTGGAAGGAGGCAAGTACCTTCGGGAAGAATTTGTTCTTAAGACTATCTTGTCCTTATGGAATATTGTGTATGGGGTCCATCATGAGAGCTCCCAGTTCCCCTATTCTTCATGCAGAGGTGATTGCATCGAGAAAGACAACCTTCATTGATAGATGTAACAGGGAGCATGTGGATAGAGGATCAAATGGTTTGTCCATAAGTGTTCTAAGTACAAGATTCAGATTGCATGCGGGTGTTAGATCTTTCAGTGATGGAAATACATTGTGTAGGCCTTGTAGGAATCGTTTGATCGATGGGTGAGCAAAAACAGAGCACCCTTGTAATGGAAGATACAAGGCTGAGATGGAGGCCAGGTGTACTCTGACAGAGCTCAAGGAGAGACCAGCATTGTGCATGTCTAATCGACAGCGTAATATCTGTGAGATTTCTGTATATGCCAAGACATAGTTATGGTCCAAGCACCAAGCTGTGAACTGGTTCCATTTCAGTCTGTATATTCTTCTGGGTGTAGATCTTCGGGAATTCATGAGGATATGCTGCACTGGTTTTGGAAAGGCCTTTTCCATGGAGTTCAACCAGCCAGCATCCACACTTGGAGGTTTAGTGTGTATTGTTTAGGAGGTTTAGGTGGGATTGTTTATTTGTCCGTTGCATTGTGTGAGCAGAGATCAGACTGATTGAAAGTGATGTGGTGGTAGAATAGTCATCTGTAAGAGGTATGGATACCAAGTTTGTCTGGGTCAGTTGGGGAGCTTGGCCCTGTCCTGTTTGATCTTGAGAATCACCTGTTGGATAAGTGGGAGCGGGGGAAATGCATAGGATAGAGGTGCTGCCCATTGTATGCTGAATGCATCCCCTAGAGAGAGAAGGCCTATGCCTGCTCTTGAGCAATAGTACTGGTGAGTATTTTCATAGGCTGCAAATAGGTCCACTGTTGAAAAGCCCCATTTCTTGAATAGGTGAGTTAGCACTGATTAGTTGATTTCCCACTAATGGTTCTGTGGGAAGTGTCTGCTTAGATTGTCTGCATGTACGCTGTTCTTGCCAGGGAGGTAGGTTGCGACCAGGTTTGTTTCATGGGATACACTATTCCCACAGATACACTGCTTCTCTATAGAGCTGATATGGCCTCCTCCCTGTCAGTTGATATAGTACATCGTAGTGACATTGTCTGTAAGAATCTGGACTGTTCTGTTCTGGATTGGGGAGAAAGCGTGCAAGCGTTGCATACTTCCCTGAGTTTGAGAAGATTGATGTGGTGTTTGGTGTCATCTGGGGCCTGTTGTGCTTGTACTACTTGACACCCTGCAGGTAAGGTGGTGGGGTGGGTTCTGGCATGGTCGGTGTGCTTCCCAACCCAGAAGCGAAGTGCCTGTGGTAATCATTATTGATGCTGTGGATCATTGGAAGAGACCCCCTATGCATACTTTGTCGTGCAGGGTCCACCATACGAGTAAGGTCTTTATCTCACCCAGCATGGTAAGATGTTTGTTTATATGATGGATGTGCAGCCTGTATACTGTGCATAATCATACCTGAAGAGGTCTCGGGGTAGGCAGGCATGTGGTACCACAAACATGCCTACCACAACATGACCTAAGATTTGTAGACAGTGTCGGGCTGTTATGGACAGACTGATATATGCCAGAGATGGGAGGTCTTTGATTGCTGAGAATCTGTGTTCTGGTAGTGAAGCTACTGCTGTTCTGAAATCTAGGTGTGCTCCTATAAATTCTAATGTCTGAGTTGGAGCTAGTCTGCACTTAGGTAGGTTTATCTGGAGCCCCAGACTGTCAAATAGGGCTCTGGTGGCTTTGACCGCTTGTTCTGTGTTGCGTGCTGTGATACCTTTTATGAGGCAGTTGTCTAGGTATGGGAATATTGTGATCCACATTCTGTATAAGTGTGCAGCTACCACTGCCAGAACCTGCGAGAAAATTCATGGGGCTTGTGACGGGGCAGACAGGCCCCGCACTGACAGACAGGGGGTAGCCCAGGCCCAGCTGGTGGAGAAAGCCCCGCCCCTCCGACTCTGCTGGGCATGCTCCCAGCAGAGGCCGGGTATAAAAGCAGAGAGAGCCCTGCAGTCAGGGAGGCAGGAGCGCGCCCACAACCCCAGCAGATACTGCCTTGGAGGTGAAGGGGGCCCAGGGGAACCGGGGCATGGTAGGAAGCAGCCCAGGGCAAAGGATACAAAGTTTGGCTCGGCATGTATTGGCCAGATTCCCTGCCAAGCCGGCAGGAGCCATAGGCCCTGCCTAAAGGGCCCTGGGTTGGGACCCGGTGGAGAGGGAGGGCTCGGGTCCCCCTACCACCCATTCCCCCTGCCCTGGATAATCAAACCCTGAGCCAGGAGAGGCTTCTTGGAGCGGCTAGGCCTCTAGTACCGTATATGCCCTGATAGAGGGACCTGGACTTTTGTGTTGGGACTTTGGGTACCGTATATACCCTAATAGAGGGACCTGAACTTTTGGGACTTTGGGTACTGTATAGACCCGGAGAGAGGGGCCCAGACCGAGTTACGGGCCAGTAGAAGGGGGCCGCACCCCCTGACAGCGCTGTTAAGAGACCAAATGGTAGCAATCTGTACTGGCTCCCACGTATCCTTATTGTAAAATGTAGAAAGTCTCTCTGTGACAAGTGTATCGAGATGTGAAAATAAGCATCTTGGAGGTTGAGGGTAGACAGCTAGACTCTCTTTTCCAAGACAGAATGACAGTGGCAAGGGTTACCATCTTGAATTACTGGTATTGAACAAAGTGGTTGAGCTTGTAGAGGTCCAGTATTAGTCTCCATCCCCCCATCTTCTTGGAAGTGAATAATGGAAGTAGAATCCCTTACCTCTGTGGCACCTCTTCTATGGTGCCCAACCTGAAAAGGTGTTCTGCCTTTTGTACGAGCCCCTCTGCCCTCCCCCTCCCCTTGATGGAGTTTGTGCTGTGATTGGCTGTGATTGGCAGGTGGAAACTGTTGGCTGCTAATTAAAGTTTGAATTCTAGAAGCCTCTGCTGATTGGCTGAGCCTTGGTAGGGAGAGGGACTTTCAGGCAGTCCAGGGCTTTATAAAGCAGTGAGCAAGCGACCAAGGAGCTTGTGAACAGGTGAGTGCTAACAGGGAGTTTTGAGAGGGAGTTGGGAAGGGCGGGAGGTTCTCTTGCCTTTCTTTTTAAATCCCTTTTCCAGGACAGCAGCGATGGTTGGTGATGGGTCTGCTGTTGTTACCTGCACAGCGTGTGCCATCTTTGTCTTCCTCCCGGAAGAAAGAACGGATTTCATCTGCACCAAGTGCAAGCTGGTCGACATTTTGGAAGAAAAAATTAGAGGACTGGAGGCCCAAGTGTCAACCCTATGCTTGATCAGAGAGGATGAAGACTTCCTCGACAGAAGGCAGGATTTAATCCTTCAAGCACGGCAGGCAGAAGAGCCAGAGAGGGCAGTACGTGACCAAGAAGAGAACTGGCAGCATGTAACTTCTAGAAGGGGAAAAAGGCCAGCACGGGAATCCCCCGATACCATAGAGGTAAGCAATCGCTTTCAAGCTCTCTCCACAGGCTCTGCAGTGCTGAAAGCTCTGGAAGGAACCTCACAAGGAAGAAACTGGAAGGGAACACCATCTACTGGAAGGCATGGGATGCGTAGTCCTGCAGATGGGGGTTCCACAGCCACCACCCCCAAAAGGAAACGACGGGTGGTGGTGGTCGGGGGCTCCCTCCTAAGAGGGACTGAGCCATCCCTCTGCCGTCCAGACCTGGAATCTCGAGAGGTGTGCTTCTTTCCGGGAGCTTGCATTCAGGATGTCACTGAGAGGCTTACCAAGCTGATCAAACCTTCGGATCGCTACCCCTTCCTGCTTCTCCACGTGGGAACTAATGATACGGCCAAGAATGATCTTGAGCATGTTACTGCAGATTATGTAGCGCTAGGAAGAAGGATCCAAGAATTTGGAGCGCAAGTGGTATTCTCCTCCATCATCCCTGTTGAAGGGAAAGGACTGGGCAGAGATCATCGAATTGAGGATGTAAATACGTGGTTGCGCAGGTGATGTCGCAGAGAGGGCTTTGGTTTCTTCGACCATGGGATTCTGTTCCGGGCGCAAGGATTGTTAGGAAGAGATGGGATCCACCTAACAAAGAGAGGAAGGAGCATCTTCGCGGGCAGGCTTGCAAACCTAGTGAGGAGGGCTTTAAACTACGTTCGTCGGGGGACGGTGACCAAAACCCTGAGGGGAGTGGGAAAGTTGGATACCGGGAAGAAATGCAGAGAGGAAGGGGCAAGAAAGGAGGACCCATGTTTCGAATGGAGAAGATAGGACGATCAACTGGTTACCTGAAGTGTTTGTACACTAATGCGAGAAGCCTGGGCAACAAACAGGAAGAACTGGAGGCCCTGGCCCAGACCAAGAAATATGATTTAATTGGGATAACAGAGACTTGGTGAGATGACTCGCATGACTGGAGCGCTGTCATGGAAGGGTATAGACTGTTCAGGAGCAACAGGCAGGGGAGAAAAGGAGGAGGAGTTGCACTATATGTAAGAGAGCACTACGATTGCTCTGAACTCCAGTAGAAAGAGGGAGAAAAACCTGTTGAGAGTCTATGGGTTAAGTTTAAAGGAGCAAACAACAGCATTGATGTTGTGGTTGGTGTTTGCTACAGGCCACGGAATCAGGTGGATGAGGTAGATGAGGCTTTCTTTGGACAAGTGAGCGAAGCTTCCAGATCGCAGGCCCTGGTTCTCGTGGGGGACTTTAATCACCCTGACATCTGTTGTGAAACCAATACGGCAGTACACAGGCAATCCAGGAAGTTTTTGGAGAATGTTGGGGATAACTTCTTGACACAGGTGCTGAAGGATCTGACCAGGGGCCGTGCGCAGCTTGACCTTCTGTTTACAAAGAGGGAGGAACTTATAGGGGAAGTGGAGGTAGGTGACAACCTGGGAAGCAGTGATCATGAGATGGTAGATTTCAGGATCCTGACCAAAGGAAGAAAAGAGAGTAGTAAAATACACACCTTGGACTTCAAAAAAGCAGATTTTGACTCCCTCCGAGATCTGATAGGCAGAATCCCCTGGGATGTTAACATGAAGGGGAAAGGAGTCCAGGACAGCTGGCAGTATTTTAAAGAAGCCTTACTGAAGGCACAGAAAGAAACCATCCCGAAGCGTAGCAAGAGAGGCAAACATGGTAGAAGACCGGACTGGCTTACAGGGGAAATCCTTGGTGAACTTAAGCACAAAAAGGAAGCTTACAAAGAGTGGAAACTTGGATAAATGACCAGGGAGGAGTTTAAAGGTATAGCTCGAGAATGCCAGGGGGTTATCAGGAAGGCGAAAGTGCAAATGGAATTGCGACTGGCTAAGGATGTGAAGGATAACAAGAAATGTTTCTACAGGCATGTTAACAAGAAGAAGGTGATCAGAGAGGGTGTGTGGCCCCTAATGGATGAAGGAGGTAACCTAGTGACAGATGATGTGGGGAAAGCTGAAGTACTCAATGCTTTCTTTGCCTCTGTATTCACGGACAAGGTCGGCTCCTGGACTTCTGCGCCAAGTGACGCAAGATAGGATGAAGATGGACATCCCGTGGTGGGTAAAGAACAGGTTAGGAACTTTTTAGAAAAGCTAAACGTACATAAATCCATGGGTCCGGACTTAGTGCAGCCGAGGGTACTGAGGGAGTTGGCAAATGTCATTGTGGAGCCTTTGGCTATTATCTTTGAAAAGTCATGGAGATCGGGAGAAATCCCGGATGACTGGAAAAAGGCAAATGTAGTGCCCAGCTTCAAAAAAGGGAAGAAGGATGATCCAGGGACCTATAGGCCGGTCAGTCTTACCTCGGTTCCTGGAAAAATCATGGAAGGGATCCTTAAGGAATCCATATTGAGGCACTTGGATGAGAGGAAAGTGATTAGGAATAGTCAGCATGGATTCACGAAGGTCAAGTCGTGCCTGACCAATCTGATTAGCTTCTATGATGAGGTAACTGGCTCGGTGGACATGGGGAAGTCAGTGGATGTTATATACATTGACTTTAGCAAGGCTTTTGATACGGTCTCCCACAATATTCTTGCCAGCAAGTTAAGGGATTTTGGATTTGATAAATGGACGGTAAGATGGATAGAAAGATGGCTAGAAGGCTGGGCCCAGCGGGTAGTGATCAATGGCTCGATGTCAGGATGGCAGTCGGTTTCTAGCGGAGTGCCCCAAGGTTCGGTTCTAGGGCCGGTTTTGTTCAATATCTTTCTTAATGATCTGGATGAGGGGATGGATTGCACCCTCAGCAAGTTTGCGGATGACACTAAGCTGGGGGGAGAGGTAGATACACTTAAGGGCAGAGATAGGGTACAGAATGACTTAGACAAATTGGAGGATTGGGCCACAAGAAATCTGATGAGGTTCAACAAGGACAAGTGTAGAGTCCTGCACTTGGGACGGAAGAATCCCAAGCATAGTTACAAGCTGGGGACCAACCGGTTAAGTAGTAGTTCTGCAGAAAAGGACTTGGGGGTTACAGTGGATGAGAAGCTAGATATGAGTCAACAGTGTGCCCTTGTAGCCAAGAAGGCTAATGGTATATTAGGTTGCATTAAGAGGAGCATTGCCAGCAGATCCAGAGATGTCATCATTCCCCTTTATTCGGCTTTGGTGAGGCCGCATCTGGAGTATTGTGTTCAGTTCTGGGCCCCCCACTACAAAAAGGATGTGGACGCATTGGAGAGGGTCCAGCGGAGGGCAACCAAAATGATTAGGGGGCTAGAGCATATGACTTATGAGGAGAGGCTGAGGGACTTGGGTCTGTTTAGTCTGCAGAAGCGAAGAGTGAGGGGGGATTTGATAGCAGCCTTCAACTTCCTGAAGGGAGGTTCCAAAGAGGATGGAGAGAGCCTGTTCTCAGTAGTGACAGATGGCAGAACAAGGAGCAATGGTCTCAAGTTGTGGTGGGAGAGGTCCAGGTTGGATATTAGGAAAAACTATTTCACTAGGAGGGTGGTGAAGCACTGGAATGGGTTACCTAGGGAAGTAGTGGAGTCTCCATCCCTAGAGGTGTTTAAGTCTCGGCTTGACAAAGCCCTGGCCGGGTTGATTTAGTTGGAATTGGTCCTGCCTAGAGCAGGGGGCTGGACTTCCAAATCTATGATTCTATGACATGTGTGTGAAGGGCTCCCTGCAGAGCGACAGGCAAGGGGGGGCGAGGGAGAGAACTAAAAACGGGATTCAGTAAACAGTTTGTATGATTTCCAACACCCACCTGTTGGTGGTGATGGTATGCCAGGCTGGACAGAAATCAGCTAGTCTGCTGCCAAATGTTGTGGAGGGCTTGGACTGCTGCCATGAAAAAACTGGGGTTGTCAGACCCTCGAAAAACACTTCAGAATGCTTTTTGGGATGTTGATTGTTGTCTGCTCCAAGGCCGGTCTGCGCCTGCTTTGGCATGGTCGGTGTCTGTTATCATAGTGTCATGGTTGTTAGTTAAAGGGACAATGACCTGTGTGAATGACCTTTTCTGGTTTCTTTTTGTGACAGGTATGTGTATGCAAGTGTCTTTAATGTGGCTCATGAATCTTTCAGGGTATGTAGAGAGGTATTTGTGGATTCTGCAAAGAGCTTGGTACCTTCAAAAAGCAAATCTTTGACTTTGGCTTGGTCTTCTCTTGGGAATCCTGAGACCTGAAACGACGATGCCCATCTCATGACAACAGTGGAGGCTAAAGATCTTGCTGCGGTGTATGCTGAATCTAGTGTGGCCTGTAAAGCCGCCCTAGAGATTAGTGCCCCTTCATTGATATTTGATTTAAACTGTTCTTTTTTGTTATCAGGGAGAGACTCAATAAAAGACGATAACTGATCAAATATGTGGTGTAGATACTTTGCTAGCAGTGCCGAGTAGTTGGCTATTCTAAGATAAAGACTTGCTAATGAGTATGCTTTCCTACCAGTGAGGTCCGGCCTCTTCCAGTCCCTGTCATAGGGGATGGTTTGAGTAGTATGTTTTTCCCCTCTGATTTACAGCATCCACCATGAGGGAGTGGGGGGGGGGGGGGGGAACAGAAAGTCTGCTTCTTTAAGGGAAATATAGTATTTTTGATCTGCTCTCTTGCAGGTCAGCAATACTGTGGCAGTCATCTGCTAAATAGTTTTGGCAGGGTTCATGAGAGTTTTGTTCATGGGGATTGCTATTTTGGCACACGGAGTTGCATGTGATATATTTGTCAACTTATATTGGATCTCTGGAATACCTGACAAGAAGATCTCAAGAATCTCTGCAACTCTTTTAAAAAGTTCTTGGAATGATTTAAAGTAATTCCCAAGGTTGGTGGTAGAGACAAGATTGTATCGTCAGGAACAATGAAGAGATGTGTGTGGGTAGAGGCTAGTCAGGTGTCTGTTCCTCGCACATTATGTCTACTTCCCCTTAATCAGCACCTGAACTGGAACGGTCTGGTGAGTGGACTGTTGGTGCATGTGATTTAGGAGCTGGCAATGGCTATTATGGCTGCTGCGCCTGCTGTGTTCTGTAGGCTGCATAGGGTCCCATATGGCCAACTGGGTGGAATAGGTGGTGGGACCTACTGGTGCATCTGGTGGTTGGGCTTTGATAAGGAATGTCTAGGTACATGTGCCTGAACAGGCTTTCATTGTCATCATCGTCATTACTGGATAGTGGTGTCGCTGAGGTGGCTGGAGTGGATGAGAAACTGAACCTGGATATGTTTGGGGTACCATCAGTGCCAAATAAGGGTGCTCCTGGCACCGATGAGACCGTGATCACTGCTGCTATGGTGAATTGCAATACTGACAGAGGAGGAAGCGGTATGGGTACTGATGGGGCTTGTGGTGCTGGCCGCATTGATTAGATCAGTGATGGCTGCTTTGTTCATGACCATCAGTGTGGAGTGTTTGGCTCGTGCTGCTCGGTGTTGAAGCCAGTTGTGGTCGGGTTGGTGCCGTGGTGGGTACCGATGACGTTTTGACTGGAGTCAACACAGAGGTCTTCTGTTTTTCCTCTATTGGTGCCTTTGAGGAGGAATGAACCTTCTCTTTAGGGTCTCGTCTCTTATCAGTGCTGGCCACATCGCATGCCTCTTTTTCCAGCCCCTGGGCTGTTGAGGGTGCGGAAGCAGTCTTTTTATGGAGAGAGCATTTCCTTGACTCTGTCCCTGAGGAAGGGTGTGACCTCTTCTTTGGCACTTGAGCCTTTTCATGGTCCTTAGGGGTCGACCTGGTGGGAGCCCCTCTTTCCAATGCTGCTCCAGGGGATGGCTGCCTAGGTGGGATGGTGTGTTTGGGGTCTGAGGCAGGTTGAGTGGTTTTCTCCATCTACGTCATTTTTAGTTGGATGGCTTTTCTCATTCAGGATGTGAGATTTTTACAGTGCGGGCACTGGTCCGTGGAGTGTTCCTCACCCAAACAGTGGATGTACTGCAAGTGTCCATCTGATATAAAAATGGACAACCTGCAGCTCGTACACCTCTTAAAACTGGGCGAGCCAGGCACGTCCCAGTAAAAGTATAAGTTTCAGTGGTTTCTACTGGTGGCACTGCAAATTAAATTTTCCAAGCTAATTCTACTATAAAAATAAACCAAAAAAATTTAAACTACCACTACAGCAAATAACAGTAACAACTAACTATTAACTATTAACTAGGATAATAGTAAAGACTTGATAACTATGTAATTTCTAGGTAAGGTATGAGGGCGCCTGCTGAGCTGCGACCAAATCCAGCAGTGATAAAGAAGGAACTGAGGAAATGGCTGGCAGTGCAGGCAGAGTAGCCATTTCAAATTTTGCGAGCCTGCGCCCTGCATGAACAGCCAACCATGGGCATTGCTCACTAATCTCCAATTAGAGGCACAGCAGCACTCAAGCACTTAAGGTGGAGCACCCACAGGGACACTGCTCAAAGAACCTAATAGTCCAGTTCTATGTCTCCTGAAAGAAATTAAAAACAATTTCCAAATTGATCAGCTTGGATCTGCAAGACTGTTAACCACACCATCAAACCTACTGTCAATGGAAGGTGTGTAGCAAAGGAGGAAGAGACTTTTAAATTAACAGTATAGGGTGAACCTCTCTAGTCTGGCATTCTCTGATCTGGCAACATCTATGGTCCAGCATGATTTTAGTTAGCTGGATGTCCTCTTATCATGGCTGTGGCCAAGTTTCCCATGGTCCCATAAAGCTTTTTTATAGCCACCAGTGCTGGCTCTCTGTGAACTGTGCTATTATTTTAGCTTAAATTTTCCCCAAGTGTCTTCTAAGAGCCCAGCAAGCAATGGAAGTGTTGGCAATACTACTACACAATATTGACCCTTCCGTGCTTCAGCAAATTCTCTGGTTCAGCACCAGTCAGGTCCTGAAGGTGCCAGACTAGAGAGTTTCAACTTGTTGCTAAATACACCCAGAATGTCTACAACTTTGGTTGGTCAAATTTTGGTATTACATCTCATCTGGATCTTTTACTTCTTCCTCCAAGACTTGGAAGATCTCTGCTGACTGTAAATATGAGGATACTTACCTCTGTATCTGACAGAGTTGAGACTGGTACAGTTTCTTTCTAGGAACCAAGGTGTATGTGTCCAGAAAGCCCTAGGTTGCTCTTGAATCCTTCAGTTGTGATTTGCCTGAATTGCAGAGTCCTCAAAGGGGAGGATACTCCACGGTTATTTGAATTACCTTTGGTATTCCCAGGGACAACAACTAGGAAATGTGAATTACCACCATGGAAGCAGCTCCAAAGGCCACCATATGAGAAGTGGTGAGAGGGAGATGTAATGAGACCTAAGCAACAAGTTATCCTTCCTGAACTAGGAATTTTTATTCCTCTCTTTGCTGCAGCAGGAGCTTGCCACAAATTGAGAGGTGATCCCAAGCCAGGAAATCATATTCTGCAAGATGCACTTTGTAACTGGCAGTGAACTTTGTAGATGATGTAAAAAATATACCTTCTAACCAAAGAGGTCCAACCTTTAGGAGTCCCTTTTTCTTGGACCTTTCCTGGACAGAGAGCTTGGTGGTAGGCAGCTGAACAAGTAATCCAGACTTTTGAGGGGGACCCAATAGGGTAGTTCTGCTTTCGTTTAGATGTAAATGCTTCTAAGGCAGGAGTCTGCCAAACTCTTCTAGCTAGTTCCAAATGTCATTGTTTATAGGCACTGCCCATCTAGCAGGGTCCAATGAATGCAGACTGTCAAGAAGCTTATGTCATTATGCTTGTAGTATATTGACCAGAATTGCCAGAGTGTCAACTATTCTCCTGAGAAGTTACTGGAAAATCCGTTAATTATCAGACTGGGTTGGAACAACTGAGGTTGGGTTCTACTCTGGCGAATAGGACGAGATTTTTTATTTTTGTTTCCTGTAAGTCCTCCTGATCATTCTCTGAATTAGGAAGCAGCTCACTGGAGTGGCTTTCTTGAAGTCTCAAAAGTGAGGGCAACCTTGCTTTCATCTCCTGAGGGACTGTTGGAACCTCGAGAGTCAAGTGCATCCCCCACAAGGCCCAGAAAGGCCATAAATGCATGGGATTTTGACAAGGGAGTACAAGCCAAGGTAAGTACCATTCAAGATACTACTGTCAGACATCTCCGTAGGGAAAGCCGTGTTACTGTGTAACTTTAAAAACAATTAGTAGTCCCGTGGCACCTTAGAAACTAACAAAAACATTTAAAATCATAAGCTTTTGTGGGTAAAACCCACTTCATCAGATGAATTGGAGTGGAAATAACAAATCAAGATATATCTATATCCAGGGCTCGACAAACTATAGAATCTACTCGCCATGAAATACACATCACAGACCATGAAAATTGCTCTATCCCACAAATTCTTGTCTTTTTTGTGCTTTTACTCTATACTGTACAGATTTAATGGGGGGAGTTTCTAAAATTGGGTCACAAGGTTATTTAGGGGGTTATGATCAGTGGCAGATTATCCACTAGGCCAACAGGACCGAAGTACCATGGCCAACAGGGGCCCCCAGAAAAATGGACATCCTAATGCCCCACTCTGTCTGCCCGGCATTCCTACTGGTAAGGGTGGTCAAGGAGCAGAGGTAGTGTGGGAAGCCCTGGCATCCTGGCAGTTGTGCCAAGTGGCCAGGGCAGGCCCTCGACTACCTCACTTGCTCTGGCCCAGAGCCCCAGAAAAGTGCAATCCACCAATGGTCATAGAAATTGCCACCCCTGCTTCTGTGCCACCTTCGTTCGGCTGTGCAACTGAAGGGTGGTAGCTGTTGGCCAAGTGTCCAGCTCTGAAAGCAGCATCCCTCCAGCAACAGCACAGAAGCAAGGACAGCAATACCATATCATGCCATCTTTACTTCTGCATTGCTGCAGTTGGGTGGCCAGCTTGGCAGCTGTTGATTGAGGTCCCAGCTCTGTAGGCAGCAGTGCAGAAATAAAAGTGGCAACCATACTTACTTTTGCGCTGGTTGTGGCCGTGCTTTCAGACTAAGATTCTGGCTAGCAGCTACTGCTTGCCAAGCAGCCCAGCTCTCAAGACAGCAGCAGCACTAAGTAAGGGGTAACAATAACTTTGCGAACCAAATCAGAGCTCCTTTTTGGGTCAGGGTCCCTACAATTGCAACATTGTGAAATCTCAGATTTAAGTAGCAGAAATCATGAAATTTATGATTCTTAAAATCCTATGGCAATGAAATTCACCAAAATGGACTGTGAATTTGGTATGACTCTAGTTATAGATATTCGTTAGTTTCTGTGGGTACTCAAGGATCCACCATAGTAAAGGCACTATTGTGAGAGTCTTAAAACATACATGGTGTCAGAGAAAGACTGAGACCAGAGTCTACAACTTATTTCTAGAAGGAGGGAATTATAATAAGTATGGCTCTTGATCATGAGAGCTAATGTTGCTGTTCTGATATTATCACATAAAAAGATTATAGGCTGAAAAAAATGTGCAGATAAAAAAAAAACTTTTGCTCCACATCCATAGAAAAGTCATATTTACATGAGATATTAAGATTTTTTACATTATTTTTAAATAAATCTCTTTAACAAGCAGGACACTAAGATGAGGAAAGTATTAACATGATGATCATTGCCAAATGGAAAGAGTACTTCTTCCTGAGGGAAAGATAAAGCAGCTTGATGCATTTGGCTGATATTGCTATCCAATGCAATATGTTTTCAAGGACAAGAAATCTACATAATCAGCATAGCAATGACACACTGCCCTATATTTAGAAAATACCTTCTCAAGAAGCTCTGTGTATACATTGAGCAACCTAGATGATTAGAAGCCTGAAAGAATCCTTACTTCAAATCTGTGGGTGATGACTATAATTGTTCAACTCTCATCTTCTAGGCACAGCAAATCACATGAGAGCAGCTGCAGAAATATCAGCGTTGTAACCTCTTAGCTGCCAATGGTCAGTCAGATAAAATATCTGCTGGGATCTATTATGTGATCAGGATGGCTACGTGCCCTTATCTCAAACCATCAAAATATCATTCAAGACTCTAACAATCATGAACTCAGAAAGACTAGATTCCAGATTAATATCTATTTAGTACAGCTGTGAGGTTTAGGTGCAACAGAAAATGCAAAGTCATTACGTTTTTAATCACCTTGCAAAATATGTTCTATTTTAATATACATTTTTTAAAACTACACTACCAAAAAAAAACAAACCCCACTTTCATGAGCCTCTAAGGCATGGGTCCCCAAACTGGGGTGTGTGAAGAAATTCCAGGGGGGGCGCGAGGCGACCCGGCCACACACACCCTCGTCCCACCCCAAGTTTTGCTGCTATTTTTTGGGAGGGGGAGCGTGAGAGTTTCTCAAAAATCAAAAAGGGGGCATGATGCCAAAAAGTTTGGGAACCACCGCAAGGGCTGAGCTAGTTTAGCAACACTCCCTGATGGAGCCTTGATTTTACATAATGGTTCAGTGTACGGTAGCTGAACTGAGCCAACAAGTATGATGTGGGGAAAAAATGATTTTTCTTTTTTTAATTGGGAAAGGTAAGTTTATAATTCATTATTCTAATATTTTTCAGGAGGATTCAACTCATATATTTATAATGATCTACATTTTTGAAAAAAAATGTTCACAAGTCCCATTTAGAAAGTTTCAGAGTACATTTTCATTGCAAAGTGAAAAATTAACCAAAATACAGATTACATAGCTTTTTATAATACAAGGTAACAGAAAGATGAAAAATAAGTAACAATTTTTACCTTTTCTAACTTTTTAGCTTCGATGTGTCGCAGCACCTGTTCCCGCCAATCATGAGGGACTTTGCTTTTTCCTGGAGGGTCTAGCAAAGAATGTTCAGAATTAACCCTTGGATTTGGTCTTTTTGTGGGACTAGTCCGTGAGTAATTAAAGTCACTAACTGACATAGTTCTTTCTGGTATTTCATTCACTGAAGGGTGAGCACTGTGAGGTCTGGGCACATTTGGACCATCAATGCTATATGTTCTTGCAGAAAGAGGTCTCGGTTGCCCAGACATGATTGATGGAGCTCTTCCCATTGAATGCAAATCTCTGTATGTTAAGTAGTCTCCTTCAGGAACCTGGGCACGCCTTGGTGGTCCACTATCACCAACATTTATGGAAGCTGTAGAGGATATGCTGCTCTGTCTCTGAAGAGTATTTCTGGTTGCTCCAGTAACAAGTCTATCATTCGGTGGAATAGCCCACATTTCTAAATGTCTTCCACCCATCCTTTGATGCATGTTATATGCAGCATTGGCTCGAACATTGTTATGATTGGAGAAATTCATGTTGGCAGAATGTTTTACGTAATTAGAGCTTTCTGAGCTGTCTGACCTAGATAGACGCTGAGGTGGTAAGCCTCCTTGTTCTATTTGGGCATTTTGTTTTGGGGGCCACAAGGTGTCTTTGGCTGTTGTACTGCTGCTATACTGGATGTTATATTGAGGTACACTGAACATCTGTGCGCCACTTGCCACTGGTCCTCTAGCAACATTTGCACCTTCAGGATTGTGATTTGAATCAAACTTGAACAAAGTTTTTGTACAAGATACTAAATCAGAAGATGACGACGACCCAGGAAATACCTGCAAAGGCTGGTCATATAAAAGAGTAGCAGACTTGCTTCGGACAATGTTTTTTCCATCTGGACCAGCAGACACGGATTTTACCCCTGAATTTGGCTCTTGGGATCCATTGTCATTAACAATATCAAAAATTTTCAGTGCACCAGTCTCCATGTTGGTGATACTGTGAGCTTTTACCACAGGGCCACTTTGTTGTGGTGACAGATCTTCAGTGCTCTTTGAAATACACATATCTGCAGAGGAATCAGTGTCAACTGTAATGCTTCTCTTTAATTCAGCCTTCCTTAGAGATTGTACTACTTCCTCAGAATGTCCATTCACTTTATTTATAGAAGACAGGTTAGAATATTGATTCCTATTTTCCAAGTGCTCAGTTTCTTCTTTCACATTATAGTTTAAACTCCCCTTTACTGACACTATTTCCTCTGTCTTTAATCTTTCCATAACACTTGGATGCATTGCATCTTCACTAGTCAGTTTGCTAATGTTCATGTTAATTTGGTCTAATTTCTCAGATCCCTCAGTAGCTGTGTTTAGATCAACACCTTTTTCTATTAAAGCTAATCTCTCTTCAATGCTTATTTCATATTTAGGCAATTTTGTAACTTTCTCTTGTACACTGGTTTCTTCTTTTGCTGTGATGTTTAATTCACCTCCATTTTGCAGAAGGCTATTAAAATTTTCATCTTGTTGCCTAAAAAAAAACAGTTCTTTGAGAAAACCAGAGCGGCTGCCAATAGCACTGATATATTTTTAAATACTGATTCAGCTAAATGATGTATTTTTATGCAAACACACACAATAGATGTATTATGAGACAAAAGGCCAATTGCTGACCTAATTTATAATTTGTTATATTCCCATTAGCAAAACCATTCTGTACTAAGAGGCTAATCCTGTAAATCTGATTTGCAAGACAAGTTGCACTGAAATTAATGAACTATTCCTGTAAGCAAGAATTCTTGAATTAGCAACACGTTGCAAAAATCAGACCCTAATTTCAGAGTTCCACTTAAAAGTTCAATTTTAATGTTTCAATATTGCAGTTGTGTTGGCTTTGTTGCAATAAATAAAATTATATTTCTAATTGGATACTTCCAAATTTAAGATTAGCATGAGAAAAATGCCTTGATTTTAGTGTGTTTTATCACATTTTAATTACTAAACTAGACTGCTAACCATTAAACACAGATGTTATAATATTAAAGAAAAGCTAACCACATTTTGCAACCTGTGTCATTAACCAATTTGCTCTCCAACACACTCTGAATAATCTTAAATGATGTGTTGGAAGTTTTCTGTAGAAAAATAAAAGTTCAAAAGGATCCAGTATTGTATTTTAAGAAGATGGGAACTATTTCTTGAATATTACAACTTGCTGGGATGCTTTTGTTTTTTATTTAGAAAAATGAAATGGAGCACAAAATAAATTGAAGATAAAAGTCCCATTTTCTCATTTACATTTATTTTAGAGTATGAAAATAAGATAATTATTTAACAATTATTAAGGTGTTGGACTGGACTTAACACAATTTGTACTAAAGATAAGCAATAAGTTTCTCTATTGTAGTTGCTCAGGTATCCTAATGGTCTTGCTATAAACTGTTTCACATACCTGATTTTGTTAATAGCAGCACTGTGCGTTTCTTTGTCCGGAGAGCACAGCGAAATATCATTGCTACTGTCAGTATTTAGAGAAACTGAATCAGACATTCGAGAAGGAGAGGAACAATTGCTGTTATTCTGATTGCTGTTGTGGGTGGCTTCATCTGATAAGGAATCTGTATCTTTATTATCTGAAACAAAATTTGTCAGTTTAGTCATGCGCATATTGAACTTCTATAAAGTAAACAAATTTTATATTAATAAGCACTACATGTGAATAAGAAACTATAATTTCTTTACACACTCTAACATTGCTAAGCTATTATTATTATTATAAATGTTAATAAATTGCCTTTGCAAAGTACAAGCTAGTACTTGCCTACTACAGAAATTTAACTTGTTGCTCTTTGTAAGGTTTACTGGCCAGGTATCAATGTTAACATTATATAATCTTTTCCGAATGTCATCAATCAAATTGTGTTCTATATGTTTCTTCTTTTAAGTGATTATATTGCATATTTTCCAAGTAAAGTGTTCAGTTTCATACGTGAAAAAAGTGGTACACAGTTGCTGCTTGCTAACATTACTATATAATTCCATTTATTTAAATCCAGTGTTCCTCATGCAGCCCTATGTTAATCACCCACTAATAACTTCTCAACAGCCTTCATCACGGATTGATTTTTTTTTAAACTGACTAAATAGACAAACACTTTAATTAAATTATGCCCCACACTGATTAATATAATCTGGAGTTTTAGTAAACTCGATGAAGTTTTTTTCCTACTCTTCATTAAAGTAGCAAGTATTAAGCTAATATCAGCATTACTCCTTTATTCCCCATATTTCTGTATCAATGAAACTACATCTTAAAGTAGCTGTGTAGCTTAAAACTTCTGTGTATTTGAAAGTTTTGCATCTGTATCAAACAAAATATTTGGAAAGAAATGAACCTTTTGGAAAAATGACTAATGTGTTCTATATATTGTTATGTTTTGCAGAATACATTTTACAAATACAGTAAGAGAATATAAAAAATGTTTTTATTCCATAAATCAGAAATAGAGTTCTCCAATGCCTTCACACAAGCCTAAATAAAGCATGCATTCCTGAATACATTTATTCTTGACTAAACCATGCATGCAAAAACCTGATGAGCAAATAAAAATTATCTATGTGCATGGCTTATTAGGCACCAAACTAGCCATCAAAGTAGCCGTGTGCGTGTGCATGACAGGTTTTATACACATAAATTAGATGTAGGCAAATGTACATATACAATTCACCTTGTCTAAATTAAAAAAATCTGGCTCCTAGAGACAAAAACCAGCACCAATAAGAATTAATTTGCCAATCTGGTCTCTATTTCCTGGGGAAAAGAAAGAGCTTTTGGCTCACTTAGCCATCAGACCTATTACCAGAGAAGGGACCTAATTCCCTTTCTTACACTTCTTCCGCATATGAACGAATGAGTGCTATATGAGTCCAAAGTAGAGGAAAGCCCTACAGTTACCTATGATTTCATTGACCATTATCCCTTTAAAATAGTGTCCAGAGCACTAACAGGAATTGGACTGCGCAACATAAGAGATTATACAAAACAAGCAAAGATCCTTCTCCTTCATAGCCTTTAAAATGTTGTGTCTCAAAAATCTGTCAGAAAGAGCTCTTACTCTTCTGAAAATGGTTGCCCTGGTTAGAACAATTATCCTCCAGAGAACCAATTCTAGTTCTTATAAGAAATTTCATAGTATGAATTTCCTCTTGAAAGAGCAAATAAACAAAATGATTTTGGATTTATGAGTACCTGTCTGGGATGTCAAAAAGGTACTTGGCAAATTCCACTTTTCTGCAGGATTCCACAATAACAAGGGGATATGTATAAGTTTGGCAGGATTCGATTCAAATTGATAGTCATCAGTAAACATTGGTTTTACATGACATGCAATCATCAGTAGAAAAAAAAATCCATTGATAACTATGAGTGCAGCCTCCCCCACACTTTCACCCACATAGACCCCATATCCTAGCTATGTAGAGCCTTCTACAACCTTGCTGACACAAGTCTATGGCAACATAGGGTGCCCCTTGCTGTGAAACTATGGAATTTAGAAATCCATGAGGGAGGGAGGGAAAGGCTAAAAATAAATTAACTATCAAATTTACAGAAAAATAAAAATCACATTCTGTCATACCTAGGTATTTACTCAGTAACAGAGAAATGAACAATCCTCAGAATCATATGACAGTACTTGTTTTTGTGTGGTTTGTTATCTAACCTTTTTTATTATTGCTAAGTGCTACTACTTTTGGTTGGTTAATGGAGGTTTCTATCAGCGGTGGGCGCATTTCTGCCATTTTCATCTCTTCATCAGAAGAGAGTTCTTCTGACTCCTGCCAAAAGAAAAACAAATAGCCTTTATGCTGTAAATCTCAAGTGGGTTGTTTTAAAAAAAGTTACGTGAATGCTATGAAAATTGCCACCTGAAAGCAGAGATATTACAAACAACACTAATCAATGCTTCTCTCTCAGAATTAAGTTTCCAAAAGTTACTAATGATTTGGATACCTCCACTTTTGTTTGCTGAACTTGACACACCAGGACAGATCAGGCCAGGCCACTTAAGGGGTCTCAGGCTGGCATCCAAAACACAGGTATCCAAAAATCATGACGTTGAAAAATCTAAGCCAGCAACTCTAGAAGAACAGTGTGGTAAGGAAAGCCTATAGATAGGCTTCCTGGGCTCAAACTCCTATCTCAGAGTGCCCTCCACTCAGATCTAGTCCTGATGCAAAAAATGATAATACATTGGCATCACTTTCAGGAACAGAAACTATTTTTTTTATATTGACAGAATTTCAGAGTCTGATATCTTAGTCTCTTCCGTTTTTCTCTGTACTTCTATTATGATCTAACAATATTCTCAAATTAAGTGTGGAGCATCCGTAAAGTGAATTCATATTTATATACAGAGGGCAGGTATTTGCTTACAATGTTGAGTTCTGATTTTAGTTCTTAAGGCTGAATACTCAAGGGGAAATGTTGTTGGCTTTTTTTGGTCAAGGTTCAGTCTAAAAAGCTGAAAATTCAACCTTTTTTTGAAGTGAAGATTTGGAAGATGATCAGAAATCAATGTATGGTTTTCCTTTTGTGCTGTTCAGCTTTTCTTTTCTAGTCTCTCACTGAACAGTTTGATTGTTCCCTGTAAACTTTGAGGGGGCAATATCAGCTGCACAAGCATCCACTTTCTACAGATACATCCCCCCAAATTTTTTTAAAGTGGTATTTGAAACCAACAGTCTTATAGGAGAACAAATTTTATCTTATCCCAAGGAGGTATAATCAAATGAAGTTTCAGCTTAACAGATGCAAGACAGATGTTAGCTTGTCTTTCATTTAATTAAACCAAGCTAAAGGGCTCTGGTGAAGGTATTAAAAGTCACAGCAGCTTGCCCAAATGAAGCTCATCATTATGATTCTGAGTCATCTCTTTATTTTGCTCTCAATTTTATCTTTAAGAAAAAGATCTCCCTCCATGAAGTAGAAAGTAGATGGTTCTTTTAGGGGAGTCTGTTTCCTCTTAAAAAGACTGCAGAATCCTTCTACTAGGGAGACTGGAAACTTATATCTGCAAGTTTAACATTTTTTACTCAGATTTTCCCTGCTAGGACATTCAGGAAATTTCATCTGCAGGACTTCTAGTAAGGACTTCTGTATTTATAATGCTGCCCTGAAACTACAAATCTCAGAAACTTTCCATGGCTCAAGAAAACTGTCATATGGAAATACGTGTCTTTGTAGAAAGAAACGAGGGACTCCTTGGTGTAGGTTCATAGCACAACTATACAAAGATAACAGGAATTCAAGATTTCTGCCTGAATCTTAATCAAGAGCCTTCAGGTTTATAATCTCACAAAAGCTAAAATAAACTCAAACCTTCTTTAGTGTAGATGTCTCTATTAATCATAGTGGGAAAGATTTTTGAAAACATGTCTCCTTTTTACATTTAAAATGTGTGAGACAATTTAAGTCATTTGAAAGTCTAAATTTCTGACTGCTCCAACAAATGAGATACTTGGATAGCTAAATAACAATGGCCAAACTACCTATGCAACAAAAAGGGAGACACAATTAAGGGGAAGCAGAAAATCTGTACCATGAGTATCTTCTCAATGGGCTTTTACCACACATTTATGTAACTGTTTTTGTGTTTTTTAAATTTACATATATTTCAATCTGTATCTCCAAATAAATGGAGATAAAAACTTATTTCAAAACAATATGAATTAAGAAAAACATTTCATTACTTTGTTAATAACCATACTTACTTCCCAAATACTCACAATGCTAACGGGATGGTCATTTTCTACTATTGGCAACATAATTGCCAGCTGCACTGTCCGGCGATCTGCGCATGCGCAGATCGCCCGAACCTGGCTCCTCCGGGTTACAATCTACTCGCCCATGGCGAGTAGATTGTATTATTTGTTGAGCCCTGGTTATTGCTATCTATCAGAAAAGCAGATTCAATCTGACATAAATGCAGTTCTTTTACTGCCATACCTCAAGCATATTTTCATGGTTGACAATTATTTTTGTGTTCTCTGAGGCTTTAACATGTGTAGTCATCTGTGAATTTCCACTGCTATGCTCAACTTCTGGTTCAATGGGCTTCTGCATACAGTTTTCCATCATATAGTTCTCTCTGTCTTCTGTTTTCCTCTTTGCTGAAGCAATTTCTGAAGTCTAGAGTAATTTAAAAAAATGAATGTAGAACCATCCTACAAGGGCTTATAATGATTAATGTTTTATAATTAGAGATAATATTTTATAATTAGAGATAATATTTTATATTTTGGGGAAACAATGAAATGACATAAAATAGACTGAAGTTCAAAAATAATTTCAACTGTGAAGCAAATATGAAAGGAAATACCTCAGACTATTAAGATGCCTGATTACAAAGTCATCTTCCCCCCCACATACCTGGTTTGTCACCCTTCTTTCTGAATCAGTGGACACCAATACATTACCAATTAGAATGGCAGACAAGTGAACACATTAATAAAAAACCATACAGGTGGACTGACAATGGGAGACATGAGTGGCTGTCACACCTTACCACCAAACATAATCAGCATGTTTCAGTCAATGAAGGATCCCCTAGATGATTCACCACTGCTGTCTTTTTCAGCTATTCTTATAAACCCTTTGGTCTGATGGGGAAAAAACAGCTCTCTCTGTGATCGTTCTGATTTCCAATGTGAGAGTCAACAAATAAAGGATGCTTAAAGGCAATGGAAAGGCATCTCACAGAAGATCAAACAAGCTACTTTTCGTGATGTGTCTAATTTATACTGGCTTCAGGAATGAGTCACTGTGGTTGCTTCCTAAACAGAGTCATTTAGAGGGCAGAAACTATTATTAACACAGAGCAGCCACTTTATTACCGGCCCTAACTGAATAGATAGGTTATCTTGTTTTCCTTTTTCTTCTCTTTGAAACATTTCACAAAAAGATTGAATTCGAAAGAATGCATCAATATATTGTTATGGAATATTATACTCTAGATCTTTGGAATAGACATCAACATTGAAAGAGGATATTGATTCTAACCTTTACACCCACATCTTTTACTGAAACTTGGGGGCCTTCTTTCTTTGACTCTTTGCCACCATCTTCAGTGGTTTCTTCATCTTTTAGTCTGTGTACTATTGTTTGAACCGTTTTGACCATATTCTTTAGTTCATCAGGATATGGTGTTGGATATCTCTTCAGATTTCCCTCCTGTGAAACAAAGAAAATAGGAGCAACAAAACAACTTTAAAACATGAATATTCATGTAAATATGAATTTGAGAAGAAGGAATTAAAACACCTGCACAACTATTTTGCCATTTGAATTATATCTGGTTAAATCCAGGACTGCTGAGGTTAAATTAGCTACTCCCAGAAAACAGTTTTAGAATCATAGAATCATAGAATAATAGGACTGGAAGGGACCTCGAGATGTCATCGAGTCCAGCCCCCCGCCCTCAAGGCAGGACCAAGCTCCGTCTACACCATCCCTGACAGATGTCTATCTAACCTGTTCTTAAATATCTCCAGAGAGGGAGATTCCACCACCTCCCTTGGCAATTTATTCCAATATTTGACCACCCTGACAGTTAGGAATTTTTTCCTAATGTCCAATCTAAACCTCCCCTGCTGCACTTTAAGCCCATTACTCCTTGTCCTGTCCTCAGAAACCAAGAGGAACAAATTTTCTCCTTCCTCCTTGTGACACCCTTTTAGATATTTGAAAACCGCTAGCATGTCCCCCCTTAATCTTCTTTTTTCCAAACTAAACAAGCCCAGTTCATGAAGCCTGGATTCATAGGTCATGTTCTCTAAACCTTTAATCATTCTTGTCACTCTTCTCTGTACCCTTTCCAATTTCTCCACATCTTTCTTGAAATGTGGCGCCCAGAACTGGACACAGTACTCCACTGAGGCCTAACTAGTGCAGAGTAGAGCGGCAGAATGACTTCACGAGTTTTGCTTACAACACACCTGTTGATACAACCTAGAATCATATTTGCTTTTTTTGCAACAGCATCACACTGTTGACTCATATTCAACTTGTGGTCCACTATGACTCCTAGATCCCTTTCCGCCATGCTCCTTCCTAGACAGTCGCTTCCCATCTTGTATGTATGGAACTGATTGTTCCTTCCTAAGTGGAGCACTTTGCATTTCTCTTTATTAAGCCTCATCCTGTTTACCTCTGACCATTTCTCTAACTTGCTAAGGTCATTTTGAATTATGTCCCTATCCTCCAAAGAAGTTGTAACCCCACCCAGTTTGGTATCATCTGCAAACTTAATAAGCGTACTCTCTATCCCAATATCTACATCATTGATGAAGATATTGAACAGTACGGGTCCCAAAACGGACCCTTGTGGAACTCCACTTGTTATCCCTTTCCAGCAGGATTTAGCACCGTTAACAACAACTCTCTGACTACGGTTATCCAGCCAATTATGCACCCACCTTATCGTGGCCCTATCTAAGTTATATTTGCCTAGTTTACCAATAAGAATATCATGCTAGACCGTATCAAATGCCTTACTAAAGTCTAGGTATATGACATCCACCGCTTCTCCCTTATCCACAAGGCTCATTATCCTATCAAAGAAAGCTATCAGATTAGTTTCACAAACCCATGCTGGCTATTCCCTATCACTTTATTACCTTCCAAGTGTTTGCATATGATTTCCTTAATTACCTGCTCCATTATCTTCCCTGGGACAGACATTAAACTGACCGGTCTGTAGTTTCCTGGGTTGTTCTTATTCCCCTTTTTATAGATGGGCACAATATTTGCTTTTTTCCTGTCTTCTGGAATCTCCCCTGTCTGCCATGATTTTCCAAAAATCATAGCTAAAGGCTCAGATACCTCCTCTATCAGCTCCTTGAGTACCCTGGGATGCATTTCATCAGGACCTGGTAACTTGCTGACATCTAACTTTCCTAAGTGATTTTTAACTTGTTCTTTGTGTATCCTATCTTCTAAACTTACCCTCTCTCTGCTTGTATTCACTACGTTAGGCACACCTGCAGACTTCTCGGTGAAGACCGAAACAAAGAAGTCATTGAGCATCTCCGCCATTTCCAAGTTTCCTGTTACTGCTTCTTCCACCTCACTGAGCAGTGGGCCTACCCTCTTTTAGTGTGTTGTCTAGGGCACAGAAGGCCTGTCCCATTAAAGTGGCTGCAGTTCAGTTTCTCCTTGTAGTATATTTATAGAAAATTCAAGGTACAGTTCTTAATAGCTGTGAGATCCCAATGATTCTTTACAACTATTGTCCTGATTTTTTTCAAATCATCATAGTTCAGGATTATTGCAGAAATAAGCAGTATTGCCTTAAACCAACTCACAGTTTAAGATGTATTCCATTTCAGTAGCATGTCCTAATTGGCCAGGAAAAGGAGAGATTCACTAATCAAAAAGGTTTCTCCTTGGGTAATTTAACAAAAAGAGGGATGAAAAGAAAACAGGTTTTACACTTTTTAATTCTTCAGCTACCAAATACTCATCAGTGCAGATAGAGGTTGATAGCCATTAGCAAAAGTAAAGGTTAAAAATTAGCCATCTAAAATGGAGTTGGCAATACTGACCCTAGGTGGTGCCTCCCTTTCATCTTTGTCTTCATCACATTCAAATGCCACCTGAGCACGTTGTTTTCTCTGCTCCTCCCACAAAGAGGGATTGAAGCTTTCATTATCAGATATGAACAGAACTAAATAAAAAAACCAAACACAATTCTAATAAATACAGAACACATTACATATTAGAAACCATTGCTTTTTAATTTCTTTCATTAAGTGGCATTAGTATTTATATCTGAGCTTGAAAAAGTAAAGAACAAGTTGTACAAAAAACTAAAGACCTTTTATCTTAAGACCAACTATGCTGCAACTCGCTGCATTGAGAACTTGCCTGCTTTCTATTAATAATATCTTTAACTACAATCTATAGTAAAAATCCTCTGCAAAGCTGTATTTCAGTTTTCAAGTATTCCACAAAAGGAACTCTCATGAGTTGAGCCTGCCAACAGCAACAAATTAGGCAAGCTGCTTTTCTGATTATAACCCATAAAGGCTGATGTGGCAACACTCAACTTGATTCCACTAATATTTATGTATTTCCTGTAAAGAAAGATTTACCTGCCAATATCCCAGACAAAAATTTTCAAAAAAAATTATTAAGATCTAAATGTTTTTATATACTGAAGATCATGTTCTCTGATCTCTTTCCATTTTTACTTTCATTGGTCAGCATTTTTGACAAAAAGTGTAATTCAGAAATTCCTACCATCCTCACTCCTTGGTTGCTGGGGGAACATGTAATTAGTAAGCACCGTTTTCTGTGTTTCAGGGTCGACTTCTTTTTGGAGGGGGATGAGTGGTTTAGACTAAGAAAGGAAAAAATACTGAGAAAGTGTACATGTGTGACATACAAATAGAATTTAAACATTTAAATCCCTGCTACTTATCTACACAATGCAGATTACATTTAAAAATGTGATCTGTCTGGCATTAATTCCAGGGTATTCTTCTCTGAAGGATTTTTACAAATTATGCAAAAAGTTATATCAAAGTAATATCTATTTTATAATACTGGCATGGGAATTCTATAAACCAGAGGATCTCAAACTTCATTGCACTGTGATCCCCTTTTGACAACAAAAAAATGCTACATAATCCCAGTAGGAGGGACCAAATCACGTGTCCACCTATGCTCCTCCACCCTGGGCAGGGGCCGAAAACCCAAGGGGCAGGGTCCTGTAGCCTGCACTTCAGCGCCCACAGCTGGGCCCCAGTAACTCTATGTCAGTCTTGGTGACCCCCATTAAAATGGGGTCACGAGCCACTTTGGGAACAGAATCCACAGTCTGAGAACTACTGCTATAAATTAACACTCTATAATAGTCTATTAGAGATGCATAAAATGGATGGATATCTATACACAACAAAGTATGTGGACATATGTCGTTCTAGGACATATCGTGGTCCCAAAATATTCTACATCTGGAGTGTACGTTATCCATTTAAGCTGCAGGGGAGTGCATAGAACAGAATAATTTTATAAACTAAAATTTAATCAGGATAGTCGATTCAGTGCCCTGCTTTACAAAAAAAATTAAAGGATTTTGTAATTACCAGTGTAGTTGCTACCTTTGTTTTATCTTGCATCTGAAATAATGTATTTCTAGCAGCATCGTATCCCTTACCATTTTGAGCACTGGTTGAAGACTGACTCAAAGAGAAGAGACAGTGTTATCTACTACATCATCTGTGCTAGCAATATTGTTGGTTTCCCATGAGTATGAATATCTGCCACTGACTGCTGTTTGGTGTATAAGAAATGAGAAAACTACAACCCAAGGTTGTCTTGGGTGTATCTTCAGGTTATCACTTTTTACCCAAATGGTTGCGCCATAAAATTAACCATTTCTATTAAGAGTAACTTCGATAAATATCAATTATATGAACATATTAAAAATACTGTTCACCTGATTGTCTGATAGCCACATTGCAGTCAGCTGTTGAAGCTTTGTAAAACTATAGGGCAAATTCTTCAGTCTGTGAAAGAAACATCACAATATACAAGACAAGATTTTAATCTAAGCATGGCTGTCAAGACTAACCGTCTATTCAGAAACTATATTTGTAGCCTCTAAAAAGAGTACAGTATAATACATTTCAGGAAAATATTGTTAAATAAACAGAAGGGCAATAATTTGAGGGGAAACTAATCTCTTGTAGATGGTAAAGCTACATTGAGAAAGATAATTCCATTTGGTGGAGGATTTCAATATTTTGAATTTTTGTATTGTTCTGAATACCTACCAAACACCCCTACCCCCAAATTCTAAACTGTCACTAAAGCAAGTGACCCTAAACTACAGACCCCAGAACTTCTGTGGTCCCCAACTCTGAGACAGTCCACCTCGTGCACCATAAAGGAGCCAGGTAGACAAGCTGACAGAAAACCAGGCTGTGTTTTATCAGAATCCTGCCTCACTTCCAGAGGAACTTTGTTGAAATCAAACTCTCTCTATAAAGGTTTCCATTCAATGAATTTCCATTCCAGCAAAGAAAGTTTTTATCGCAATTTCACTGACCAGGTCTAGTAAATGCAGAGAGGCATTCAATGTACTATACAGTGTACTGGAATAGTAGTCTGTATCATGTCTTCTACTGTTTATACATAAATGACATTTAAGTCTTTCCTGACATACTGATTAGGATAGTCTTCTAAATAAACCCCAAATGAATAAATGTGAATGATTATGAATAAAATTGTGCCACATAAAGGAAAAGAGATGCATTAAAATTACTCAGGCTTTACTACTACAATGTATCTTGTGGATTCTCATGCAGCTGGAAGAGTATAATAGCAATAAAAATGTGCAATGGTACAGTTCTGCTTCTTCAGTCACTACCACTGCAGTGACTGGAAAGCAATAAAGAAGCTTTTATAAAATGTAGAGAGGTCTCAAAAATGCAACAGGACAATTATTATGACAAATAATAAAATATCAATTAAAGGTGTTATTTTTTAATTTAAGATGAGAAAAAATGCCAAGAGAAAGAGCACATTTTTGGAAGGGTGGAGAGAAAAGCATATTTTGTACAGAATGTGTTGGAGATGCAATGCATTCAGGTTCCAATCCTTGAGATGTTTCTGTATTTCATGCTATAATTAATTAAATGAATTCAATTCACCAACCTATTATCACTTAGATTGATGACTTTTAATTTCTGCATATCACCCATTTCTTCGGGGAGAAATTCAAGTTTGTTGGAATGCAGAAATAGCACTGTTACATTTTTCCAGTTTCCAATCTGAAAAAATAAATATGATTATTCAGTTTTACAACTCTACTCACACTGATTTGCAAAATTAGAATGAACAAATCTAATATTAAAATTATTTTGTGTTTAATATCTGCTTCATTCTTAAATATGATAGTGAACATTCCATTATAATATTAAGTAACTATTCTTTCATTTTGTATCATTTTGTTTATAAACTAAAACTTCAAACACTTTTGCAAAAACAAGCTTGCCTCAAAATATTTCAGTACTTGGATTCCAACTGCTTGAAAGCCACTATCTGTACATCAATCAATTTTTAAAACCTTTTCAGAAAATCCAGTCAAAATCCATCATTTTGGTATCTGAAGTGAACAGAACTAAGATAAATATAAAATAAAGTCTAATATTCTGATAATATATGGATTAATATTTGCTCTGAGCAAAAGCATACCTCTGCTGGCAGCTGTGTTAAAAAATTATGATCTGAAGCAAAGGTCCTTATGTTAGTGAGTTGCCCAATAGATGAAGGCAAAACTTCAATCTCATTGAAACTACAATCCACTTCTTCTACTGATAGTAGCCTGAACAAAGGTAAAGAAATTCAAAATATCAACCTGACATATGTAAAAGCTTACCTGCTTTAACAATTCAATTCTTAAAATAATTAATTTTCATTATAATCAGAAATAAATTGATTTGCAATTAAATGTATGAATTAAACTCAAATGCTTGAGAGACCTAAATAATCATAAAAACATTCAGATACTTTCTGAACATGAACTATACTCTTTCCTCATGTATTCAGGCCAATGAAGATTTTTTTCTCTTAATCGCCTTAGTCCATTTTTCACTCTCTGCTACCTCAGCAAAATCTTTAAATCTAAATGGCTGAAAACCTGTCCTAGTGCTCAGCATTTTCACTTACATTTTTTACTCACTGAATCATAAAATACTGTTTGAAGCACACTAGGTCATGGAAGCATTCAAGGAGGACATACCAGAACCAGAAGAGTGTCAAGTTGGGGTAGCAATGAAGGGATAAAGTCTTCTTTTAGGACTTAAAATTAGGACTATGGCATACAGGGAATACTCAATGTCAATGTGATGATGATCCCTTTTTTTTGAAAAGTGAAGATACAGGGTTGAAGTGCAAATTTAGCTTATTGGTTTTACATAAGCTGGCTCATTTATGTTTAATAGTAAATAAAAACTTGCAGGTGTATCTAATCACTTTAAGTTTGAATTCTGATGACCAAACATAATTTAACAAATTCAGTCCAGGAAGGCAAAAATAATATAATAGAATGAATGCCTATAGCTTTTAATACATCAATTCTTTTTTAAAGGCTAATTTCTCTACAGTATTTACATTTTGAACCACTGATTTTTAATAAAAAATTATTTGGTTTACTCTTTACTAAAAAGGGTGAATACCTAATGACAAAAAAGTGATAAATGTAGCCGTGTTAGTCTGGTGTAGCTGAAACAAAATACAGGACTATGTAGCACTTTAAAGACTAACAAGATGGTTTATTAGATGATGAGCTTTCGTGGGCCAGACCCACTTCCTCAGATCAAATAGTGGAAGAAAATAGTCACAGCCATATATACCAAAGGATATAACATCCTACTTCAGAAGACATTCAAATCTGCACTTGAAAGAGAATCCTTTGAACTGGCATTCATGCTAAAATTCGACACTCTCCGTGGGGGGGCTGAACAAAGACTCCAGCTATCTTACCCATTACAAAGATAGCTTCCCCAATTATCACGTCTAATACTATTAACTCACAGACATCTACCCTTCCCCACCTCTAATTTCATTAACTCACTGGTATTCACCTTCCTTCCTCCCCCCCCCTTGCATCCCCCTTCTGTTCTGAAATGTGATTTGTCCTTTTCATATGTGTTCATTTTTTTAATTGTATTCTTTGGTATATAAGACTGTGACTATTTTCTTCCACTATTTGATCTGAGGAAGTGGGTCTGGCCCATGAAAGCTCATCATCTAATAAACCATCTTGTTAGTCTTTAAAGTGCTACTTAATGACAAAAAAGATTGTTTGATCGAAATAATCTGATTTGTTGACTCTTTTTAAATCAGAGAAGACATTAATGGCTCATTGTTAAAACAGAACATATATATACTTCCAGAGGGGTAGCCGAGTTAGTCTGTAACAGGAAAAACTTAAAAAACAACTAATAGTCTAGGAGCACCTTAAAGACTAAAAAACATGTAGGCTGTGTCCAGACTCAGGGTTTTTTTCGAAAAAAGTAGCCTTTTTTCGAAAAAACTTCACCTGTGTCTAGACTGCAGCCGCGTTCTTTCGAAATTAAATCGAAAGAATGCGGCTTTTCTTTCGACGGTGGTAAACCTAATTCCACGAGGAAGAACGCCTTCTTTCGAAAGTGCTCTTTCGAAAGAATGCGTTCTTGAAAGCAAACAGGCTTTTTAGAAAGAGAGCATCCAGACTCACTGGGTGCTTTCTTTCGAAATTCCGCGTGCAGTCTAGACGCTCTCTTTCGAAAGAGGCTCTTTCGAAAGTATCTAGACGCTCTCTTTCGAAAGAGGCGTGCAGTCTAGACATAGCCGTAGATGGTATCACGAGCTTTCCTGGGATCTCCAAGTCACCCTTTTGTTTCAGGCCAATTCCACAAGCCAAATACACAGAGAAGGATTGGAACTTAACTTCATTCACAAGTTTAATTCTTATGCAAATGGTATGAATAGGGACATCCTCTGGCTTGCACACTACCTTCCACATCATAATGACTTAACTCACCAACCAAACAATGGAGGTGCTAATTGTTCTTATCAGCCTCTTGTAACTATTTGAACTATATACTCACTGTCTCTCTCTTTTTTTTTCTCCCCTCCTTTTTTCTCTTTTTTCCCTCCTCTCCCCCTTCCCCCTTTCCCTTATTTATTCTTGGATCTGGACTTCTAATACTCCTGTCATCTGAAGAAGTGGGTTGTGCCCACGAAAGCTCATGATACCATCTACATGTTTGGTTAGTTTTTAAAGTGCTACTAGACTATTTGTTGTTTTTTAAGTTTTTCATATAAATACCTGTTATTTCAGTTTATTAGAAATGTTTACAGTATGTAACTCATGTAGCCACAAATATGAAGCTGTAACTTTTTGTATACACTATGTTCCTCTACATTTTATTTTGATTGCATGTTTTACTAAATACATAAGTATTGTTTTGTTCTCTCACACTCCCAGTTCATTACATATTGATGCCTGAATGCAGGATTTATATCCTTGAAAATACAGTTACACATAGCCTGATGGATGTGAAGACTACTATGAATATAAGAAAACTTCATGAAGAGAGATTGGTGTAACCAGTCATACCAAACAAAGAGATATAGGTTGGATCTCACTGGTCCCAATGAGGGATTTTGCCAGATCAGGGGAGGTCATTCCTGGCCCTCCCGCCACTGGCCTGGGCACTGGCCTCCCAGCCAGCTTCCCCACCACAACGCCTTTCCCCCACTCTGCTTCCCCGCTGGGCTTCATTGCCCCATTGGGCAGCCCCGTTGCTGCATGTCAGGCTCCCAGCCCTGCCAGGCAGCCCCACTGCCCTGCCAGCCCGCTGGGTCCCCAGCCGCCAGCCCTCCATTGAGACACTCTGGTCCTGGAACATCCATGCTGAACCAAAGAGTCACAGGTTAGAGAGGTGCAACCTGTATAAAGAAAGCAGATGATTGTTAATGAACAACTTGCATAAAACAAGGCAACATTTCATTCAGATGAAACACTTACCCTCCTATGGAGTCTGGCAAATACATCAACTGGTTTTCATCAATTTTAAGTGTTGTTACTTTCTTTAGTGAGCCTGTTGTAAAATGAAAATCTAATCAAAAGGAGTAAAGTGTAATAACTGCAAGTTTCTATATTTGAAGGTAAGAATAAATGTTACTAGCAAGTCATATTGTCTTCCGTATTACCTGAAATCTTAGGAAACATATATCCTACCTCTCTCTTTAGGAAAAGAACGGTTACTTACCTGTAACTGTTGTTCTTCGAGATGTGATGCTCATGTCCATTTGAATTAGGTGTGCGCACCGCGTCTTCTGGAGCGTTTTCCCTAGTGGTACCCATAGCACAGGCAGAGCGTCCCCTGGAGTGGTGCCGCCATGGCGGGGCATAAGTACCCCTGCCGGCGCTGCCCCACCTCAGTTCCTTCTTGCCGGACACTCCGACAAAGGGGAGGTAGGGTGGGAGTCGAATGGACATGAGCAACACATCTTGAAGAACAACAGTTACAGGTAAGTAACTGTTCTTTTCTTCTTCGAGTGGTGGCTCATGTCCATTCGAATTAGGTGACTACCAAGCTAACCCCACTTCAAGGAGGAGGGGTCGGAGCAGTCAGAAACAAAAAATCCACGAAAAGTTGAACAACCCAAACAAATTTATTCAACCAAACGAACACAGAAAAAATTGTATAAAGTGCAATGTGACACTGATAAACCAAACATATTTACAATACAGAGCTGAGGACTGCAGAGCCCCCCCCCCCCTGCGTCCTCCCTGGCCTGTTGCGCCAGCACGTAGTGTGCCGTAAAGGTATGGAGTGACGACCACGTGGCCGCCCTGCAAATTTCAGTGATTGGAATCTGCACCCCAAAAGCTAGAGAGGACGCCTGCGCCCTGGTAGAGTGTGCTGTAACCCGGGGCGGGAACTTCCCGGCCAGGGCATAACACTCCCTTGATGCACCCTGCGACCCAGTTGGACAACATCTGGGTTGAAATGGGGAACCCTTTCACCCTGTCCGTGACAGCAATAAATAGCTGCTGAGACCTGCAAAAGGGTTTGGTCCTATCAATATAAAAAGCTAGCGCACGCCTAGCATTCAGGGTATGGAGCACCTGCTCCTTGGGTGAGGCGTGGGGTTTTGGAAAGAAAACCAGGAGATAAATTTCTTGAGACAAATGAAAAGGTGATACCACCTTGGGGAGAAAAGCCGGATGGGGGCGGAGCCTCACGTTATTGTCAGAAAACACCAGGTAGGGCAGATTTATAGTCAATGCCCTCAATTCGGAAACCCTGCGAGCCGACGTAATGGCCACAATGAATGCAACCTTCCAGGAGAGGTGCTTCAAAGAACACGTAGCCAGCGGCTCAAAGGGGGGGCGACATAAGTCTAAACAACACGAGGTTGAGGTCCCAAGCGGGGAGAGGGGGTCTAACCGAGGGATACAACTTATCCAAACCCGTAAGGAACCTTTTGACCACAGGGTCAGAGAACAGAGAAACTCCTGCCGAACCAACATGGAAGGCGGAGAGAGATGCCACATGGACTTTGATAGAGGAGATAGAGAGGCCACTAGACCTAAGTTCAAAAAGATATTCCAGAATGGACGGGACGGGGCACAGGATGGATGCACTCCCCTTCGGTACGCCCAAGACAAGAAGCACCGCCACTTAGCAGCGTACGACCGTCTGGTACAAGGTTTCCTACTACTTAGGAGCACCATCTGTACCTCCTGGGAACATTCCCTTTCTGGTTGGTTCAACCATGGATAAACCAGGCCGTTAGGTGTAGAGTCTTGAGATTCGGGTGAACCATGGTCCCCCCATCCCACAGTTGGGTTAGGAGATCCCGGGCTGGTGGGAGCGTTATAGGCTCCTTGGTGGACATGTCCACCAGTATGGGGAACCAGAATTTTCTGGGCCACCTGGGGGCTATCAGGATGACAGTGGACCTGAAGGTCTTGACCCTGGTCAGAACCCGGGGAATGGGGGGAAAGCATAAAGGATGCCCGCCGGCCACGTGACCGTCATGGCATTCCCTCAGCCCCAATAGGGAGCAGTAACTCTGACACTTCGTATTGCGTGCCGAGGCAAACAGGTCTAGTAGGGGATAGACCGACCTGCGAAGATCTGATGAAGGGCTGAGTCCCTGAGAGACCACTCGTGGGCTCCGAAGGACCTGCTCAGAGCATCGTCTAGTAAGTTTTTGCATCCCGGCAGGTACTCTGCCTGCAAAGCTATGTTGTGCTGTACACACAGTTCCCAGAGGCTCAGGGCCTCACGGCAGAGGGGAGGCGACCGGAAACCCCCCTGCTGGTTGATGTAAAATACAGCTGCCGTGTTGTCCAGACGGACTAGAACAGATCGATGAGAGAGCTTCGACAGGAAGGTCTCGCACGCTCTCCAGACTGCCCTGAGCTCCCGTACATTTATGTATAGAGCGCGCTCTGCAGAGTACCACAGGCCCTGGGTCCTGCGGCACCCCAGGTGTGCGCCCCAACCCAGGTCCGAGGCATCTGTGACCAGAGTGAGCGAGGGGGGAGGTACAGAGAAGAGGACCCCGCTGCACACCACAGACTCCTGAGTCCACCAGTGCAGCGAAACTATTACCTCCGGGGGCACCGTAAGAACTGTGTCCCAGTGGCCCCTGGATTGGTTGAATGCCGTTACCAGCCAAGCCTGTAAGGGTCTGAGCCTCATCCGGGCATGGCGGACCACGTACGTACACGCTGCCATGTGTCCCAGCAACCTCGAGCAAATCCTGGCCATTGTGGGGGACCGGGCTAATTCGGAGACTAGCTCTACTATGGCCAGGAACCTGGTCCTGGGGAGAAGCGCCCTTGCCAACCTGGCGTCCAGGAGGGCACCCACGAATTCGAGGCACTGAGAGGGGGTCAACAATGACATTTCCTCGTTCAGCATGAGTCCCAGCCTTACGAAGAGCGTCCTTGTGAGGGACACGTGGGCCTCTATTTGTTCATAGGAACAACCACGAATTAGCCAGTTGTCCAGGTACAGGAATACGTGTACCCCTGATCTGCGGAGGAACGCCGCCACAACTGCCATGCATTTTGTAAAAACCCTGGGTGCTGTAGAAAGGCCAAATGGGAGCACAGCAAATTGGAAGTGGCACCGGGACACAATAAAATGGAGGAACCTCCTGTGGCTGGGTCTTATCGCCACGTGGAAGTAAGCATCCCTGAGATCGAGAGTGACGTACCAGTCTCCTAACTGTAGAACTGGAATGACAGAAGCCAGGGTTACCATTTTGAATTTGGATTTCACGACCGCCTTGTTGAGTTCCTGTAGATCTAAGATGGGATGGACCCCGCCCTTGGGTTTGGAGACTAAGAAATATCGGGAGTAAAAACCCTTGCCCTCCAGGTGCGGTGGAATCCTCTCTACCGCCCCCTTTTGGAGGAGCGTCAGTACCTCCTGGCGGAGGGTGTCTTTGTGAAAATGTCCCTGAAAAGGGATGGGAAAGGAGGGTTGGAAGGGGGTGAGCTCAGAAAGGGGATGGTATAGCCACTCCTGACTATGTTTAAGACCCAGGCATCGTTTGTGATTTTTGCCCAGGCTTGAGCAAACCGGGATAACCTGGCCCCAAATGGGGGGCCAGAGTGGGAGGCTGGTGCGCGATTCTCTGGGAGCCTGTCAAAATTGTTGTTTGTGCTGTTGGGAGGGACCTTGACCAACCCCACAGGGGCTGTCCCCTCTTGGGCGGCGCCTACAGCCCCTTGAGGCCGAAGAGCCCGCAGCCGCCCCCATACTCCCACCAGAAGCACGAGGACGGCGTCTCCGGTATTCCCCATGGGGGATCTGGGACTACGGTCTCCCCTGCTGTCTGTAGGGCAGCTGACGATGCTGAGAAGCAGGCAAGTGGATCCCCAAGGACCGAAGGGTAGACCTCGTGTCCTTGAGCGTATGGAGCCTCGAGTCCGTATGCTCCGAGAATAATGCCTTGCCGTCGAAAGGCAGCTCTTGGATAGTAGATTGGAGGTATTCCAGACACTTGCAGCCAGGCACCATGGCGCATGACCACACCTGACGCCATGGTGTGGGCTGCAGAGTCGACTGCGTCCAGGGAGGGCTGGAGGGCTGTACGGGTGATGGCCTTACCCTCAGAGGTCATGGCCGCAAACTCCTGATGGGACTCGGCAGGGAGCTTATCCTTGAACTTATCCATGGCCTGCCAGGTATTAAAAGCATAACGACTTAGCATCGCTTGCTGATTAGCGATGTGGATCTGCACTCCACCACTGGCGTAGACTTTTCAGCCCATTAAGTCAAGGTGCTTGGGTTCCCTAGCTTTCGGGGACAGCCCCAGCTGGGGGAGCTTTTCCCTCTGGGCCGCTGCCTGGACGACCAAGGACCCCGAGACAGGTTGAGAGTACAAGTGCTCGTGCCCTGACTGGGGAACATAGTAGCGCCTCTCGACACATTTTAAGGTAGGGGTCAGGGTCGCCGGTGTTTGCCACAGGGCATTAGTAATTTTTGCCACCATTTTATTAAATGCCAAAGCCAAATGGGCAGGCGAGTCATCCTAAAGGATTTCGATCATCTGATCTGTGTCCTCCACGACGGGGTCCACCAGGACACCTAGGTTGGAAGCCAGACGCCGGAGCAGTTCCTGATGCGCTCGGGCATCCATAGTAGGCAGGGCCGGTGCTGGATCCGCCAGGGCTTCGTCAGGAGACGATGATGACGATGACTCCTGGATTGGTGCTGGATCTACCACAGGAGCCGCGTGCGTACCGGTTGGATATAGGGCACCGCTTGCGGGCACGTTTCCGGCACCGGGGCCTGAGCTGCAAGGCCCGACGTAGGCGGCCTCTGGGGGGAAGGAGGAGGTCGCAACAACGATGCCGATGGTTGTGTTCGGCGACCCGAAGCGTCCGACACCACAGAGGGGGGCATGGGCCCCTACCACTGGTGGTACGCCCACGGCGTCGAAAAAGGCCACTGCAGATGCGGTGGCCAAGTCTGCTGCACCTGTGAATGGTCACGTTGATGCCGGGAACGGGATCTATTGGCCGAGGAGGGCTGCCAAAGATCCCGACCTGAGGGATGTCGCATCGGAATCCAACGAATAATCGGACTCTGGCCAGGGAGGCGCCGACGAGGAGTGACCTGTAACTGACAGAGGGGCAAACCTGGCCATGGACTCGGGCTTGCCGGCATGTACACGCCGGGGACGTGCCAGTGCCGGTGCCTGTTGCGGCACCGGGGTACCTAGGCCCAGTGCCGAGAGTGTTGTTGGTGCTTGCGGCACCGGGGGACCCAGGCCCGGTGCCGAAAGTGGTGTTGGCACTGAAAGAGGTGCCAGGAGGCCCAGTCTCGGTGATGGTTGCATCACCGGTGCAGAGCACAATGGTGCCGAGACCAACCCGGAAGATGACGACATCACTGTCGGCTAGGGCACCTGCAAGGTCCACATGGTCGGTGCCGGTGCTTGCGACGGTGTCAAGACGTGCATCGGTGCCAAAGAGCCCGGTGCCAACGAAGTCGACGGTACCGCAGACGTTGCCAAAAGGCTATGGTCGTACGGCACCCGGTGCAGCCAAACGAGGAGCCGGGAGAGAGCACAGCACCGATGGGGGTCGAGCCCAGTCGGATGCCAAGTGAGGCTTAGGAGCCGGCGTCGATAACTGCGTCGATGCCGAGGCAATCGGTACTGGTCCCACTAGGGACGGTCCCGACACGTAAGGTGCCTGAGCCTGCCGGTCATGTCAGTGCGGAGGCGAAGCCAGAGCCAACACGGCCTCTGGCGTGGGTGACCTCGACCCTTCTGCCTCAACTGATGACGGAGGGGAAGTGGTGAGACTGATGAGGTCCTGCGCTGCCTCAAAGGTATCCGGCGTGGACGGGCGGTGCGGGGGTAATTGCTCTGGGCTGGAGGGGCATTATGCTCGCTTACGCCACACCGCAGTGGATGTGTGCACCGGTGAGTCGGCACCACGGTGCAGGGCCGGCATGGTCTTCTGAGACAGGGACCTTCCACGAGACTTTTTCGCCCTCTTGGATGCCGGAGAGTGAGACTGGTGCCGGGATCTCGACGCCGAGGCCCAGGCCCGAGGCAGGACATTCCACGTGGATGCCGGCGCACTGCGCACCGTAGGGTGGCCAGTCGGTACCGGCTATAAAGCCATTTCCATGAGGAGAAGTTTTAGGCGAGAGACCCTCTCCCTTTTAGTGCGCGGCTTGAAAGACTTACAGATCTTACAGGCGTCCGTGAGGTGGCTCTCACCCAGACACTTCAGACAGTTGTCGTGTGGGTCTCCTTTGGACATGAACTTTGCGCAGACAGCGCACGCCTTCAAGCCTTGTGGCCCTGGCATTCCTCATCCCCAAAGGGGGAGGAGGAACAAAGGACGAAGGAGACACTAACTACCTAACTAAAAGAACTATTTACAATGCTCAGAGAGAAACGGGAACCATTAACTAAGCTGAGAGAGAGACACGCTCCAACGACCGTCACGGGCGGTAAGAAGGAACTGAGGTGGGGCAGCGCCGACAGGGGTACTTATGCCCCGCCATGGCGGCGCCACGCCGGCGCTATGGGTAGGGAAAACGATCCGGAAGACGCAGTGCACGCGGTGCACACACCTAATTCGAATGGACATGAGCAACCACTCGAAGAAGAAATAAAGAAATTAGTTTACAGAGTTTCATTTCCAGCATATCATGTGTCAACCACAAAGGAAAGATAAATTCCTTATCAGTAGTTTATATCAATACTTTGCCATTCATTTTTAAAAATTTTTTCAAAATTTGTGATAAAACTGCAGTCCTCAAATGTTATTTAACCATGCATTATGATTTCTGTCCTGCACATCTATGAGTAGAACAGTTTATGATTACTGTTTTGATTTTTGGATCCATATGGTATTCCATGTTGTACTAAATAAAGTTTCGTCAAACAGCTACCTTCATTTTAAAAAAGAAGCACATAAATTAGATAATACAAACCAATGGACTCTGGAAGTTGCTGAAGTGAATTACTGGATAATAGCAAGTCTTGTAGGCTTTCACAGCCTGAAACACCTTCTTCAATCATTTCAATGTTGTTTTTAGAAACATCCAAGTAGGTCAGCTGTTTCAAACTGCCAATAAACTAAATATGAGGGAAAAAATAGATTAATTCTGCAATTTCAAGCAACAAAGAAAGCCATTATTTCCGATAGTTTACTGACTCTTAAGTCATGTTTCTCAGATGGGAAGCCCCAACCCAAAAGGAGGTTGTATGGTGGGGGTCACAGGAGTGGTAGCTGTTGGCCAAATGCCCAGCTTGGAAGGCAGCACTGCAACCATCAGCAGTGCAGAAGAAAATATGAAGCGGGGCTGTCACAGCATGATCTCTTTTCAAAGGAGTCCCAGAAAAAAAGTTTAAGAATCCCCGCTCTATCTTTTCTTGTTCCATAAAACTATTGTTATCATTGAGGAAATCTGATACTAAGTAGCCAAACTATATCATGGTACCAAATTTATTTTTAAATATATAAATATCAAAATGCATTATATAGTCTCATGCATGCCTGCACAAAGTCTAAATGTAAAAAAACAATCCAGATGTCAGGGTTTCTTTTTCAGTTTAATTAATTTTACAGTTCAGCCTCCAGACTAGTGAGTACTCTTCCAATCTGAAGACTTAGGTTCAAGAATACTCTTTAATTTAGCACAAGCAGAGATTGTACCTAATGTAATCATGTAAGTGTTATAATTTATCACAGCATTATTTTCTTCAAGCTCTCAACTTTCTCGCAGACAGTTTTTGTAGAAGTTGAACTCTACCTTCCCTTAAAATGCAACTCCAATAGCAATCATTAATTGGGATAGGTTGAGAGATTAAACAAGCAAAACCTAAGTTTGTCATATGTTTACGTAAACGTTCTTATTTTTCTGCATGGCTCAAGCATACACAAATGTTTATGAACACTAAACCAACCAACATCAATATAAGTCACTTATGGACAGTTCTACCAAGCTTGGACTGTACAGTAGAAAGGCTTTAAAATATTTTCTATTGAATGGGAAAAGAGACTAAGGATGGCTGTAACTCAGTTCCTATAAAAGTTTTGTAGACAAAAGTAGACTGACTATTGCCTCACATATTAGAAGAGCACTACTGAAGTACAATTTATATGAAAATATAAAATCAGCAGTGAAGTTCTAAAATAAACAATTTGATGCAATTGTAAGAACATGTCACACCAAAGTTCCATTTAGCCAGAATCCTGTCTTCTAACAGTGGCCAAAGCCAGGTGTTTCAGAGGGAATGAATAGAACAGGAAACCATCAAAAAATCCATCCCTACGCTCCCCACTCCCAGCCTCTGGCAAACAGAGGCTAAGGATACCATACCTAGGGTTGCCAGGTGTCCGGTATTCTACTGGACAGTCCGGTATTTGTGCTCTTTGGCTGGTAAAAAAAAGTCAGAGAATACCGGACATGTGCAATGTCCGGTATTCTCTGATTTTTCCGGCTGCGCACTGGATGGAAGCCTGGCGTGGGGAGCGGCTGGAAGGCAGGGCCACAATCAGCGCTAGGATCCTGTGACTGCGCAGAAGCCTGGCGGGGGCAGGGGGAGTGGCTGGAGCTCCCAGCAGGGAGGCGGGGCTGCAATCGCTGCTCTGGGCGTTTCAGAAGCCTAGCCAGGGCGGGGGGGAGCAGCTTGGAGTCCCAGCCACTCCCCCCACCTCTGCAAGGCTTCTGAAGCACCCAGAGCACTAGCAGGTGGGGAGTCCCAGCTGGGAGGCAGGGCTGCAATCGCTGCTCTGGGCGCTTCAGAGGCCTAGCCGGGGTGGGGGAAGTGCTTGACCAAAAAATACCGGGTGTCTGGTATTTTTTGGGAGACCATCTGGCAACCCTAACGATACCTGCTCATCTTCCATGAATTTATCTCGCTCCTTTTTGAACTCTATTATAGTCTTGACCTTCACAATATCCTCTGCAAAATAGTTTCACAATTTGGCTGTGTCTAGACTGGCCAGTTTTTCCAGAAAATCAGCCACTTTTCCAGAAAAACTTGCCAGCTGTCTACACTGGCCGCTTGAATTTCCGCAAAAGCACTGACAAGCTCATGTAAGATTGTCAGTGTTCTTGCGGAAATACTATGCTGCTCCCGTTCGGGCAAAAGTGTAGACAGCTCAGATTTGTTTTCTGCAACAAAGCCCTGATCGCGAAAATGGCGATCGGGGCTTTTTTGCGGAAAAGCGCGTCTAGATTGGCACGGACAGTTTTCCGCAAAAAGTGCTTTTGCGGAAAAGCGTCCGTGCCAATCTAGACGCTCTGTTCCGAAAATGCTTTTAACGGAAAACTTTTCCGTTAAAAGCATTTCCGGAAAATCATGCCAGTCTAGACGTAGCCTTTAACTATACATTATGTAAAGAAACACACTAGAATCTCCCTAATCTGAAAGTCCCCAATCTGAGGACACCTATGGTTCAGACCCTAACAGTGGAAGGAGGAAGCACCTATCCATGCTGCTGCTCCTCCTCTTAGCTGGGGAAATGTCAGCTCAGTGAAGCACTGATCTGGAGGCATTTCCCTAGCCACTCCCTTAGCAGCAGGGCTTGGGAGTGGCAGTGTCTGGGAGTGGTGGCGGGTCATGTAGCCATGTGTGACCCTAGGAATAGGGTGTGAAGTAAGCACCCCACCCTCATCCCCCTTCCGCTCAGAACCCGCAGCTTCCTCCACAGCCCAGGAAATTCCATAATCCAACATACCCCATTGTCCCAGTGGTGCTAGATTAAAGAGATTCAAGTGTTCTTCCTTTTGTTTGTTTTAAACCTGCTGCCTATTAACTTCATTTGGTGACCCCTAATATTTTAAGGCTCGTAAAAACACAGAAATAAGATATCAATGTGGACCCTACATAACTTTAACTGAGATCCAGAATACAGAGCCTGACTCTAAACCAATTAAAACCAATGCGAACATCTGCACTGACTTCGGGTCAGACACATATTCAAATTCTTAAGTACACCAAAGGGAGATAACAAAAGTACAACTGACCATATTCTACATCTACAGTAATCACTAGCATTTACTAAAATATATCTTGTGAATTATAGATTGCTCTTTAAAGTACAATTTCTTCTCAGAAAAAAAAGTAGATATCCCTATATTAAAACTAGAATTTATATCTAAACCTTTATAGAATTTGAGACCTAGGTAAAAATCTAAAATGACAGAACAACTACTTTCACCAAAAGGAACTATTCATACCTATCCCTCAAGAGATTAACAATGGCTTTTAAAAGGGCTAGTTAAGCAAAAGCAATTAATCTCATGGCTTTGTGGTACTGTTAAATATTCTTAATTTAAGGAGTTAACTGACAAGACTGGTACTACTACACACTTAATGCAATGCATTTAAAACATCAAAAAGACATACCCCAGGGATAAGAGTTAATCTATTACCATCCATCCAAAATTCCTTTAATCCACTCAATTGTTCAAGTACTTCAGGCTGTTAAAAATAATTAAAAAAAAAACTGATACAAAAGAATAGTTTAAATGGATCAATGCAACAACAATCACTTCAGCCATTTGAACAGTCTTATTTATTGAGATTGTGATGGACACTCCCCCCATAATGCTTTAAGAAAGCATGATTTATGGATACAAAAATGAGTAACTCAAAGATGCTTTGGAAAATATACATCATGTAACCTTTTAATTTTAGTGTCTCAGTCTGTTGGATGTGTATATCTTATTTTGGTGTATGTATCATTCTTGCATATTAAGTTAAAATATGGAGTATAGCAGGGCTACTCAGCTAATGGCCTGTGGGCCGCATGCAGCCTGTTTGTTTGCGGCCCACTGTGCGGTTTGGGTTGACACAGGGCTCAACACAGCCCACAGGTGGGATCCTTTGATCATGGCCTCTACTGGGAACACGCTCCACAATGGAAGAATATAATAGTCTTCTGTTGATATGCATTTTAGTAGTTAAATTCCTGGACTGTCATTGCTCATTAAAAGTACAAATTGGGTGGAAATCGGGTAAATATTGCATTTTATTAATATCAGAACTGACTTAAATGGGGCCTGCATGTTGTGTAGTCTTTCCTTAATCTTTGTATTCGTGTTCCTCAGTGTGAAAGAAGCTATTTGCATATATTTTTGTATGTATATGAAACCATGCTTAAATCGCAGCCCTGGGCCTGTGCTGTGAGTATCACTGTGGCCCCCGGGGATTCCAAAGTTGAGTAGCCCTGGAGTATAGAATGCTTTATGGTTTTAAATGTGCAAATGAAAGCCATCTATGGTGTGCCCCTCAATGTCTGGGTCATCACCTGTAAACATGCTCCTTTGTCTTTTAAGTCTAAGCAGTGGTTGGTCTTACGAAGACATATAACTACCCCAACTGGTAGGGTCTGACTAGGTAATTTTCCATGGAAGAGGGGAATGTAGAAACAGAATTCCTTCCCAAAAAGAAATCTATTTGAGATGCAAAGTTTTCAGGGTCTTTGTCTTTGGCTAGCAGGTCACTCGTAAGAGACTGAACCAGAGACCCCAGGGAAAAAAGATCTTTCCTGGCTTGGAGGTTTTGCTGAAATCAGAACAGTTTTAGGGTGTTAGAACAAGCTATGAGTTTTCTGTTGTTTTACATTTTTATAATTTATTTTGCCTTTTTTCATTTGCAACCACTTAAATCCTACTGCTTGTGCTTAATAAAATCACCTTTATTTACTATCAAAGCCCAGTGTAAATAAGTGTTACCGGGGGAGTAATTAGTGTGTACATCCCTCCTTTCATTGTTAAAGGGAGCTTACCTGAATAATTTATTTTGGGTGTTCTGATCCCATTTGGGGAGTGAGTTTCCTGGAAACTGTGCCCAAAACTGCATTTTCCCCAGACCCAAAGAGTTTCAGTGTCTGTATTGCTCTTTAGAGAGGCAGTGATCTCAGCTTTGTGTCTTGGATGGAGAAGACCACGAGATCTGGCCCAGCAGGACAGGTTGGTGAGAAGCCCCAGAGAGCAACAAAGAGGTGAGTGTCAGTGGCTTTGTCAGCACACTGGGAAGCATTCTCAATGGGTCTTCTGTGACTAAACCCCATCATAAAGGAATTTTAATCCAGGTTGTAATTCATACTTGTTTTGTAAATCTGTGACAACCCTTGTGTATTCCCAGTGTAAGAATTTGACCAAAATATTCAAAATAATCTATAAAAAAATTAAGAACATAAGAATGGCCATACTTAGTCAGACCAACGGTCCATCCAATCCAGATGCCCCAGAGGGAACAAACACAACAGGCAATCCTCACATGATCCCTCCCCTGCCACCTACCTCCAGAGAAAAAGAGGCTAGGGACACCATTTCTACCCATCCTGGCTAATAGCCATTAATGGACCTAACCTCCATGAATTTCTCTAACTCTTTTTTGAACCCTGTTAAAGTCCTAGACTTCACCACATCCTCTGGCAAGGAATTCTACAGGCTGACTGTGTGCTGAGTGAAGAAAAACTTTCTTTTGTTTGTTTTAAACCTCCTGCCTACTGATTTCATTTGGTGACTCCTAGTTCTAATATTGTGGGAATAAGTTAACAACTTTTCCTAATTCACTTTTCCCACACTAGTCATGATTTTATAGACCTCTATGATATCCCCCCTTAAACTCCTCTTTTCTAAGCTGAAAAGTCCAACTCTTTTTAATTTTCCTTTAATTAAGTTTATTTTCCTTTTGGTGCACACATTAAATGTATCTTCACATACCTATTGTCTTTCATACTGAGACACCTAAAACATTCTATTAATTTTACACCTCAGCATGGCTATTTATTCAACAGCCAGTTAAAGTCTATTGGATGCTAGACCAGGTGAACTTCAAACAATATAAACAATGTAATATACAATGTAGTAAACAAATCAAAAGGAGTGTATGGAATAAATGAACCACTATATCAACGAAGAGCATATTTTAACCATGTACTCTTATAACTTTCCTCCTTGGCTTGTGATAGAACTCAAAGGAGAACATATAAAAGAAAAGAATCTAAACATTTCTTTTCCCATTTGAATACAAATGTTTTCTCAAAATCAGGGAAAGAGGCAATATCATTTGACAAAACATGCATATTATGTATGCTTCACTGGAAATATTTATACTTTGTTCTTGAAAAAACAGAGAGAATATATGATAGAGGTGTTGGCTGCAACCCAATAGTTAAGGCTGAGTTGAGTTTTACACTTAAAACAGATTCGATCACTTTATTATGTATGAAGTATACAGCATCTTCTTCCTCATATAAGAGTCTTACTCCAAGTATATAATTAATTTTCCAAGAATTTCCAAACAAGTGTGTTAATTAGTTCATGAGCTAAGATTTAAAGTAGATTCCCCAAAATATTTAATATTCATAAAATAAGGCAAACTCTTTAAACTTTTCATGCAGGAGGGAAAACAGAAGCACAGAGGGATGAAGTGATCTGCCAAGGTCACAAAGCAGCCCAGTGCCAAAACTAGCAACAGAAATCAAGTCAATTCTCAGTACATGAGCTAGTAGTGCACAGGGAAGTGTCTCATATAACAGCACTTCTTAAACTACGTCCCACACAGCACTTACTGGGTCCACAGAGAGTTGGCTGATCACATGGTGTTGGGTCTTCATCATGTTTCCAGTTACTAAATTCCATACCCTCTGTGCCTCTGTTTTCTTTTCTACTTAAAAAGTTAAAAGAGGTTGCCTTATTCTATGAAGATCTTTTGGCAACAAATGTTTTTTTGAAAAGGAAAAGGGAAAATAAATATACAGTCAGAATTTTTAAGATTCCATGAAGCAGTAAGAAGTGTATGTAACATTTGTTCAGTAGTATAACTTGTAAGCTGATTTTTACATTTTGATGCTGATTAAAAATAGATTTAAGGATAAAGATTTACGAAACCATTCAAAGCTCTGCTACTTATCTAAAACTCACCACTTCTGTGAATTCATTACTTCCTAAGTCCAGTCTCTCCAGCTGAGTCAGTCTGTTCATGGTTCTACACACGGAAGGAATTAATAAGGAATTAGATTTAGAAAAATACCAGTTACATCCCATCTTCCTGTATACAGACTAATACATCTTTTTAATCAGCATTAAATAATGATGCTGTTCTGTAAATAGACTAATACAGTACTTAGTCAGGGTCAGAATTTCATACGCTGTTCAATGGAATAACTAGACATAAATGATCCTACTCACTACATCAGACAAAGGAAATTAGACCTTTAAGTAATTTAGTGACCGCTAGTTTAATTTTTGTAAATTCAGTTATGATCAATATGATCATCTCACTTATTCCAAGACGTAAGCTACACTCCATATACACTTCCCTCCATCTTTCCCAACTCATTGCAATTAGTTCAGAGTTCTCTCTTGTTACATCAGCCCCAACAATAGGCCTGTGGCACAGCTATGGCTGGCCCAGGTCATCTGACTCAGGCTTGGAGCTAAAAAAGTCTGTGTAGATGCTTGGGCTTGATCTGGAAACCAGACTCTGAGACCTTCACTCCTGAGCTGGAATGTTCACACAGCAATTTTATAGCCCTGCAGCCCAAGCTTGAATCTGCTGACTCAGGCCAGCTACAAGTATTTTATTGCTGTGTAGATGTATCATCTATGGCCATTCTGGCTATCTATCTGCCTTCACCAATGTGAGCATAATGGATCAGTGGTGGCCAAAAAGAACACGGCTGACAACAGAGAATGCCTGAAACTCTCCTTCCTCAAAGGCTGAGAGCATTATAAATAACTCCAGCAGTAAACAATGAACATTTTTAATTCACTCCATGAAATCTATTCTTGAATTCAGTGCCTTTTTTGAATTTCATATGTTAAGAAATGTGAATTCAAAAAAATAAACATTTTATACACACACACACAAGCTGAAGGACTACAAACAATTCCTTAAGTTATTTCACACTTCCATAGCCAAACATTGTGCCACTGTTCATAAAGGCTATGTCTAGACTGCAAGTCTCTTTCGAAAGAGGCTTTTTCGAAAGTATCTTTCGAAAAAGCTTCTTTCGAAAAAGAGTGTCTAGACTGCAAGCAGTACTTTCGAAAAAGCAAGCCGCTTTTTCGAAAGAAAGCAGCAAGTGAGTCTGGATGCTCTCTTTCTAAAAAAAAAGAGAGCACTGTTGGCATTCAAGAGCACTTTCGAAAAAAGGCGTTCTTCCTCGTGAAATGAGGTTTACCGCCGTCGAAAGAAAAGCCACGTTCTTTCGATTTAATTTCGAAAGAACGCGGCTGCAGTCTAGACGCAGGTGAAGTTTTTTCGAAAAAAGGCTACTTTGTTCGAAAAAACCCCTGAGTCTGGACACAGCCAAAGCAACTATTGCTTCAACTGAAAAAACAAGCAGGTTTTAGGTGAATCACATTAAGCACTGAAGGTATTTAAAATCATAAGTAGAGTTAAGATAACATTAGGGAGAACAATAATGTTTCATATTACACAAAATAACTGACATTTCAATTTAATAAAAAAGAATTTAACAGAAGCAGTTTTAATTAATCCTCTGAACCCAATTCTGCAAACACTTAAAAGCTCATGAGTAACTTTACTCAGTAGGAATACACAGTTTTATTTATGTGCATGTTTGCAGGAATTGGCCCTATATATTCCTAAAGGAGTCCTTCCTAAAAATCATTTGCAACTTTTTTTGGAAAGTGATCACTGCATTATTTTGAACAGTTACACTTATAATCAGAAGTACATTTAAAAAGCCAATGAAAAAGGTTCAAGCTGAAAAGTTTCTCAGTTTCTGCATATATAATTTGCCTATATTTTCAGCTATCTGTAAAATGTTCTGCACTCTTGCCTTCCTTTTAAATAGAACACCTATTTTTAATAAGAATTGCAATAGTTCCAATCCTTCAATTACTAAATAATGTAACAGCTTAAAGCTAAATAACATGGTTGGCACAAACCAACGTTAATTTAATTTCTTGGCATTAATTACCCACTTTAACAAGTGCTTTTTGTTTTAGCGTTCAATATTTTACTCAAGCCTAAATTAGGAGCAGTGCTAGCTGTTTGTTACTGTAAGTTTGTCCAAAAAGATCGATGATTAAAAATAGAAATCATCAAGTACCAATAAGTGTGAGGAAATTAAAGGAAAAAAACCCAGAAGTATAAACATGAAAACAAACAAGAAAATGGCTTAATCTCTCTCTCAAAAAAAAAACCCCAACCAAACAAACAATCCCCCCCCCCCACCACCACCACCATTCAGGCTAGTATATCCTCATTAGCACCCAAAAAAAAAAAAAAGTATTTTTCCCTTTGCATCTACTTTCCAGTTTCTTTTTTCCTATGCTATTACTTAGTTCTATACTGATTTTTTCATCCAAACTCATTCTCCATAGTTCTAAAGCACCTTTTACATAAACACACACCTGGGCTTTTAAAAATATTCAATTAATAATAGAAGCTGGGCCATGCATTAATCTAATAATTATGTCACCTGCGAAGTATATCCAAGGTGCTGACAGAGTTATAATGGGTTTCCTCTTTAGCCATATAATATATAGACAGTGCTCCTCTCTAGGGCTGCCGCATATCAGCAAGGTATTTTTTCATTATGACATCTTTAAACATACAAATAAAACCAACAGCATGAACTACCTTACTGAATTGTATCCTAGAAGACGTAGAAGAGTTATGGTAGCAGCTGTGTTGCTAGGAAGATTGTGATGGCACTAAACGAGACTGCTGAATTTATTTTTGTGCACACAAAATGAAATCCTGGCCCCACTGAAGTCACTAGCACAACGCCCATTGACTTCAATGGAACCAGAATTTTATCCATGAAGTATTACAACAGTCCTGTCATTTTTATCTCTAAAATGAGTTACTGAAAGATTATCTTAAACTTAACTCCATCTGCCTTGTGCCTCGAAATCAGCGATATACAGCAAAAGCTTTATCTATCATGTTGACAGAATGGGGAGTGCTGGTTAGTCAAATATTTTGGCCAAACAAGAGTTCAGAATGTGGGGAGGGAGTTCTGGGATGTGGTGTGGGAGGGGATATGAGGTCTGCACATATATGGGCTCTGGAGTGGGGCCAGAAATGAAGGGTTTAGGCAAGAGATTTGGGCTGGGGGAAGGGTTAGTTCTGGGTTAAGACTGGGGATGAGAGATTTGAAGTATGGGAGGAGCTCTAGGATGGGGTCAAAGGTTTTAGAGTGAGGCAAGGAGTGTGGCGTTCAGGCTCAAGAGGGGGCTCAGGACAGGAAGTTGGGGCATGGGAAAGGTTTTGGTGTGCTGGATCTGGCAGTGCTCACCTCGGGTGGCTCTCCATAAGCAGAAATATGTTTCTGTTGCTCCTAGGCAAAGACACAGCTAGGCGTCTTTGCATGCTGCCTCCACAGCTCCCACAGACTGCGGTTCCAGGCCAGCGGGAAATGTAGAACAAGCACACGAATCCCCTGTGGTTGTTCCTCCACTAGGAACAGCAGGAGCATGTTACTGCTTCCAGAGAGCCATATGGAGCCAGGCAGGGAGTCTGCTGGCCTCATGTCATCCAAACTTTCAATGAAGATCAGAAATGCCAGTTTATAGAGCTTTCTGGTTGGTACAGGGCCAAATAATACAGCTTTAACTGTATTTGCATTTCAACTGTAACTATCTGCCAAATGTTCCTCATTTTGAGGGATGTCAACTTACATAGACTAGAAATAAATAATAATGAAGCTAAACGTTCAAAAATACTCTTGATATCAAATGAACAAATCCAACAGCATTTTAAGTTCCCTTTCTGAATACTGTTTTTTAGGTCATTGTCACATGCTGACAGGTGAGCCCTTCATCATGTAAGGCAGAGGTGGTAAATCCTCACAAATCACTTGAAGTGCAGCTTGCAATGCCTTTTCCCCTCTTTCGCCTAGACTAGAGGGTGTGGCAGGGAAGCCCCTCTGTTCTTCTACCCTACAGAGGGTCTAGAGCAGGGATGTAGACTCTTTTTTGGGCTGGGGGCCACTGACCCACAGAAAAATTAGTTGGAGGCCACACAAGTGACCTGGTCCCCAAGCGAAAAGGAGAAAAAGAAATTCACACAGATGTGGTCCCCAACAGAAAAATAGGGAAAAAAAGACTCCCCTTGAGTTCCAGCCCCACAGGTAAGAGAGGAGGCAGAGAGGCTTAGTGCTTTCCTGCAATGGGCAGAGCCGCATGGAGCTGCTTCCTCTCTCCTGCCAGACAGAGCTTGCTAGTTAAATCCAGCCCCGTCTTACTCTGATGGGGCACGCAAGGCTCAGGAATCCTTCCCCAACCTGTGATACTAGCCAGTTGGCATTGACACTCCAGTCACGATTGCCCCTCATGTGCCTGGAGCCAGTTCATGCTGCTGCAGATTGGGAGGGACAAGCCTCAAGCATTGCAGACTGGATCAAAGCAAGCTCCGAGCCACATCCTGCGCCCAGGCCATAGGTTCTCCCCATCCCCAGCATAGAGACTACTGCCAGAGACATCTAGTGCTTACTGGGAGTGTGGAGAGGCACAATTTATAGACTCAGCTGCCTCAATAGTTTGAGTCACACACATACACCCTTATCCTCAGTGTCCCTTCTCTGCAGCACCCAGATGTTGGCTCTGTGGGGAGGGCAGCAGCAAAAGCAGCAGTTTTTACTGCAGCACCAGCTATTTCCCACAGCCTCCCCCCCGCTCTCCTCCAAACTAGGAAGTTACGCACCTTATGCAGCCACAATGGTTCTTCAAGATGTATGTCCCTATGGGTGCTCCACTGTAGGTGCTGAGAAGTGCCAGTGCTGCAGACCATAGATTTTTGAGCAGTAGTCAGAAGGGGCAGACATGCTGTAGGCATCTCAAGGTGCTCGTGCCTTAATGGATCACGTGTGCGGTTGTCGCCTCCTCTTTTCCTTCTCTTCTCCAGAGTGAAGGTTGTACTCTGAAGTAGAGGGGAGGAAGATGGGTAGTGGAACACCCACAGGGATACACAAAGAACCACTGTTACTGCACAAGATGAGTAACTTCCTCTTCTAGTGCTGTGCCTGTGAGTGCTCCACAGTAGGTAACTACAAATCAGCTCCACATGAAGCTTCAGGATAATTTTGGAAATCAAAGGTAGAAGTGGGAAAGCATAAAGCAATGGTCCCATCCATAAGATTAGAAAGGAGTCTCTGAGGGAGTCCAGGGCTAGAATCACGTAAGAGCAAAAGAGGTGACATTTGCAGTTCCTGTGGGAAGCCAATCGGTCTATCACTGGGTGACCTGCCATGCGAAATATGCATGTTGTGACATCTGGATGGAGTTCCCACCTGTGGTCATTGGAAAAGTGATGGCTCAAAATATCCTCAGTGGTATTATGTACGCCAAGGGGGTATGAAGCTGTAAGGGTAACATTATGCTGGACACAACAGTTCCAAAGGTGGATAGCTTCTATGCATAGACAGTGTGAGCAGTCTCCACCCTGCCTGTTGACATAGAACATGATGTCATGTTGTCTATGAGTATTTTAATTGTTTTGAATGAAGGGTTAAAAGTATTCATAGGCTCTTCTAAAAGCTCTTACTTCAAGGAGATTTATGTGCAGTCAGGACTCTGGTAGTGACCAACTGCCTTCTGCTACGTGATGGTCAAGGTGGGCTCCCCAGTCCATGAAGGAAGCATCTGTAGTGATAACCAGTGGTGGAGGCACATGGTGAAAAGGAACATCTGAGAGAAGGTTTGTGGGAACAATTCACCACTGGAGGAAGGATAATACATTGGGAGGAACTGCAGTTTGTTTGTGAAGGGAATGCATCATGGGGGTATATACAGTAGAGATACATCTTTGAAGGCAGTGCATATGTAGTCTGGCATGTTTGACTATATAAGTGGTTGCTATCATGTGTCCAAGGATTCACAGACAGATCAAAACAGATATCTGAGGGTCACTGGTCACTACACTGATGAGGTCTTTTAGAAGCAATATCTTAGTAAGAAGGCATGGCCTTGGTGGAGTCTAAAAGGGCTCAGATAAATTCCAGCCTCTGAGTGGGTTCGAGGATGGATTTGGACTTGTTGATGAGAAGGCCAAGGCTTCGAAAAGGAGTTCTGTTCTTGTGGTTCATTGAGGTCGTCTCTGCTTGCGTGGATCCTTTTAAGAGTCATCGTCTATGTAAGGAAATATTATAACCCCTGGGCAATGTAGATTAGATCTAGCGACTGCGAGGGTTTTGGAGAAAACTCTGTGGACCATAAAAAGCCTAAAGGTCATACTTAGCACTGATAATGGTTGTGAGCCACAGCAAAGCATAGAAAGTGTCCGTGGGTGGGGTATATGATTATGTGGAAGTGAGCATCTTGTAGGTAGAGGGCTGTGACCAGTCCTCCTGGTCTAGCACACTGGGATAATAGCTGTTACGGTCACCATTTTCAACTTTTGTTTTTGGACAAACTTCTCTAGGTCTAGGATGGTTCTCCGAACTGTTCTTTTTCTCAATGAGGAAGTAATTGGAATAAAAGCCGTTACCCTGGAATGGAATGAGAACAGGCTCTAGAACTCCTATATACGAAGATGTTCGCCTTATGCCGCAGAAGAAGCTTGTGGAAGAGGCCCCTGAAGAGGGATGGGCAGGAATGGAATGGCATATCCCTCTGGAATAATTTTCTGGACCCTTTGATCTGTTATTGTTGCCTATTGATTGTAATATGGATGCAATCAGTGCAGGAAAATAGCTGGTGACTGAGCTACCACTTTGTGTTGGAAGAGGTTGGGCAGATGCTCAACCAAAGCCTCAAAATTGCTTCTTGGGTGTGAAGGTGGTCAGAGGCTGGCCCTGTGGTGGTTCCCAGAGAGCTGGTCCAGGCTTAGATACGTTAGTATCAAAATGTCTGAATTGAGGTCAACTAAAGCCAGTGTCTCTCAGCTTCTGATAAGGTGTATAGCATCTCCTTTTACTTGGTATGTACATTCCAAAAGCCGTAAGGCAGTTCATGTATCCTTCACAGAATGCAGGACCTCATCTGTCTTAGCCAAAAAACCCTCACTCTTATCAAATGGCAAGTCCTCAACCTTGATCTGTAGCTTCTTAGGGATACCCAAGGATTGGCACCATGCTGCTCACCACATGACTATGGCTGTAGCAGCAGCCAGAACAGCCAAGTCCGTGACATCGAGTGCTGATTGCACGGTGGTACATACTATTCTGTGGTCTTCTTGTATGACTGATTGGAGGACAGGGCATTTCTGCTTTAGAAGATGTTCCAGGAGTTCCTCCAATTTGAAGTAATTGGTGAAATCATAGTTAGCTAAGAGGGCTGAATAAGTTAGCTACCCTGAGCAGCAGCATGGCAAAGGATTAAAATTTTCTCCCAAATAAATCAAGCCTCTTGTGGTCTTTATCATATGAGGCAGACTTAAATGGGGGATTGCTTGTTGCAATGGTATACAGCATCAACCCCTAGGAAGTTAGGCTGGGGATGAGAGAACAAAAAGTCCATGTTTTTAGCAGGGACAAAATATTTTTTATCAGCCCACTTACTGACTGGGGTGATAGAGGCTGGTGTCTTCCAGATGATATCTGGTGACTCCATAATGGCCTAATCTATAGGCAACACTATTTTGGATGGTACTGTCGACTTGAGAATCTGAAGGAGCTTGTGTTGCTTCTCCTGGACCTCTTGAAAGGGATATCTTAAACAGTCTTGGAACAGCTTCAAATCATCTGAGGGTGAAGGTGCGGCAGAGATTACAGCCTCATCTGGACAGGAAAAAGAGGATGTTTTGAGTGGTTCCTCTTCTGAAAAATCCTCCTCATTTGGGGCTTCATCTTCCTGGGCTTGAGAAGGAGCGATGCTGATGGCACAACAGAAAGGAATGCTGTGTCACAAAAGAATGCTGAGAGGAGAATGAGTTTGGCTGCTCATCCGTTTCATGGCCGCTATGGCTGGAGACAGCTGGTAACCTGGGAGGCTCAGTGAGCAACAGCATAGGAGATCTGTTGGTGCTGAAAGCAGTGAGGACAGTGTCGAAGATGGGATAGCATCTCTTTGTGGCTGTGGAGATGCAGTCTTGATCTATTGTGGGGTGAAACATGTTCATACTGTGGCTGAAGTGGTGCCGTGAGCAGAGTTCAGTTCTGGTTGGTAGTACGGCACCGGTGCGGGAGGCATTGGTGCTGGAGTAAGGATGTTAAATTACTGTTATCTGGCTAATTGTGTCATCAATACAATTTATATTGATGACACAATTAGTCGATAAGGACCGCTCTGCAGTGGGGGTAGCTGCAGGAGCCAACTTGAGCTGGGACCAGTCCTGGCTGGTGCTGGCTCCGGGAACCACTCACTCTGTGGCTCTGCATCCCGGACCAGTGTGAGCCGGGACTGCTCAGTCCTGGCTCGCACTGGTCCAGCAGCCCCTGTTCACGACCGACAGCCCTGTCCACCATGAACAGAGGCTGCTCCACACAAGCCCTTGTTTGTGGCAGGTTGGTGGCAGCAGCCACTATCTGCAGGAGGGGAGGCCCAGCAGTAACTGCCTTTCCTATCCCCCCCCCCCACCTCTAATAGAGGCAGTAGAGGATGGGGACAGGGCAGCACCACAGATACAGTGCTGGGAGAAACTGGCTTTTAAACAGGCTCCCTCGAGCATAGGCTCCTGTCCCCCCTCCCCTTGCTGCCTCTCAAATATTCCAGTTGACTACCTGATAAGCTTATGCTTATCGGGTGGTCAACTAGTTGACTACTCACAGACATCCCTATGCTTGAGGTATTTTCGGCACCACGTCCCATGCCAAAGAGGCTGGTGCTGGGGGGCGGAGGCAGAGAGTTTGCGGTGCTGATTGTTACTGGATACAGCTCGTGCCAGCACCTGCCAAGACAGGAACATCTCCTTTACTATGGTGGGATGTCGGCAGTGGTGCAAGACATTTTGCTGGAGAGACTCACTTCTTCTGAGAGTCTCAGGCAGGTGGAGCGTACTGGATCACTTTTTGGAGGTCTTGGAAGGCTTAGGCTTGTCCTTAGAGAAAACCTGAGGGTCTTGGTTCTGAGAAGGCGGAAAAGACTTGTCATGGAGTATCATCTTCAGCCAAAACTCCCTGTCTTGCCTGGCCCTAGCAGTAAGACTAGAGCAGTTCAGGCATTTGGCAGGAATGTGGTTATCTCCGAGGTACTTCACACAAGAAGAGGAGCCATGTAAAATAGTTATTCGGCATAGTCAAAGAAGCGGGGATTTAAATAATCCCCGCTTCATTAAAATAAACATGGCCGCAGTGCTGTGCCAACGATCAGCTGATGCAGCACAGCATGGCAGTCTAGACACGGTGCGGTCGACAAAGGAAGCCTTTGTCAACCGCTCCGATATGCCTTGTGAAACAAGGTTTTATTTTATTTTATGTTTATTTTAATGCAGCGGGGATTATTTAAATCCCCGCTTCTTTGACTATGCCGAATAAACTATTTTACATGGCTCCGTCGACGGAGCCATGTAGTCTAGACATAGCCTAAGTGTCTATTAATCCCACATACATTGTATCTAATGTTAGAATTTGAATAATATCCACAAAAGATTTCAACGATAAAGTAAAAAGATTTAGTGCCATTAAAATAGTTATTCGGCATGCACACACAGCGAGTAAGAGTAAGTAATACAATAAAATTTGCCAAGATTTCTAGAGAGGGAAATTGATGGATTACAATATATGACATTTTTAGCTGGAATTAGGTATGTGAATGTTTACATGGCTATTTGTACTGTGTCCCCACTGCCTCTGTATCAGCGCGGAGTGAGAGCTGATGCTCACAGGGGAGTTGGTTTAAAAGACAGCTCCTTGAATGTACCAGCTCCCACCTGTCCCCTTCCCCAGCAGTATAGGGATAGGAGAGCAGAATGGATCTGCAGGAACTGATGCTTGTAGGAAGCCTGTTTATAAGCTGTCTCCCCATGTGCACCAGTTTCTGGGGTGCTTCCCCACCCATAAAGATATACAGGAGGCCCCCGCTTTGCGACGGCCCCAGGTTACTATCCCTTGCACTTACGGCCTTTTCTGTAAGTGTGGAAAGGACAGAAATCCCCCTACTTACGTCTTCAGCCCCGCATTTATGACTCGAGTTACGACGCCCTCAACTTGCGACACAACCTCCGGAACCAATCGCAAGTTGGGGGCAGCCTGTAACCACTAAATAAATGCATTTTAACATCCCTAGCTGGAATCATAACATGCACACAACTAGATTTAAGGTATAATCCTTGGGACACAATCCCTTTGACGGGGGAAAGAGGGGAAAATCAACACAGTACTAGTCAGGAAAAACTCTAGTTATCTTAGGTAGAAGATCAAGCAGTCCATTGGGCTCCAGATGAGAGAATAAAAGTCAATTTGGAAAGCCAGGACAAGGAAGAGACTGATCATGAGAAGGAACTGAAAACAAAGCAGGCATGTACTTTAAATATTTCATCTGTACTTACTTTGGCAACATTTTTAACTGGTTTTCTCTAAGTTCCAATATCTGGAGTTTAGTTAGCCTGTAATAAAATAAATAACAGAATGACTGACCATTACAAGGTGAAATATTGCTATTTTATGTCAAAACAGAAACTGTGATAGAAACAAACACTGTATTGAAAGACAGTTGTACAAAATGTACTCAAAATCATTTACACCCAAAATGTTTTTAAATTTAAGACTGAAAAAACAGTCTGTACAAAAAGTCACACTGCTGTGTGTGTTCTCCTCTACCTACAGATTTTTTTACATGTTCCAAACAATTCTTAGTTTATATACATTCTCCAAAGACATCAAAACAAAAGGTCATTTGAGAGGGAAAGAGTAGGATTAAAGAAAACTAATTACAACACAAATTTTGATATAAAGAATCTGTTAAAACTACACCACATATTCTGTACATAAAGCTACATTAAAACAATACCTCTTGTCTCTATTCCCCCAAATACCCATCAGAGAACCATAGAAATATGGAGCTAGTAAGGACCTCAAGAAATCATCAAGCCCAGCCCCCTATGCTGAAGCATGACCAAGTACAACTAAATCATCTTTGACGGACGATTGTCCAACCTGTTCTTAAAAATCTTCAGGTGGTGATTCCACATCCTCCCTTAGAAGCCTATTGCAACATTTTACTATTCTTAGTTAGAAACAGTTTCCTAATGTCTAACCTAAATCGCCCTTGATGCAGATTATGCCCATTGTGTCTTGTTCTACTTTCAGTGGACATGAAAAAAAAAACAGTTACCTGTTTCTGTAGATGGTGTTTGAGATGTGTTGCTCATGTCCATTCCACATAGGTGTGTGTGCTTGCCACATGCACCAGCACCCAAAGATTTTCCCTCAGTAGTACCAGTGGGGGCCTGGGTTTCAGTGACCCCCTGGAGTGGTGCACATATGCCATGCTATATAGAGCGCTCTTCCCTCATTATTTCTTTTTGCCAGAAAGACTCTGGCAGCAGGGACGGAGAGTGGGAGGTTGAATGGACATGAGCAACACATCTCCAAGAACACCAGTTACAGAAAAAGGTAACTCTTTTTTCTCCTTTGAGTGCTTGATTATGTCCATTCAACATAGGTGATTGCTAGTAATGTCTGTGGAGGCGGGTAGAAGACTCAAGAACATGCAGATTGCAACACCACTCTACCAAAGGCTGCATCGCCTTACATGATCATGTAGAGGGCTGCATCGCCTTACATGATCATGTAGAGGGCTGCATTGTCTTACATGATCACATAGAGGGCTGTAGGTTTGTACCGATGACCACGTTGCCGTTGGATAGATTCTGTGGATCGGGACATTCACCTGAAAGGCTGCAGATGAGGTGTGGGCCCTAGTAGAATGAGCCTTGACTAAATCTGGGGCCGGAATGCCCGCAAAGTCATAACACATGCAGATGCATCTGGATATCATCTGGGACAACACCAGATGGACTTTCATCCCATCCACATAAGCCACAAACAGCTGTATGTGGACTTACGGAAGGGCTTTCTTTTTCCAGACAGAATGCTAACGTCCTCCTGACATCTAGTGCATGCAGATGTCGTTGGTCATTGGTCGCATGAGGCTTCAGACAGAAGACTGGGAAAACGATGTGTTGGCCCATGTGAAACTCCAAGATTACCTTTGGGAGAAAGGCTGGGTATGGCCTAAGCTGCACTTTATCTTTAAAGAAGATAGTATATGTCAGCATCTCCTCTTCCCCACCCTCCTTTTTTTTAAAAAAAAAAGGGAGGGGTTCGACTCCCTTATATCTAGATCACTTGTGTTGGTGAGTTAGTATGTCAAGGAAAACTTAGTTTGCCTAAGCAGATCATTTTGTGACAAGCAGAATGATGGGATTTTCACTAGGCATATCTCTTAGGTCTTGGCACCATGGCATCTTAAGATAATCTATGGCTATGAAGTTAAAACTCAGGCAGAATGTTGCAGAAGCTCTCCCAATCATGGGCCAGGAAATACATATAATAATTCAAATTGACAATTAGAACATTTGTTTTACAGCTTGCCCAAGGTTTCTTGAACCCGCTGAATGATCTCTTTGACTTCCTGATAAGGCATGAACACCCTTCGATTCACTTGATGCTATCCTCAGTATCTGTGAATCTCCTAGAATACTACTGGAAATGATCTCCCATTCTTCTATCCTCATCTGCAATTTGCGCTATCAAACCATTGCTTCCTACTACATGAGTCACTGAAAGAATAGAGACAGTGTTGTTTCTGTTGTCTTCCTTAGACTTATCAATTTTCTCCTACATTCAAATTATCCCTTCAGCTGTTTCCAAGTACTGAGAGATGCATCAAACTCTGGGAGATACAAAATAGGACATGTAGCTGAGTAGGGAGTCCACTGACTGAGTGGCTATAAAAGCCTACCTGTGCCTATCCTATATATCAGGAAAAAGTAGGTATCTGCACTGCTGCCACATGGACTGGAACAGGAGGCCACTTTGGAGGTGGGCTAAGTGGGTAGATTTGTGTTTATGAACACGTTGGAATAGCATTCACAGACTAAGCATGAGAAAGAGGTTTAGAAGATCAGTACCTTTATTCTGGTTTTGGGGGATTGAGGAGGTTGGCATTCATCTCCTCAGTCATTCATCACTCCACCTACATAGGGCTTTACTTGGTAGAGTAGAAAACATCCTTAATGTCTATCTCTGTCTTTAAATAAATGTATATGATGATTAAATGAAGCATTTCCTTAGAGAAGGTCTGAATTAATTAAAGACATACAAATAACACTCCAGAAAATTTAAATGTGTAATTTAGATCTGAATAACTATCCTATTTAGGAAACAACAATGGTCCCGTACCACCTTAAGGGTACATCTACATAGCAGCGTTATTTCAAAATAACTGATGTTATTCCGAAGTAACATAGTGAGCGTCTACACAACAAGCCTTTATTTCAAAATAATGTCGAGCTGGAAGACTTCTTACTCCGAAAAATGCCAAATTAAGCTATTTCAACTTAAACTACACAACTGATGTAGCTGAAGTTGTGTAGCTTAATTCAACTGTAGCCCTGCTGTGTAGACATACTCATAGAGACAAACAAAATATATAAATAGTATATTTAGCTTCACTGTTCTAATACCCTATTCCTATGAAGTGCTGGCTCCCTCAACACTTTTCAACCTCAATGGCAGTTGAGCTTTTCCCAATCAGCTGGGCCCAATCAGACTAACCAGCTACCTCTCAGATGAGGCTATCAGACTACAGATCACATGATAGAATCATAGAATATTAAGGTTGAAAGAGACCTCAGGAGATCATCATGTACAACTCCTTGCACCAAGCAGGACCAATGCCAACTAAGGTTGTTAATAGGATATCAATAGCAAATGCTTACCCGATAGTCAGTTGACTAGCCAATTCCCCCCCTTGCTGCATCTATCAGATAGAGGCAGCAAAGGGGGAGGGGGAGTGAGAAGGGGTACTTCAAAGGGACAGCACCGCACGGCTGACCAGGGATCAGCTGTTCAGTGCTGCTACTTTGAAACCCCAAGGTGGAGTTTCAAAGGGCAGCCGCCAGACAGCTGATCCCCGGCTCAGCTATGCAACACTGCCCCATTAATACGCTGCCTCTGTATTTCAAAGGGTCAGTGCCCCACTGCTGATACCCCTTTGAAATGCAGAAGTAGCAGCTGATCCCAGGTTCCACTGAAATGCTGCAGCATGCTTACACCGCAGCGCAGCATGTCCCCCGCTCACCCTGGGCTCCATGAGGGCACTGTGGCTTTAAAATGCACAGTCCCGGCTGGGGACTCTTGTACATTTCAAAGCAGGCAAGTCCGTGTGCAGCCCGGGACTTTCCGCTGGCCCCGGTCTGCACGCAAACTTCCGCATTCCCCTTTGAAATGTACAAGCTCGTACATTTCAAAGGAGGAATGTGGAAATGCCTATTGACTAGTTGAGTAGTCGATGGAAATTCCAACGACTACTCGACTAGTCAATTAACCACAATTTAACATCCTTAACGCCAATTAAATGATTACAGCCAGAGCTTTGTCAAGGTAGGTGTTAAAAACCTCAAAGGATGGAGATTCCACCTCCTCCCTGTGTAACTCATTCTAGTGCTTCACTACCCACCTAATGAAATAGCTTTTCCTAATATCCAAGGGTATGTCTACACGTCCTAGGTTTCACGAGGAGTAACGGTAGTTCGGACTAGGAAGCTTAGTCAAAATGGAAGGGGAAGTCATGCCTGACAAACCCAGTTGCCTTCTATGATGAGATAACAGGCTCTATGAGTATGGGGAAAGTAGTGGATGTGATATACCTTGAAAGAACACAGTTTCAATGTGACTCTGACAGATGGCCTGCAGAGTGTAATCCTACGGGCAGCATGCAAGATCAGAAAGGTTTACTATTACTTGAATCCCAGGCAGATGGGAGCATAATCCTGTGGGGGAACAGACAGGCCCTTGCAAAAGACTCCAGGACACAAGAAAGGACACAAATTATATTTTGAACATCTCCTTAACAAGTGTTGTTCTTTTTTTTTTGGGGGGGGGGAGGGGGAGGAAGGAAGAGGGGGAAGAAATAAAATCAAAACCTCAAAGAAAGGCCAGAAAATCCTGTGGCTAGAAGATTGTTATTTGGTGCACCAGTGAATGAGAGAGCCAAATGGCTTATATTTAAACTCCATTTTGACAATGCTCACTCCAGGTAAATTAAGCAGACATCACATGACATTTACACTTTGTTCCCACATTTAGAGTAACAGCTAACTAAAACTCAGCTGTGTTTACAAAACATGAAAAAAGAACAGTAATCAGTATATTATTTATATAAATATTTATATATATAAATTTTAAATGTGTATCAAAGTGTGCCTAAGACAGATGCCTATAAATCTGCAAAATGTACAACAGGAAATAAAAATGTTTTTTTGAAGCACATTTTGGAGGTTTAATTTCAATTCTAGTTTATTCCCTCATTTTTAGTATTTTGAAATGTGTAACATGTATAGCTGAAAAATTCACTATTCTTTACAATTTCTTGTTTCTTTCTGTAATTCTATTCATACACAAGACTAATTAAGTATCTGAATGGGATAAGAGGAAAGATCCTCTCAGACTGAGAGCTGGTTAAAAGATAAGAAACAAAGGGTAGATATACATGGTCAGTTTTCAGAACGGAGAGGGTAACTAGTGATGTCCCACAGGGGTCTGTATTGGGACCAATTCTATTCAACACTTTTATAAAACCATCTGGAAAAAAGGGGTAAACAGTGAGGAGGCAAAATTTTCAGATGATATTAAACTGCTCGGGATAGCTAAGACCAAAGCAGACTGTGAAGAGCTTCAAAAAGATCTCACAAAATTAGGAAACTGGGCAACAAAATGGCAAATGAATTTTCATGTTGATAAATGCAAAGTAATGCACATTGGAAAAATAATTCCAACTATACATACAAAATGATGCGGACTAAATTAGCTATTGAGACTCAAGAGTAAGAGTCATTGTGGATAGTTCTCTGAAAACATACTCAATATGCAGCAGCAGTCAAAAAAAGCAAATGGAATGTTAGGAATCATTAAAAAAGGGATAGAGAATAAGACAAAGAAAATCTTATAACTTCTGTATAAATCCATGGTATGCCCACATCTTGAACACTGAATGCAGATGTGGTCACCTCATCTCAAAAAGATATCTTAGCATTAGAAAAAGTTCAGAAAACGGGTAACAAGAGAAATTAAAAAACCAGACTTTTCAGCTTAGAAAAGAGGAGACTAAGTGGGAATACAACAGAGGTCTATAAAATCATGACTGGTATAGACATAGTCAATAAGGAAAAGTTATTTACTTATTCCATAACCAAGGGTGGCATCCGGTCCGCCAAGCGGGTTGATCCGGCCCATGGAGGCCCTGCCGTTCCCACACCCCCAGGCCAATTAAGGGCTGGGGGTGGGGGAGCACACAAAGCTTCTTCCTGCCCTGTGAGCAGCATGAAGTGCTTTGAAGCACACTGCGCTGCTTGCAGCATGGGGGGAGATGTCATGTGATCCCCCACTCCCAAGCCCTGATTGGCCTGGGGGCAGGAGGAGCATGCGAAGTTTCCTCCGCCCTCTCTTCCACCTATGAGGACCACACAGTACTTCAAAGTGCCATACGCTCGCGCAGGGCGGGAGCAAGGCGAGGGAAGCTTTGCACAGCTCCCCTGCCCCCAAGCCAATTAGGAGTTGGGGGCGGGGGAGCACATGATGTCTCCTCCCGTCCTGAAAGCAGCGCATGGCACTTTGAAGTGCTATGTTCCCTCTGCAGGGAGGAGGTAGGGTGAGAGGAGGTTTCGCATGCTCCCCCCGACCCCCAGGCCAATCAGGACCTCGGGGAGGGGGAGCTGCACAAAGCTTCCTTTATCCTGTCTAAGCCTGCAAGGAGTGTGCAGTACTTCAAAGCACCACGCGCTGCTCACAGGGTCAGAGGAGGCTTCCCGCACTTCCCCCACCTCCAGACCAATCAGGGCCTGGGAGTGGGGGAGTGAGTGAAGCCTCTTCCTGCCCTGCCAGGGGCATGGGTACCTATTGGGAAGGGTGGACAAAAGGGATCCCCCACCCCCAGACCAATTATGGTCTGGGGATGGGGAAACCTGGAAGCATTCTGGCCTTGCCCCTTCAAGATTAGGCCTCGCCCCTTCCAGCCTGGCCTGGGGCCACTTCAAAAATGTCCCCTGGCCAAAAATTATTGCCCACCCCTGCATAACCCAAGAACTAGAGATCACCAAATTAAATTAATAGGTAGCAGGTTTAAAAGGAACAAAAGGAAGTTATTTTTCATGCAACACAGAGTCAACCTGTGGAATTCTTTGCTAGTTGATGTTGTGAAGGCCAGGACTTTAAAAGGGTTAAAAAAAGAGCTAGATACATTTATGGAGGATAGGTCCATCAATGGCTATTAGTCAGGCTGAGAAGGAATGATGTCCTTAGCATTTGTTTGTCAGAAGCTAGGAATGATTGATGATTATCTGTTCTGTTCATTCTTTTTGGAGGCACCTGGCATTGGCCACTGTCAGAAGACAGGGCTCGATGGAACTTTAGTGTGACCCAGTATGGCCGTTCTTATGTTCATCACATTACTAAATAGGAAATCTTTCTGTATGGAGTGTAGCTATAGCAATGTTAGTTCCAGGATATTAGAGAAAAGTGGCTGTGATCACTTCTGTTAGAGACATGCTTTTGAGCCTCTGTGAGCTCTTCTACAGAGCACAATAAGAGACAAATGTAAGAATAAATGATAAGTTCCAAAAAAGACGCTCTCTCAGCCACCTTATCCCAGGAAATTCTACTGTAAACTTTGCAGTTTAAAATGTGTGTGTGTATTAGGGGGGAGGGCTAACTATAACAATTCACACTGTAAGATCTGTTAATAATTCCTGATCAGCTCTATTAGCCTAGAAATTAAGTTGTTTTAAGTCAGTACATGTATATTTTAGAAAACAAGTCTGAGATTTTCAAAGCTATTAAGAGATTTGCATCCCAATTTCCATTAATTTTAAATTTCAAAAAATATTATAACATATTTATATTGTAGTGCCATGTATAAGCCTCAACCACATTGGATCTCATTTTGCTAGGTGACAGATATAACAGGTGGGTGCAAATCAAAAATGTTGAGGTGAGGCAAAGGAGACAAGATAAATCAATTTCACAGGATGCATACAATTCTTAGGCAGAGGTGCTCGTTAGATTGGTGAGAGAAACCATCTTGAACAAATCCTGTACTTTACAAGCATAAGTTTTACACTAGTAGAAATGTATTTTCACTAGTATTTGCTTGTAACAACATCAATTTTTATTTCTTTTACTTGCCTCTTTTAATCCTCTGTATAGCTACTATATATTTGAGAGAGTTTATGCATCTATCTATTCATCAGTCTGTTTGTTCAAGAACTCCTCCTGAAGGGTAAGAGCTAGGACCACCAAATTGGGTTTACAGCTTCCCCTCATCACAACTTAAACCACGGTCAGGGTTTGGTTGTTCCAAAAAGGAAAGGGAAGGCTATGACACTAGGGACCACTATACCCCAGAATGACCATAGGGGACAGCAAACAAGCAGACACCCACCAACCTGACAGCCTGAGAAAAGGTCTGATTTATACCCAGAACACCATGACATTATGTCTACACTTCAAGATATAGCTATAAATTCCAGCTTGAGGAGAGGTACCTGCCCTAGCACAGTGAAAAAGGATAGCCAAGGTAGTGTGAGGGGGCTAGCCACCTCAGGGACCTACCCAATAGTTCACATGTGATCATTCTTTGAAAGAGTTAACAAACATGCGGACAACGGGGATCCAGTAGACATAGTATACTTAGATTTTGAGAAAGCCCTTGACAAGGTCCCTCACCAAAGCCTCTTGTATAAATTACATGGCCATGGGATAACAGGGAAGGTCCTTTCTTGGACTGAGAACTGGTTAAAAGACAGGAAACAAAGGGTAGGAATAAATGGTAAATTTTCAGATTGGAGAGGGGTGTCCCCCAAGGGTCAGTCCTGGGACCAATCCTTTTCAACTTATTCATAAATGATCTGGAGAAAGGGGTAAGCAGTGAGGTGGTAAAGTTTGCAGATGATACCAAACTGTTTAGGATAGTCAAGACAGAAGCAGACTGTGAGGGACTCCAAGAAGATCTCACCAAACTGAGTGATTGGGCAACAAAATGGCAAATGAAATTTCATGTGGATAAGTGTAAAGTAATGCACATTGGGAAAAATAACCCCAACTATATGTACAGTATGATGGGGGCTAATTTGGTTACGACAAATCAGGAAAGAGATCTTGGAGTTATCGTGGACAGTTCTCTGAAAACTTCCACACAGTGTGCAGTGGCGATCAAAAAGGCAAATAGGATGCTAGGAATTATTAAGAAAGGGATAAAAAATAAGACACAGAATATCTTACTGCCTCTGTATAAAACTATGGTACACCCACATTTTGAATACTGTGTACAGGTGTGGTCTCCTCACCTCAAAAAAGATATTTTGGCCTTGGAAAGGGTTCAGAAAAGGGCAACTAAAATGATTAGGGATTGGGAACAGGTCCCATATGAGGAGAGGTTAAAGCAACTGGGACTTTTCAGTTTAGAAAAGAGGAGACTGAGGGGGGATATGATAGAGGTATATAAAATCATGAGTGGCGTGGAGAGGGCCGATAAAGAAAAGTTATTTATTAGTTCCCTAAATAGAAGAACTAGAGGACACCAAATGAAATTAATGGGGAGCAGGTTTAAAACTAATAACAGAGAGTTCTTCACACAGCATGTAAACCTGTAGAACTCCTTGCCAGAGGAGGCTGTGAAGGCTAGGACTATAATAGAGTTTAAAGAGAAGCTAGATAATTTCATGGAGGTTAGGTCCATAAAAGGCTATTAGCCAGGGGATAAAATGGTGTCCTTGGCCTCTGTTTGTCAGAGGCTGGAGAGGGATGGCAGGAGACAAATCGCTTGATCATTATCTTTGGTCCACCCTCTCTGGGGCACCTGGTGCTGGCTACTGTCGGCAGACAGGATACTGGGCTAGATGGACCTTTGGTCTGACCCAGTACGGCTGTTCTTATGTTCTTATCATTCTTGGGGTAGGTAGGCCCTCTTCCTGCTGTAGCTAAACTCTGTTTTTAGCATTCTAGCTCAATAAGAACAAGCAAGCATGTCCTCGAGATGGAATTTCCACCTCCAGTTCAAAGAATAGACATGCCTAATGACTCAGTTCTAAGAGTGAAGAAAACTCAATTCCCTTCAACCTATTTGTACTCAAAATGTTAAATGTACAGTGATTTTTTTAAAAATAGTAAGTTCAGGAAATGAATATAAACCTAAGAGAGATCTAGGTCAACATAAGCCTAAAAGCAAAAGTCACGGTAAATGCATGAATAACATACTACTTTTGTTCTTGCATTTTACTGAGTGTCTATCAGTTGCCCAACTACCACAGCACCTCTAGAAGAGTAGTGCTATACTTCTGCTCTCTACTGAATTGACTAGAATTATAGGATCACAATCACTTGGACTCCAAGGGTCAGATCCTCAGCAGGTGTAAATTAGTGTTGCTCCTGAAAGAAAAGTTTGGGTGGGACACAGGAGGGGAAAAGGGTTGAAAGAAAGAGCCAGAAACAACAGGGAAGAAGACTGCTACAAAGCAGATGTGTCCAAACCAAAAGAGCAAAGAGGAAAGGACAGACAGTACTGACCCAAAAATGATTATCTTCTTACTTATACCATCATATCGTTTTTTGCACTGAAGAATTAACCTAGAGTTGGGCAGGGTATAAGTGTTTTCCTCATGTTAATCTAATTAGAGCAAATTTGCTTACTACAGGATATGACATTGCATCCCATATTCTTCAGTATATGATTATGGCATATTTATGATGCATTCTGTACCAGAGAGGACATGTGAGGTGTCATTTGAAAAGCTATGATTTGCTGAATATGATTATCCTATTTGTATGTATATATCATTTTTGTATTTAAAGTTAAGAAGACAATGTATCTGTATCTCAGAACATGACTACTCTGAATGACACCCACAAATAATCTTTCTGGTACAACAATGAAGAACCTTGACTGTGCTGGTGGCCCAGTAGCAAATACAATGGATCCTGAAAGAACTTACCCTTCCTGTGAACGTTTTGGCTAGCTTATAATCAATGGCTGCTATGACTCAGCAAGGTATGCAAGGATATGTAACCAGGCCAAATTACTCTGGATTCCGTCTTGGATACCAGTGTTTTTCCTTAAACTGAGTTTGGGACAAAGGGTTCTCACAATACGCTAACCTATTTAAGACAGAGAGTGACATCATCATCTCTTATTCTTTATTCTGCATGAAAGAAAACTCCTGGAAACACCTGAGGAAAAGACTAAATGGGGGAAAGTGCTAGATCCAGGCTAGAGGCATTTCTAACCCATGTAAGAAAAACCTGGGGATTTCAAGCTGCAAAGCAAGTGTAGCTTGTGAATTAAGAACCTGCAGCCTGCTTATAACATCACTCAGGGTAAGAGACTGGTAACTCAAATCATATCTTTCAAGAATATTAAACTTAGTTTGCATGTTTGTTCATTTACTATGTCATCTTCTTTGATCTGTTTGCTATCACTTACAATCTCTTTTTTGTAATTCATAAATATATTTTATGTTTTAATCTAAACCAGAAAGTTTACAGTTCAGTGTTTGGGAATCTTAGTTCAAGAGTCTGTTGCATTTTCTCTTATATTGAGAGAGAGGCAAACTCTTTGAGTTTACACTGTACAGTTCCCTATATAGCGCAAGATGGTATAATTTTGGATTTCTACTTGGGGTGGGCAGAGAGCTGGAAAGCTGGAAGTTATTTTGGCAGTAGCCTCTCTATTGTTGGTTCATGCAGCTATCTGTCAGAAAGCCTGCACATAAGTTCAGCTGAGTGTATCCCTGATTGTGTGAATGTTCGGGTAAATGCAAGCTGGGCAACTTATCACAGGAGCACCACGGAGGAAGCACAGACTGGTGAATCAGAGGGCTCAATGGTAATCCAGTTCCATCTTGGGCAGAACCTATAACTCAGGGTTCTGCGATAACGGATAGTGAATATGTTTTTAAGCACTAAATGTACAGGAATCACTGAATTACACAAGTGTACTGATGTATAAAAACATATGTCTATAAAAATGAATGGAATAGTGATAAGTAGACTGCTGAAGATGAAGTCTCTGTTTTGCTCTATTCCAACATCTAAATGGTGAACAAGCTGAATTTCGGTAAGATTAGTTTTTCACAATTAAAAACAAGCAGACTTCTCTTATAAAAGTGAGAGAAGCATCTAATTGTTATTTCCCACTAAGTAATGTTTGGTAAAGTTTCTCAAGAGTAGAAATAGAACACTTAGGAAGATCTATTAAAGAGAATGTTGGTGTTTTATTGTTTTACTTGCTTGAAGTTACATGGCACAGAAAAACTTGTTAGAGATTTACCTCCTATTCTGTAAGAGCCAGCAAAAGCTTTTTTGAGTAGTTAAGAAGCAAAACTTAGTATTGCAGGTTTTCAGACGCAAACTAAACTTACCTGCCAAAATTGGCTGGCAAAAACTCAAGGAAAGCATCATTCAGGTACAGCTGGGTTAGGTTTAACAGTTGGGAAAATCCATCTGGAAGCCTACATTTAAAAAAAGGCAGTGTTTTTGTTTCAATGAAGCATAAATCACTTATGTTGAAGTCTCTTACAATACAATATAGTTTCTTTACATACCTGTTAAAAATAAGGTGTATCATCATTTTTACAAGACAGTCTCAGCCTGCACTGGCTATCTTTTCATATCAGGATCAGTTTCAAAGCCTTTGTTTTTCAATGGAATGAACAGGTTACGGTTTACCTATCTAAAAGACTTGTTTTCACATTGCATCCAACTGTGTAAGATGCACTCAGTGAAGATACCAAGGCTAGTGAAAAATTAGTAAAATTCCTTGAGACTTTGGGTTTTTTTAGGAGTGGAAGTGGAGTGATGGTCATTTTCACCAGAGATACCACCTGTGCTACCACTATTTCCAGATACTGGGCAAATGGTCCATCATTTGTGTTCTGTGAAATAGGCTAGAGTCTAGATCAGTGATTTTCAGTGGCTTGTGGTCTATGGATCCCTGGGAGTCCACAGACTATGTCTAAGATTTCCAAAGGGTCTGAACCATCATTGGGAATTTTTAGGGGCTCACAAATGAAAACAGACACAGTTCTAAGAGCCCCAGGGATCCTGAGTTCAATTCCAGATTCTGGAGGGGATATTTTCTTGTGGACACTCTCTTCTGTTGCTTTCCCTTGTGAATCTTGTAACTTTTGCCATTGCTTGCTCCTGCCTGTCCCTGTGCCAGTCCTGTCTCTCCCTCAATAATGCCTTCAATCTCATTTTCTCGGACCAATTACCTTGCCTCAGCTTGCTGTCCAAATTTAACTTATCTTCCCACTCTTGCTCAGTGCTTGTCCCATCTGCATTTCAGTCAGGCTGCTTCCTCCTCTGTGCTGAATGGACACCAGAGACAAATCTCCTTGTTCTTAGTTTCACTGCCAGTGCTACAGACACCAGGAACAGTAATTGCAGGTAAAATCCTGCTCAGTGCCTACAGAACTGGGCTTAAGTCTGCTCAATGCGGATGGACTCTCTGGAGACTTTACCTGCCAAATGTTAGCAAGTTACTGCAATACAATAATTATTATATTATTTGTTGTGGCAAATGCAATTTGTCAAAGTTTTATAACTTGCACAAATTTTCATACAAACACAGGGACATAGTATCTCAATGCTAAATTTCAAGTTGCTGCTCTAAAGCACAGGGACACTCAAGCATCTCAATGAAACAGTCATAAGAATTCAATTTTTTTGTTTATTTGGTTGGGTTTTTTTTAAAACCAGGAGCAAATATATATTTTTCCTCTAACTTTGTTCTTGGAAATGGTTAAATTGTTTTTGCTGAAGCTTTAATCAAACTAGGATTACCAACTTTGGTTGGATGTATTCCTGGGAGGTTTCATCACATGACATTAAAGATTAATCTTTAATTCCTGTAGACTCTAGGTCAATCCTAGAGGACTGGGAATACTATATTAAACTCAATCTGAAGCAAATGCCCAGCACAGAACATTTCAGCCTAGACAGTTAAAATATGGCAAAGTTGTAAGCAACTGAAGAAGAGCATCTTATAATAGGAACTGCTTGGCAACTATAGGTGGCATTACTAACTCCATATATAACTATACAAGCATACAATACACTAAATAGAAAGAAGAATTAGGCTTTTTTTCCCCAAAATGCAACTTACTTTGAAATTGGATTTACACTGGCCTCAACAATTGCCAAAACTTTACAGTTTTTGATGTTTTCTGGAAACTCCTGTATGCCTGTCAAATAAACAACAGGAAACCATGTTATTAAACTCAAGCACACAGAGAAACAATGTTCAATTTAAAATAACATTTTAAAAAAGAACCAATTCATTTAACAACTAACGCAGTAATTCTCTAATATTTCATTTTGAGAACCACTTCATAAGAGAAATATCCTATTTCATGCACTATCTGCTCTTGCAGTACCCATTTGAAATCCACTATTTCTTTCTCAGAATGCTTCATTCTCTGATCTATCAGGAAAGCTTCCACCAACTCTCTAGAGAACCATTGCAACAGTGATTGTCATGGATCAGTAAGGAAGATGAAGGGCCTGATCCGGAGCCTACTGAACTCAATGGCAGGCTTTGGGTCACTCAATCATCAATTACTGATATAAATTTTCAACAACAAACTGTGCTCCGTATCTCTCCTACCACATTTAGACAGACTATAAAACAATCCCCACCTGATGTGCTTATGCAGCCTGAAAGATGTTTATATGCAGAACATAAACACCATTCCTTTTTAAAAAGTCAGTATCTAGCATTCATCATTGGAGAGAGAACTTCCAAATGTTAATTAAGGGTAACTGATGCTGTTGTCTTCCTAAACTCTGCAAATAGCCTGAAACAATGGCACACTTTGTTTTCACTGCCCAGAAAAGTGTTTTTTACCACAGGATACCATGCACTAACTAGTCCACTCTAAAATCCTAATGGAGATAAAGCACTGTAGTTTTACTGTGAGGTAAATCAGACAAGGTTAATCATAGGCAGAGACACAGCATTGACCTACCCTACCTAGTATTTTACAATGGCACAGCTAATGCAGATTAGTTACCGCCCCCCCATTGTTAAAAAGATAAACACACACACATTTTGCAGTGAAGATATCTAGGGATGTGAATGGTTAACTGGTAAGCCTCGCTCTTCATGGGTGAGGCTTACCGGTTCTTAACTGGTAGGGGCTAGAGTAGCTCCCTGCCCGCTATGGGCAGGGAGCTGCTCCAACCCCACGGGGCCCACTGCTAGGGTTGCCAGATGGTTTCAACAAAAATACCAGACACACTTGACATTACATCACAATCTATATTACATCTTATTTAGAAAATACTGGACATTTATATTTTCTCAATTTGTTTCCCGAACAGAAAGCTCAAATACTGGACTGTCAGGTTCAAAACCGGATACCTGGCAACCCTACCCACAGCAAGTAGGGGCTACTCTGACCAGCCGACTGGAGGAGCCACTCACCATAGCAGGTCCGGTTTGGTCCCTTCACTGCAGGCAGGGACTGCTCCAACCAGCCAGCTGGTAGCCCTTGTCTGTGGTGGGGGGTAGAGTGGATGGTGCTGCAGCCCAGCTGTGGCGTAGGGGAGGGCGCACTCCAGAAGTCCAGTGGGGCTAGAGAAGTCTCCCATCCCCCCACTTTAATTGGTTAACCAGTTAACCAATTAACAGGGATTTTACATGCCTAAAGTTAGCTTCAGTAGTGGGAAATTTCCTATTTCTCATTAATTTCACTAGGATGGAAACGCTGAAGCCCAACAGTAACTCATCAGTGCCAACATAATCTTGCTCACCCAGGGCAAGAGTAACAGTCCTGTTTCTCAACCTTAGGTTCAGAGAAGAGAGGTACAATTCCTCAGAGCACACAACTCATAGCCTCAAATTAATTTATATCAGTGACACAAGATGTAGCATTTGTTGGCTAGACCAAAATTTTTTAAATATTTACACTATACAATATACTAAAAGGGGGAAAGAAAGAGAAGCAAAGGGCAACCTTTCTGGTAATCTAAAAAGTAAAACATTTTCTCACTTGATGCAACAATAAAATATTGAACAAACAGCTAAATATTCTGCAAACCTCTCATTCATATGAGTGCTAGTCCAGCTGTCAAGTCAGGATAATATTGTCACACACCACAATAACTGTGTTAGGATCTCAGCTTTGGAACATTCTCTGGAAAGACCCTTTTAGTGTGCCAGACTCCACTCCCTTCTCTAAGGTAAATCATATGGTTTCACCCCCTCCTTATACTGGATCTCTAGGCCTTTAGCACTCTACCTTTACACTGGTTTGGTAGCACTTTATAGACTAACAAAACATGTAGATGGTATCATGAGTTTTTGTGGGCACAGCCCACTCCGGTCATCTGAAGAAGTGGGCTGTGCCCACGAAAGCTCATGATGCCAGCTACATGTTGTGTTAGTCTATAAAGTGCTACCAGACTATTTGTTGTTTTTTTTCTGTAACAGACTAACTCAGTTACCCCCTGAAGCTACCTTTACACTGTGAGCTCTGCTCTGCTAGAACACTGAGACAGACCACTGAGGGAGACTTATCCAATCTCACTGAGCACTCTACCTCCACAAGCATATGCAGTGACAGTCAGTTATGTCAAACAGTAGGGTGTATTAGTTGACTAGAACCTTAATACAGAAAAAATGAAGGTCACATGCAAAGCTCTCCCCCTTTGCTCAGCACTCTGATGTCCTCAATCAGACTTCTCAGTTAGCAAACAACACTTACCTCCCATCTTACACCTCTCCACTGCTTCATCTCTAAGATGGGGAAATGTGGCTCTGCCTCAGGGGTGATGTGTAAACTAGGCAGGGGAAAGCTTTGTCTTCCCAAACTGCCAGCCTGGCCCCTCTCATAGGGTACGTCTAGACTACATGCCTCTGTCGCCAGAGGCATGTAGATTAGGCTACCAGACATAGGAAAATGAAGCTGCGATTTAAATAATCGCTGCTTCATTTAAATTTACATGGCTGCCACGCTGAGCCGACAAACAGCTGATCAGCTGTTTGTCGGCTCAGCGCGATAGTCTTGACGCGTGGGTGGCGACATCAAAGGTATTTGTCGACCACCCAGGTATACCTCATCCCAGGAGGCATACCTGGGTGGTCAACAAATACCTTTGATGTCGACACCCGCGCGTCCAGACTATCGCGCTGAGCCGACAAACAGCTGATCAGCTGTTTGTCGGCTCAGCGCGGCAGCCATGTAAATTTAAATGAAGCAGCGATTATTTAAATCGCCGCTTCATTTTCCTATGTCTGGTAGCCTAATCTACATGCCTCTGGCGACAGAGGCATGTAGTCTAGACGTACCCTCACTCTACACACAGAATGCCTAATATAGGCATACTGGGGTCAGAATGCTGCTGCCCCTGAATGCCACCCTCCCCATGCTCCAGGGCTGGGAAGGCTGGTGCTATGCACTGCCCGCTCTCATACTTCAGGACCACATGCCACCTGCCGTCCTCGTGCTCTGGGGCAAGGGTGGCTTGGCCATGTGCTGCCTGCCCTTTCTGTGCTCTAGGGGTGGGGAGACTGGGGTCACATGCCACTTGCCGCCCTCTCTCCCCATGCTCTGGGGCCAGGCAGGCTAGGGCCACATGACTCCCCACCTCCCTGTGGTGCTGGGTGGGGCGGGGGCTTGGCTCCCACGGGGACAGGCCCTGGGCAGAAGCCTTACTCTGATCCACTGCCCATGCTCTGTCTCCCCGCTAAGAGTCAGGGAATCTAGATCTCTCTGGGTCACTGGTTATTAGGTGTCCATGTCCAGGCAACTGGATCTGCCACTGTACAGGCAGTCCCCGGGTTACGTACAAGATAGGGACTGTAGGTTTGTTCTTAAGTTGAATTTGTATGTAAGTCGGAACTGGTACATATTGTAGGGGAAACTCTAGCCAAACATTTCTCCAGAGCTCAGTTTTATTCTCCCACACCTCACTTCCCTCAGTCCTTTATTCTCAAGCTGAGGTGTCTGCTGAGAAAAGCCGCTCCGCGTCTCCCTGGTCTGCTGGGGGAGGAGGGTGCGCTAGCTTTGTGTCTCCCTGGTCTGCTGGGGGGAAGCAGCTAGTGCAGGGTTGCCTCACCCCGTTTGTAAGTAGGGATCCGAAGTAAGTTGGATCCATGTAACCTGGGGACTGCCTGTATTCTCAAAAGCTCCACTGATATGTAGAGCTCTGGGTAGATATAAAATCTGTATCCATACCTGCATCTGTATTCAAAAAAAGAGCCACAAAAGGGGAGGGATAGCTCACTAGTTTGAGCATTGGCCTGCTAAACCCAGGGTTGTCAGTTCAATCCTTATGGAGGACATTTAGGGATTTGGGGCAAAAATTTGTCAGGAATGGTACTTGGTCCTGCTGTGAAGGCAGGGGACTGGACTTAATGACCTTTCAAGGTCCCTTCCAGTTCTAGGAGACAGGTAATCTCCATTAATTTATGTGCATTGACATCTGTGGATGTGAATACTCACTAATATAAAGCAGATACTTATAGATTTGCAGGCCTCTACTGTTATGGGACCTAAAGCCAGACAACAATGAAACATGTAGGCTTCTTAAAAACATTTAGCTGTCACAAATATGCAATTTTAAGTTTATACCATGCCTACTGAGCTTAATTAAAAAGAGAAACTACCTCTATGCTTCAAATGAGTGTGACGCCCCTTCTGAAGAAGAAAAATGAATTATTTATACTTAAAAAGTAGACATGTAAAATTATATAATTATTTGTAATCTGATGATTACCAATAATTAATACTTAAACCATGTTTAAAAAGGCAGTTACACAGCCAAAAAATGTTTTAGTTAAAATAACAAACAACAAGAAAATAAAAGATGTGGATAGCAAATGAAGTTGGGGATGGGCACTAAAACAAACTACAATAGTTTTATTTACATTTACATTAAATTTGTTTTCTGGTAAATGGAAAATATTCTCTATTTTGTCGACCGATGACAACTAATCCTTGCTGTAATCCAACAACAAAGGGATGAACAAATTCCAAAATTAAAATACCGGCTTAGAACTTACTCTAAACTGGTTTGTGCATCAGCAAATCAAAATGTACAAAATTTCCATGATCTATGTATTGAAACAAGTTTCCAACAATTTACTTTTTTTTAAACAAATGGACTGTTATCTATAACTATAGCAGAACATGAGAATGGCCATACTGGGTAAGACCAATGGCCCATCTAGCCCAGCATCTTCTTTTCCAACAGCACGCAATACCAGATACATCAAAGGGAATGAGTACAACAGGCAATCATCAAGCGATCCATCTCCCTGTTGCCCACTCTCAGCTTCTGAAAGTCAGAGGCTAGGAAGATGCAGTGCATGGGTTGCATTCCTGACCATCTGAGGTAATAGCCACTAGAGGTGTGTCTACACAGCACCCGAAACTCAAAATAAGATACGCAATTTGTGCTACACAAATTGCATAGCGTATTATGGGTCTATTTCAAAATAGCTTATTTTGTCATTTGGTGCTATCTACACAGCGCCAAATTGTGAAATACAGCGCTATTTTGAGCCATCCTTACTCCTTGTAGAATGAAGTTTACAGGGACGGCGAAATAGCGCATCTGCTATGTTTCGCAATAGCAGACATGTTCAAAAGACATGGGGTAGCTATTTCGGGATACCTCTTTGCTGTGGAGACATACGCTGATGGAACTATCCTCCATAAACTTGCATAATTATTTTTTGAACCTCATTAATTTCTCACCCAGTTTTTACATTTTGTAATGGGCCGGCAGCGGCCCCAGCCTCGGCAGAGTGCCCAGGAGGCCAACGCGCCGCCGGGAAGGTGCGCCCGCCGAACACCGTGAGGAGCAGAGCCCTGCGGCCGCGAGGAGTAGGGCCAGCTAGCGGGCCGAGCTAGATGTGCACAGTCCCGGCGAAGGATGCTATGACACAACTCCGTCCCCTGCATCCTGATGTAGGGGCGCCGGTAACGCCGGGGGCGGAGGAGATGGCGTGACCTCCGGCGGGAGGTTCAAAAGCCGCCCCGGAGCCAGGGCAAGGAGGAGGACGCCAGGGAGGCCATTCCTCCCTCCCCGGTGGAGACGGGACACTGGGGGAGCGGTAGAGCAGAATCCTGCGTAACTCTGACGAAGAAGTAAGGATTACCGGCCTGGGCCTGGAAACCACGGACTCAAGGGCAGCTAGGAAGCAGCCCAGGGCAGGGCCACTCTGGCACCCGTGGGCTGACGCATTACGGGGTGGGACCCTGTCAGCCGGATGAGGGTCAGCACCCAAACCCTTAGGGCCCCGGGCTGGGACCCGGTGGAGAGGGTGGGCCCGGGTCCCCCTAAGCCCCTGGATTCCACCATGCTGCACCCAACACAGGAGAAAAGGGAGTAAGACGGAGATGGGAGGTCCCGCCACCCCAAGAACCGAGGGGAAGGACTTAGGAACCCGGGAAATGAACTGGGAGTGCCGGGCTCGCTGGGCCCTGCTTTACTCTCCCCCACCCCAGGGGGGGCATCGGGAGCTCGCGCCCACCAAAATACTGAAACCGTAAAAACCCGACAGCGGACTCACTGGGATGTGACCCCGCATAGGGGGTTGCGCGCTCGCGCCCAGAACTAGATCCGTCACACTGTTAGAAACAAATAATATGGACAAAAAAAATCATAACTGAAAGTGAAGATCTTTTTTTGTATGGCTAAGGAGCAAAACAATTTTCCAAATTTACAACTACTCCTAAATCCAAGGAAACCTGCATAAACACCATGTATTACACAGCGAGTCTAATCTCTACAGTCTCTGCTAAAATATCTATCAGAACATGTCAGAGATCTGGGCAACAAAATAATTTGAAAGACAGACACTATAAAATAGTTTACAAAGTGAGGAGGAAAAATGGCAACGCCCATTTTTACTGGCCAAGAGCACCACCTACACCAGTGGTTCCCAGCCACCAGTCCACGGACTGGCACCCAGCTAAGAATCTCTGGCTGCTGGGCTACAGAAGCTCTGGAGACCGGGGCTAGGATACACCTCTCAGTGCCTCCCCTCCTGCCATGTCTGTTAGAAGAGACATGTTCTGACCTGCCTCTCAGCCAACCAGTGACAGGCAGGGGCAGGGGCTCCTCCTGGCTGTGGAAGAGAGGTTCACTGCACAGTGTGAGGGCTGCGTGGAGCCCAACAAAACATCTTTGGAGGTGCTGCAACCCGGGCAGCAGCGCTCTGTTGGTGGCTGGGAGGCAGCGCAGGGCTGGGGGGGAGTTGGTGGCAGGCACTGGGGGCTCCAGGGACAGAGCTAGTGCTGTGGGGCTCTGGGAGTGAGGGAGCTACAAGAGGCAGAGGGTGGCACTGGGGAGCTCTGGGGCATACTTGGGGGCTCTGGGGGCAGGACTAGTACAGGGGAGTTCTAAGGGGCAGGGGCTTTAAGAGGTGGGGGGGCTGACAATGAGGGGCACTGGGGCGTCCAGGGTGGAGAGCTAGCACTGCGGAGCTCTGGGGGCAGGGCTGGCACTGGGGGGAGGGGAAACTCTGGGAGAGTTGGGCGAAGGGGGCTCTGGAAACAGGAGGTTGGCACTGGGAGAGGGTTTGATGGAGGGGCTCTAAGGAGCGGGGGACTAGCACTGAGGCATTTGGGATGGGGGGTTGTCACTGGGGAGCTCAGGTGTAGGGGACTCTGGGGTCAGTGGCTGGCACTGAAGGGTAGTGGAGTGGGGGGGCTCTAGGGGTTAGGGCTGGAATCGGGGGCTCTGGGAACCAGGGCTTTTTAGACCGTGGACCAGCAAACCCATTCACAAACTTTTGGCAGACCAGTAAAATTTTATTTTTGAATATTTATTATTTGCGTAATGAATATATAAAAAAAAGTTTCCTGTCTGCCAAAAGTTTGTGAATGGCTTTGCTGGTCCGCTGTATAAAAAAGGTTGGGAACCACTGACCTAAACCATGCACCTAGATCTTTATTATCCAATAATTAAGAAACAATCTGTTATTAAAATTGCTTTCCCTCTCCCCCCGCCCACCCCATAATATGCTGCAATGCTCTTACACCTTCTATGGGTATTTTTATTTTACGTAAGGTTATATTATCTTAAGCACCATAAATAAAATCTTATCACAATAGTACTTTAGACTATTTTATAAATAAAAATGCTGATTAATCACAGTTTTTAAATTCATTCTACAAATCTATGGATTTGTCTATTAACATTTAATTATTTTGACAAAACCTTTTACACCAACTGATCTCCAGTTAATAAGAAATATTAACATATGATAAAGCTAATTCTTAAAATCTTGATACAAATATAGGGTTAATGCTCTTACCCAGCAATACAAGTGGAGGAACATTATAACAAGATGATGAACATTTCAATGCCAGACTCTCTGCTCCAATGGAAGAGACTCTTCTCGAGTTCTGAGATCAGGAATCTAGAGGACAGAGCTAAGAAATACCCACCTACCATGGAGTGCTCCTTCTCTGACCTCACTGATAGCCACGAGAGTGTTAATGCACCTCCAAGCAACATTAACTCCTCTCTGCAGCCTGTACTGACCAGCTCCAGGGAGGCAGTCAAGGACAATGGCTCTAAAAAAAATCACACTTAAAGTGGGAAGTGGATTCAGAGATCAAGGAGTGGCAAGCCGTAACCAGAGAATCCTGAGGTAGGAAGAATTTAAGCTCCCAAAAATAACATTTTGAATTGCTTGCACAATTTCTGATTTGACAAAACCAGACCATATTAGTTTTGATTACAATTTCCAGTTACTAGACTGGCATGGTAAACTGTAGTGCTACAGAACAATCATCACAGTTAAACATGTACTCCAGCCACAAACTATTTTTTAAACCTAAGTAAGCAGGCTGTTTTGAAGGTAGCAAATCATACTGTTGACTTTTCCACATAGGTCTAACAAGTAACAATTATGACCCCTCTAATCCAGACTCCTGAGTCTCTCTCAGAAAGAATCTGTTAATTATGGCTATTGTTGAACTTCTGTTTTGATTTGTGTGAGGGTTTGAACTCTTATTTACAGAGAATGGTTTAGGAAATCCATCGATCTTCACAGTATCCATGTGTTTAGACAATACGCTACAATGACTCTTTTGACAAATGCCTCACCGAGTTCAAGTGCAAATCACAAAGAAAAAAAAGCTAGAAACCAAAACTTGTAAATACCATGCTCCAAAATTTGTTATGCAATAAAAGGCTACATCCACAAACCTGAAATACCCACTAGCTATATTCCACTTGTAGCATGAAATCTCTTCTTGACCTGCATCAAGCAATTCCTCCCAAATCTCTGGATGGAACAAGCCTGATAGGGCATAAAACTTTTTTAAACCAATGTGTGAAATATACGGTGAAGAATATATTGCATATGCAGCGTGAATAATTTTCCAGATATAATTAAGGAAGTCTCTTCAACTCATGTGTCATTAACTGAAAGTGTACCTCAAGATTTTATGTATTGCTTAAGGGTATCAATACCCTTTGAGCAAGGCTCAGTTGCTGAATTCCCAAGCCCCCTTTCTTCATGCACCCAAACTGGAAATAACAGTTCCCCTGGAATTGCAGCCAGTCTGCTGTTCTGGCATATACATATTTGAATGGAGGTCAGTCCAGGCTGAGGCATTTTGATGACTTTCCCATTGTTACCCCTTCTGCTAGATACAAGGATTTCTTTTAATATCTCCTGTATGTCCCAGTTAAAGATGGAGGTCATAGGGCAAAAGTGAAAGGCATAGTACAGTTTATAATTCAAATGACATTCACAAAACAGACTGGAGTTCGTAGATTGATTTAGACTTATATAAGCAGAATCTGTATGAGCCCTACCCCCCTCACTCACACCTTTTGCCTTAAAAGAAGAAGTTACTCATTCTGTGCAGTAACGATGGTTCTTTGAGATGTGTCCCCCTGTGGGTGCTCCACTCAGTTGTCGGCGTGTCCTCGCGATGGCATTCAGAGATTTTTCACCTAGCAGTGCCTTCCCGTGCTGCGCATACATAGCAGCCATCTCACATTGTTTTCATCCATTAGCCATGCATATGGCACGAGTGTCCCTCCATTCCTTTTCTACCGGAAACCCTCTAACAGACTCCAAAATAGAGGGAAAGAAGGGAGAGTAGTGGAGAACTCACAGGGACATACATCTCAAAGATATATTGTTACTGCACAGGGTGAGTAACTACTTCTTCTCCTTCAAGCGGTTGACTCAGGTGACTGAAGAGCAGTACCCACAATAGTGGTGGGTGGGACTTTGGAGTTTTCTGCCAGGAAAAGCAAGGACAGCATTATTCATGGATGTGGTACATACTGTCCTTAATGTTGTGCAAAAGTATGCGAGGAAGACCATGTAGCCACTCTGCAGATGTCAGCTAGTGGTACATTGTGCAAAAAGGCAGTGGATGCAGCCATTGCTCTGGTGGAATGCGCAGTGACCGACTGTGGTGGCTCTTGGTTTTAGAGTCTGTAGCAAATGTTTATGCTAGTTGCTATCCATCTGGATAGGTGCTGCATGGAGGTGGCTTCTCCCTTGGTAGGTCCAGACATGGATATAAAAAGTCTACTTGATTTTCTAAAAGGTTTAGTCCTATCTATGTAGAATATGAGTGCCCCTCTTGTATCAAGGGTGTGTAATATCCCCTCCCTCAGGGAGTTGTGTGATTTGGGATGGTAAATGGGTAAATAGATGGGCTCGCTGATATGGAACTTCAAAATGACCTTCAGTAAAAAATTAATCTGGGGCCTGAGGATAATCTTATCCTTGGTGAAGAGTGTTTAGGGTGGGCCCAACATAAGGGCTGCGATCCCCCCTACACTTCGTGCCAATGTGATAGCGAGGAAGGACATCATCATGGCCAAGTGCTGAATTGAGGCCGTCGCTAAAAGTTCGAAAGGTGGTCTTCCTAATGAGTCCAACACAAGGTTTAGGTCGCATGGCAGAACAAGCAGACAAATGCAGGGTTGTGCTTTTGATAGGCTAGGAACCACTTGGTGATGGGATGAGCGAACACCAAGATGTCATTTACTGGCTCATGGAAAAGAGTGATAGCCGAGAGATTAACTCTTATGTAGCTGATAGAGAGCCTCGCATCACTGAGATCTATTCAGTATTCTAGTATGGTAGGTATTGAGGAGATATGTCGTTGTAGATGGTGCTGACTACACCAATCCTGAAACTTCTTCCATTTGTTTTGATAGGTGTATCTCGTGGAAGGCTGGCGACTGCTGAGGAGGATCTGTTTCACTCTCTGAGGGCAGGTAAGTTCGGCATTCTGGAACCATGGAGAAGCTAGGAGGTAAGCTTGAGATTCTGAGGGTTTGGGTGGTACATTCACCCCCTGTGTTGAGTTAACGTCTGGGAAGTGATGGGGAATTGAATAGGTTTGGCAATTGACAGGTAAAGAAAATAAGGAAGCCAATGCTGTCTCAGCCAATATGATGACTTTCGCTCGATCCTCTCGGATCTTGTAGACTACCCTGGAGATCACGGGAATTGAAGGGAATGCATATGAAAAAGGAGACATCCATGGTATGGTAAGCGCGTCCCCCCGCAGAGTGTTTGTCCTGAAACCTTGGGAACAGAAGTGATGACGTTTGCAGTTGATTGTCATGGCGAAGAGATCTATGACTGGGAACCCCCATTGCCAGAAGATAGACAGGATGACTGTCAGTCTAAGTGTCTAAGTTCTCACTCGCGCTGTTGGGAAAATTGTCTGCTAGGTATTCTGTTGACCTGGTATGTACATTGAGGTCAGTGTAATGTTGTTCTTCATGCACCAGTTCCAGAACTTGATTGCCTCGGCATATAGTAAGCGTGATCGGGCAGCCCCCCATCTGTTGATGTAATACATACGGGGAGTGTTGTTCATGAGGACATGTATGGTACGACCGTGGATCAGTGGTAGGAAATGGACACAAGCATTGCAGACTACCCAGAGTTCCAAAACACTGATATGCAGCTTCGTCTCTCAGTGTGACCATCTGCTCTGCACCATGTAGTGCCCGCAGTGAGCTCCCCAACCTAGAAGGAAAGTGTCTGTAGTGATTATCAACGAGGGAGCTGGCGGATGGAAGGGACTCTGGTGAGAAGATTGTGTGGGCAAGTCCACCATCGGAGCAATGTCAGCACTAGTGCTGTGGGTGTAATTTACTTGGTGAGGCTATGCCAGTTGTGAATATACACAGATGCCAGCCAGGCTTTTAGGTATCTCATGTGGAGTCTTGCTAGGGACACCATGAAAGTCGTGGCTGCCATGTGTCTTAGGGTTTGTAGGCATGTGTGGACAGTTCTCAGTGGGTCTGTAGAATGGTTTGTACAATGTCGCACAGTGTTTCAAAACAGCTCAGAGGGAGAAACGCCTTGGCCACCACAGAATCCAATTAATTCTACTCTGGATCCCACCCAGAGAATAGATTTCTCTATGTTTAGTAAAAGCCCCAAACAGGGAAAATGTCTGGAGTAAGATTTGTCATGATCATTGTATGCTGTCAAGAGAACCACTTGATTAAACAATTGTTGAGGTATGGGACTATGACTCCCCCCTGCTTTCTGAGGAAGGCTGTGATTATGGCCAGGGTCTTGGAGAAGATGTGCGGTGCTGTCAATAGTCCAAAAGGGAGGACACAATATTGGTAAAGTTCTTGGCATCACGAACCAGAGGAACCGCCTGTGGGCCGGATGTATTGTTATATGAAAGTACGGATCTTGAAGGTCGAGGGATGAGAACCAGTCCCCCTTATCCAGTCCCGGGATGATGGTTCCCAACGTTACCATTCTGAACTTGGTTGTTGCATACGAACTTGTTGAGCTTCCCGACATCTAAGACTGGCCTCCACACCCCTCTCTTTTTCAACATGAGGAAATAGTTGGAATAGAAATCTATTTTGTGAAACTCTGGTGGCACTCGTTCTATGGCACCTCAGCTGAGTAGTTTTTTAGCTTCTGCTTGTTGTTTTGGCAGGTGTATCTCGTGGAGGGCCATCAACTTTTCAATAGAATGTGTTTGACCCTATCTGAACAGGTAAGTTCCTCATTTTGGAACCATGGAGAAGCCATGCTGTGAGTTTCAGAGTTTTGATGTTCAGATGGCATGTCTTGCCAGAATGTTGCGTTAGGAGGTGTGGCACCATAGAGAGGGGGATCAGTTGATCTACTGAAAGGTAGTGCAGATAAGGGAACCAGGGTTTTTTCGGCCAGGTGAGGACTATCAGAATTACTGTGGCCTGGTCAGACTGAATCTTGTGGATCACCCTGGAGAGTGGGAGATTGGTGGAAAGGCGTAAAGTAGGGGAGCTGTCCAGCAAATGGTAAAGGCATCCCCCTCCAATCTCTTGCCCTGCCCTGCGTGGGAGCAGAATATGCAGCATTAGCACTTGAGTACTGTTGCAAAAAGGTCTATAACTGGGAATCCCCATTTGCGAAAAACTGGGAGGAGAACATTCTTGTTGATCCCCATTCATGTTGCTCTGAGAAATGTTTGCTCAGTTTGTCAGCCCTCACTTTCAGTTGTCCTGGTAAATATGTGGTGGTTGGAGTTATGTGGTTCCTGGTACAACAGTTCCAAAATTTGATTGCTTCTGCATAGTGAGCGTGATTTGGCACCCCTGTCAACTGACATAAAACATAGAGGGTGTATTGTCTGTGAGGACACGAATGGTTTTGCCCTTTATCAAGCGGAGGAAGTGAGAACATACCTTGTGAATGGCCCTGAGCTTGAGGATGTTGATATGAAGGTGCCTCTCCCATTGGGACCATCTGCCCTGAATTATCACTGTGCCACAATGGGCACTCCAGCCCAGAAGTGATGAGTCCATCGTTATTGTTAATGACAGATCTGGTTAGCAGAAGGGCATGCCAGCAAGTAGGTTGGTTGGAGAAGTCCACCAGTCGAGAGACTGTACAATTGGCACAGGAAGTGAGAGACGCTTCACGAGGCTGTGTCGGTTTGGAATGTAGATAGTTGTGAGTCAATGCTGTAGATGCTGCATGTGTAGCCTCGCAAACAGGACTACAAAGGTTGTAGCAGCGATGTTCCCCAGTAATTGGAGGCATGTGTGGGCTGTGGAAAAGGGAGTGTGCTTGACCCCTCTCCCCCCCAAGTAAGATTGCATGGCTCCTTGAATCTTTGTGATGGCAGGTACGTTCTTGTTGTCACTGAATCTAGAAGTGCTCCAATAAATCTTTTGCGTGGGCTGTATAGTGGACTTGTGTATACTGATAAGTAGGCCAAAACGGGAAAAGCATTCTCTGGTAGTGGTTGTCGTAGCTACAGTTTGTTGACGTGTGGATCATTTGATTAAACAGTTGTCAAGGTATGGGAAGATGATGACGTTTTGTCTTCTGAGAACAGCCTTGGCCACGGCTAATGTCTTCAAGAACACTCGAGGGGCTGTAGAAAGATCAAAGGGAAGGACCCAGTATTGGTAATGGTCTTGTCCTATAACGAATCTGAGAAATCTCCTGTGAACAGGATGAATAGTTATATGAAAATATGCATCTGAAGATCGAGGGCTGAGAACCAGTCCCCTTTGTCCAGTGCGGGTATGATAGTTGCAAGGGTCACCATTCTGAATTTTGTGTTGAGGATGAACTTACTGAGTTTATCCAAAATTGGCCCCCAGCCCCGTTTTCTTGGCTATTAGGAAATAATTGGAATAGAACCCTCTTCCCCGATATACTGTGGGAATTTGTTCTATTGCCCCTAGGATGAGTAGCTTTTGTACTTCTTCTATTTGGGGCTCATGAGATGGGTCCCTGAGGAGGACTGGGGATTGGGTAGTGGGTATGGATGTGAAGGGGATTGTGTAGCCCGATTTGATAATTTCCAGGACCCACTTGTCTGAAGTGATGTGGGACCATTCTTGGTAGAAGGGTCTCAGGCAGTAATGGAAGGTGACATTTGGATGTACTGGATCTTGTGGAGTGGTCACTCAGATCCCCAAACAAGACTTCAAATTTGTTGTATGTATGAAGTCAACTACGCGTTAGAGGACTGCTTCTGCTGAGTCCTCGTTCTGTTGGAGCATTGCTTGGGCCTGTTGTCGTATGGCCTCTGCTCTTGTCTGTAGTAGTTATAGTCCCTTGGCCTTCGGTAGGGGGTGTATTGTGTCTCTTGTTCGATGGGGTATACATCCCCAGAGTGTGGAGTGTGATACGAGAGTCCTTCATTGAGTGTAGGACTTCATCTGTCTTTGTAGCAAACAGCTGGTTTCTATCAAAGGGGAGGTCCTCCACTTTTGGGACCCCTGATGATTTTAGCCATGCGGCCCTATGAATTACAATTGCTGTAGCTGTAGGCCTGGAAGCTGTGTCAGCAACATCCGTTGCAGCCTGTAGGGCAGTTTTTGCTATCGATAGGCCCTCCTTGATAATGGGACTGGAGGTGTGACCTCTTATTCTCAGGAAGGTCATGTACCAGTTCCTGCAATCAAGTGCAGTTGGCATGATAGTATTTAGCTAAGAGGGCTGTATAATTCGATATCCTAAATTGGAGGGTGGTGGAAGAGCATACCCTGCGGCCAAAGATATCTAGCCACTTATGTTCCTTGTCTTGCAGTGTAGACTTAAATTGTGGGTGTTTGGACTAGTGATTAACTGAGTCTACGACTGGTGAGTTTGGTTGGGGATGTGAGAAGAGGAAGTCCATGCCTTTTGCTGGCACAAAGTACTTTCTATCCGCTCTGCAGTTTGTTGGGGGGAATAGAGACTGGAGTTTGCCAAAGCAATTCTGATGGTTCCAAGATAGATTGTTTAATGGGTAAAGCTATCTTTGAGGATGCCATGGGACATAGTACTGAAAGTAATTTATATTGTTTGTCTTGAACCTCTTGGAGTGTAATGTCCTGTGATTGAGCCACCCGTTTAAATAATTCTTGAAACTTTACATAATCTGTTGGTGGAGAGGGTGATACCTGAAAAACCTGCCTTGTCCGGTCTAGTGGATCTGGGAGCGCGTAAGGAACTTTCACAATCCGAGTCAGGTAAGTTGTCTTTGTCAGTGTCAGCTTGTGGTATCACTGAGGTGAGTGAGACAGCGAGGAATGCGCAGATGTAGTCAGGGAGTGTGTGGCCATGTGTTGTGGCAATGCCGATGCTGTATCTTTTGAGTGGTACACATGGGTGGGACTTGGTCAATATGTGTGCTGTGGCTTCCCAGGGGGCCACTGAAGCTGAAATTTTTGTGGAGAATACATTCACAGTTGGTTAGGCTATGGGAGATGTTGTTGCAGGGAATGATCCTGATATGAATGCTAGGAAGCCACTGATCCCGATGGTGATGAGTGGCATGATGAAAATCTACTCTTCTGCCCACTACCATAGTCAGTTAGTGGTGACAGCAGCGTAGGAGTGCGGGGAGCCATTTCTGCATGTGGCTGTGCACATTAGCATGGGGCAACACTGAAGAGCTTGGTGAACAGGCTCCTGGTCTCAGAAGTGTACCCGGCTGTGGGGATTTTTGTAAATGATGCGTCTTGCGCGACACTTTCGTATGCTCTGGTGCCGGAGCACTTTTGGGTTCAAGCTGCCCAGGGATGGCTTGCTCAGGCATTGCAGGGGTGCCTGTAGGTGCCAGCAGTGGTGGCATATGTGGCTTTGTTGGTGACGTTGCCTAGGCTCCGACTCAGCTCTCCTGGCTGATAGGATCTTGCATTTCTCTGCAGTGCTGGAGACTGACGGCTCCTGGGAAGGGGAGGCTCAGGGTAGTGCTGGTAATGAACATGCCGGGGAAGCCCACGAAACTTTTGAGACTCTAGGGTGGTGAGGCAGCCCTGTCCACAGGCTTTTACTATCCCCCTGTCACCTCATACTTGCCCCCTGATGGTTGTAGGGACTTCTCCCAGAAGAGGTTTTTGAGCTGCAGCTCATAGTCTTTTCTAGCCCTGGCTTTCATATTTTGAGTCCCAGCAGGGGCTGCTGCTGGGTCCCCAGAGCCCAGATTGCAGCCCGAAGGGGGAATCTCCAGCAGGGCCAGTCCCACTGCTCACCAGGAGCCTCTCCCAGGACAGTGCCCCCAGCCTGCCCAGCCCCTATAGCACTTAAGGAGCATGTAAGAGAGACCCCCCCCTTCTTCTCCAGAAGCAGTGCTGCTGGGAGGGTTTGGTCCTGGACTGCTCCCATTGGACCAGATTGTGATCCCTGCCCAGGGCCCAGGAAGCTGTTGCCAGCTCTCAGTGTGTGCGGGGTGGGAGGAGCCAGCCCTTGGAAAGTTGGGAGGGGACTGAAGAGGGGGAGAGGCAGATAAGGGGAGTGAGGGGGAAGAGGAGAAGAATGCAGGAAGCGGTGAAGGGAGGTTGTGGGGATTCAGTGGACACTTATGGGGCAGATAGAAGCAGGGAGGCAATGGAGGGAAACTGAGGGAGGTTACAGGGAAGAAAAGGGGAGGTTGAGGGGAATGGAGGCTGGGGGAAGATTGTGGGAGTAAGAGGAACCTGGCTAGGGAAAGGAGAGACACAGGGCAGGGATTGTACAGAAGGAGATGGGGGAGATACAATGGTAGCTCCCCCACCCCTTTGGGTAGGGGGGAAGGCAGAGGAGACTGGTGGTAGCATTTGGGGACAACAGCTCCTATGTCCCTGACAATTTCAGTTGCTCAATAAGGAACCCCACATGCCCCCAGTCCCTGTCAGTGCTCCTCCCTATGCCCCTTCCCCTACAGGTACCTGTTGTCCCTGGGGGAAGGGCTGCTCCAACCAGCAGCCAGAGGGAAATGCTTTCTGTGACTATTTTTTAGTGTTGTAGACATCAGCAAATTCTACAATGTGTTTTACAACCACATGTATTGTGTACATATAGCTGCAATGTAAAATAACATGTAGACTCTTAAAATTAATTACTATAACGATTATGCACATATGCAAATAAAATGTTACCAGTCCTCCAAAAGTTTGTGAATGGGTTTGACAGTCAGTGGTATAAAAAAAGTTTGGGAACCACTGTATTAGATGATGCCTCTGCTGCTACCATCCTTTGACACCTCCTCCCTCCTGTCAACAGGCTCCTGTGGAATGGGAAAGTAGCGCTATCCCAGGAAGCAGGGTGTGGTGGACACACAGCAGGGAAGCTGTGTGGGCCGCCTCCCCTCCGGCATGAGCAGACCCCATAAACCACCCCCTCCCACCTGAAGGATTGTGCCCTGGCAAGCCCCTTACCATGCCTGCCTCTGAACTGTGAGAGTCAAAAGGTTCCCTTGAGAACTCTGCTGTGGTAGTCACTTTAATATAACTTTGGCCTTGCATAAAACATATCTCCATTGTCTTTACAGACCTTTGCTGTATGTTAACAGATTAGGTTTAAGTTTAACACAATGTAGCTCCTGTAATGTGTGCCCATCTTACTTTTTGTTACAGTGATAACAGCAGCAAGTTTTGCTGTGTACTCCCCCAGCTCCAGTAGTGGTCCATCTGTCACAGATCCACAGGCGAAAATGGACAAAAGAAGACTTGTTCAAGGAGCAAATGGAGTATAGGAATGCGCTCCTGGAAGGAGATGTGGGCAGAGCAGCAGGACAGGATAATAGGACGGCAGAAGAGGAAAGCATGCAGGCAACTGCAAGTCAGGCAACAGGAGAATATCTTTGCCTCTCTGACGGCAATGATGGAGCATGCAACATGCCTGGAGAAGAACCATGCCTCAGAACCTCCTCCGCCCCACTGGCCCCAGCACATAGGAAATGCAAAGGGGGAGAAAGAGGATAGGAGGAGACTCAAAGACAGCCTCACACAACCTTCAGGGTGTCTTGGGAGGCATAAGATTGTCATCCTCGCATTTCTAAGTCCCAGCCCCCCACCTTTCCTTCAGATCCTACGATGGACTTATTTTCTGGCCCAGCTATCTTCCTTAAATAAAAAAGCATGATTTCTGAACAGTCTCTTTATTGCTTATATCGCAGGGGTGGGGTGGGGTTGGGGATTACAGGCAAACACACTGAATGTAAGGGAATCTCCATGAGAGCAACATGAATGAATCTCAAACCTGGCCATTCATAACACTTTCTTTCAAAGCCTCTATGATTTACACTGCCTTGTGCTGTGTAATCCTCATCAGGTTGGTGTCTGGATGCATGCTCTGTCTCAGCCCTCCATCCTGCCAGATAACTTTCCCCCTTGCTCTCTCAAAGATTATGGAGTACACAACAGGCTGCCACTACAAAGGGAATGTTGCATCCACGGAGGTCTAACAGTGAGTAGACTCTTAAACCTTCCCTTTAAATGCAAATTAAATCACCATTCTGCAGTTGCTCAGCCTCTAGTTGAATTGCTAGTAATTTATACCTCTGGGGAGCCAACATAAGGAGGAAAAGGATGCCTTCATGAGCCACAGGCGCAAGGGGTAGACTGGGCCACCAAGGATCACTACTGGCATTTCAACCTCTCCAATTCTGATTTTCTGGTCTGGGAAAAAATTCCAGCATGCATCTTTCTGAACAGGTATGAGTTCCTAAAGATGTGCACATCATGTACCTTTCCAGACCATCACATGCTGATGTCAGTGAAATGGCCCTTGTGATCCACCAGTGCAGCACCATGAAGAAGTACCCCTTATGGTCTATGTATTCCTTGACAAGGTGGTCAGGGGCCAAAATGGGGATGTGTATTCTGTCTATCATCCCCACTTCAGTGAAGGAACCCCATCCCACCAAAGCCATCCACAATGGTATCTACATTTCCCAGAATCTCTACCATCAGTAGGAGAATGGTCTTGATTGCCTTGGCTAATCTTATGACAGCCCCCACTGACTTATTCCCAACTGACCGGAAGATGTCTGGCATTAAAGTTTCCACAGGGCAATTGCCACACACTTCTCCACGGTCAGAGTAGATATCATTCAGATGTCCCTGCGCTTCAGGGAAGGGGAAAGCCATTCACAAAGTTCCATGAAAGTGGCCTTGCATATTCAGAAGTTTTATAGCCACTGCTGATCATCCCATACCTGCAATACTATGTGATCCCACCAGTCTGTGCTTGTCTGATGGCACCAGAACCATTAAAACGAAAGCATTATTTGATACTTGCATTTCAAATGCTGTTTTTCCTTTGCAAAAAAGGTTAAAAGTATTTTAATAATATATTTACCCTAGTTTTAAACAGGCTGAAGTCTCTATATACTGCACTCTAAACACTGTTTAATGTTGGATAATAACTCTGTTAACACCTTAAGCCTATTTATTCCACCTAAATTAATACAACCGATGTTACTGCAATAAATATAATAAACCATGTCTATAAAGCAATAATATAGCTACTTTATATATTTATAATTATCCTACTAAAGAAAAGAGATTGCCAAGCTGAACTGTAGGAACTCTTTTATTGTACAGCATGTTTACTAAACAAATCGTCAAATATCAAAATCAAGGTTTCAGGTTGAAGACCCTGGTCAACAATACCACCCACTGGGCACAGTGTAATTTTTTCCACAAGGTTAAACAAAATCTGTGCAGGAGACAGTTGTCTTGGAGGATGGTCAGGAATTGTGGAATAACTCTCACAGGAATGAAGGACCATTACAATCTCACTATCTTCCACTCTAAGTACCAGGAGTACTTCTTTGACCTTGTTTTCTCTAAATACATACACCATCGATATATATATTTCAAAAATGCCCCCAAAACCAAAACCCTACCAAAACAAAATGTTACACGCCACACACAATTTTCCACTTGGGTACAAAATGGGATAGAGAACATATCGCATGTGACAGATATTAGTTACATCGCTTAGTGCACTATTAAAATACTACACCAACAACAGTAATATACAGAATGGAATCTCAGCAAGTTACTGATAGTAATTCCCAAAAGACAATATTTTTGACCAATGTTCCCTCTAATTTCTTCCCTCTGTGTGGAAAATAAATTTTGTTCTGTGCACCAAGGCATGTGCAGACATGCACCACCATTAGAAACACATCTACTGGGTGTCAGCAACTATGGGCACTCTGCTAAACAGCTGGGCGGCGCCTGACTGGTACCAAGATACAACTGGTATCCTGACCAAGGAACAAAACATGCAAAGGTGATTTGAACTACACTGTCAGACCGCATCCTTCGTTAAACTGGTGAAAATCCAGAGCAACTACCTTGAAATTTTTCCATATTTATGTACTATAAATGAGAACAGATTCTGACCCAAATCTCTTAAATAATGGCGAAATTTAGTTAAAATATACATAGCTGAGATTCACAAAGGTTATGTATATTAATAGAATGGCAACTACTACATTAACTAGATGACATCCTTATCCAGTTACCAGAGTATGACCGGCAGCTAAATTATTATTGGTTCATTGAGTCATATCTAATAAGTAACAGTCACAAAATATTATGGCAAATGTGAGACACAATGCATGGAAAATTTTAATTAAAAGTAAAGCCTCACAAGGCTGTACAAAGGTATAACAGATATAAAAACAAATAAATTGCATATATAGTAACATCTACTAAGGAAGAGTAAAGTATTAATATAAACTTGCTTTCAAGAACAGTCAAGTAAATATCAAATATCCATATACAGAAATGTTAATCTACCATGTTTTATATAAAACAGAAGGTTCTGCAGTAGCTTTACATTTGATGATGCCTTTGGCAAGAGACATCAAAAGGATCACTGTCACTAATCTTATCCCCTTGTATATTTTACACAATTTATTTGCTTAATAAAGAATAAGTTATTGCTTACCTATGAGAACAAGAGTCCTTTTTCCTCTGTAAAGTAATTAAAGGGGAAAACCCATTGAGAGATGTATGGAGGTGAAAAAGATGTTTGTTGTGCAATAAAATGTACCAGCTACGGGCACAAAGTCTTGACTTTACGTACACACCATAGACCAGATCTTCAGTTGGTGTACATTAACTTTAAAGATGCTGCATTAAGACATGCCAGCCGAGGATCTGGCTCCTCATTCAGCTACAAATAAATAACAGAACTCTTATACCGTAACTCCTCACTTAATGTTAGAGATATGTTCCTGAAAATGTTACTTTAAATGAAATGATATTAAGCAAATCCAATTTCCTCTTAAGAATTAATATAAATGGAGGAGAGGGTTAGCTTCCAGAGACATTTTTTTCAGCAGACAAAAGCCAGTATATACATATACTGTAAGTTTTAAACAACCTCAAGAGTTAACATGTTGTTAATATAGCTTCACACTCTAAAAGCAGCATGGATGGAGGCAGGAAGCACCATAAATGCAGGGCAGTGGTTGCAAAAGCTTCCCTGCAGCAACAGATCATGATGATGAACCCATACTATCAGGCTGGAGTGCACCATTCTTTCCTCCAAAGAGTGCATACACGGCTGCACAGTGTGTGGTAGACACAGACAGACAGAAATGAACAGAGAGAGAGAGAAGACAGAGCGCTTGTGTTGGAGAGGGACTCGCAGACAGACATGCATTGCAAAGTTGTTACGGATTAGTCAACTATCCAATAAGCAAATGCTTATCGGATAGCTGAGTCGACTAGTTGATTCCCCCCAGAACCACTTGCTGCCTCTATCAAACAGAGAAAGCAAAGGGGGGGGGGGGGAGAGTAAGAGCAGGTACTTCAAAGCAGCAGAGCTGCACAGAGCCCGTACCTGGGCTCTGTGTGGTGCTGCCCCTTTGAAACGCCACCGCTGCATTTGTGTGGAGCACGGGGTCAGCTGGGGAGTCCCCAGCTCATCCCAGGTTCTGGGGAATGTCCCCAGCTAACCCCGGGCTCCCATGGCATTTCAAAGCGGTAGTGCGGCATGGACCCCAGGGTCAGTGGGGGACTTTGAGTCCCCCACTGACCCCAACTCCAGGAGGGCACTTACACTTTGAAATGCACAAGAGCCCCCACTGAGGACTCTTGTACATTTCAAAGCTGGCATGCCGCGTGCAGCCTGGAGTCAGCGGGACTTCCCATTGGCCCCAGGCTACACGTGGAGTTCTGCATTCCTCCTTTGGAATGTACAAGAGTCCCAGCGGGGATTCTTGTGCATTTCAAAGGAGGAATGTGGAAGTCCCTATCTACTAGTCGATGGAAATTTAATCGACTACTTGACTAGTAAATTACTGCACAGTGCAGAGCTGGCGAGTAGGTTTTGCCGCCATTTGTCAAGCCCTGTCAATAATTTTTGACCAGGGGCACTTCAGAAATGTTTGAAGTGGCCCTACGCTGCTCCAGAAGACCGCACCTACTGGTCTGTGGATGGGGGACTGCGTGAAGTCTTTGCCCATCTCCTCCACAGCACCCCGAGAGAACCGCCAACTGTTCTGAACAACTGGTGGTTCTCTCTAGGCGCCCGTGCCCCTGGTGGTGGGAGAAGACATCACACACTCTCCCCCCGCCCCCTTCCCTAGGTCAATCAGGGCCTGGAGGAATACACAAAGTCTGCCCCCACCCTGCAAGGAAGCACCATGCTTGGAGTCACCAGCCAGCTAAGCATCAGCTGGTGGTTGGCTCTAAATGCCAAGCCCCTTGTGTCACATAAAAAGCCGTATGTAGACCTGCAGGAGTTAAATTTGTATTCCTCTAGGTCAGCCATGAGCCCTGATGGTGAAAATACCAGGTGTTTATCAAACTGCCTTCATCAGCTGCAACTCCCTATGCTTGCTAGCTGAGAGCCGAGCCAATAACATGACCTTGGTTTTCGGAAATGCTGAGAATGTCATTGGGCCAACTCGCACACACTCATCCAACAGCTAAAATATAAGATCACTGGGAGACCCAACCCTCTGGGAGTCTTAGCAGGGACCTAGACCTCGAAGAGTGCCCTGGATCCCCCTAGCTGGAGCCACGTCCACTAAGGCCAGGTGTGAGGCGACCGGAATGGGACTCCCTGCAGACTGAAGGAGCGTAAGCATTTCCAAGTGCCTGTTACTCTTTTATACATTGCCTGTGCTTACTGGTGTATTACTTTGCAGTAGCTGTGTAACCATCTGGCAGTATTAACCCTGTAATAGTAGTTACGTAGTGAGATTAATAAAAGCAACTATCCTAATGGACTCTGTCTTGAAGCAAATCCACAACCCTGTTGAGCCTTACCCCTGTGAGCTGACACCTTGCAGGGTTGGAGGAGACTTCACACTCTTCCCCGAGCCTCAAAGCCCCGATCAGCCTGGGGTGAGGGAAGCATGAACTCTCACTCCCTGCCCTCCCACGCACAGCATTTAGAGTTAACCATTAGAGTTGACTAAGTGCCAAACACTCCCCAATCCCTGATTAGTCTGGGGGCAGGGGAGCAGCAGGATCTCCATGGGCCAGATCAACACACCTGGTGGGCCGCATTGAGCCCACAGAGGCCCTTTCGCCCACCCCTGTACAAGGCAGAGGGCAGGAGAAGCCTGGCAGTGGGGGAATGGGCAATTGCCCAGCTGCATACCTTATACCAGGGGTGAGCAATAATTTTTGCTAGGGGGCCACTTCATGAATTTTGGTATGTGATCACAGACCAGGGTTTAAAGAGGGAGAGAGAGAAACACCATATGGGAGACACTGTTTGCGACACACATTGAAGGTGCGTGTAGCACAGAGACAGTAGAGTGTGTGTGGCAATGCGTGTGTGGGGCACAGAGACAGTGCAGCATAGACTGGGTGTGTGTGTGTCAGGGTATGTCTACACTAGAAAGTTAGTTCGAACTAACGGACGTTAGTTCGAACTAACTTTCCTATGCGCTACACTAGCGCTCCGCTAGTTCGAATTTGAATCAAACTAGCGGAGCGCTTAGTTCGAACTAGGTAAACCTCATTTTACGAGGACTAACGCCTAGTTCGAACTAGCTAGTTCGAACTAAGGGCTGTGTAGCCCTTTAGTTCGAACTAGTGGGAGGCTAGCCCTCCCCAGGTTTCCCTGGTGGCCACTCTGGCCAACACCAGGGAAACTCTATGCCCCCCTCCCGGCCCCGGACCCCTTAAAGGGGCACGGGCTGGCTACGGTGCCCGTGCCAGGTGCAAGCCTGCCAGCACCCAGCTAGCAGACCCTGCACCTGGCACGGCACAGAGCCACCCACCCGATGCCCCCCAGCCCACCCCCTCTTGCCGGGACCAGGCTGGCGGCTCCCAGGAGCTTGCCCTGGACCGCAAGAGGCGGGCACCTTCCTGGGCTAGTGCGGACATCGTGGACCTCGTCCACGATCTCCGCACTAGGCACAGGAAAGTGGCCGTCTAGGGCAGGAGAGCTGCCAGCCTGGCCACCCAGGACCAGGTGTGCATGAAAATCAAGGGGGTCCACTGAGACCCCCGACACTGAGCCCTGAGCTTACAATGGCCGTACTGGGTCAGACCAAAGGTCCATCTAGCCCAGTAGCCTGTCTGCCAACAGCGGCCAACCCTAGGGACCCTGGAGGGGATGGACCGAAGACAATGACCAAGCCATTTGTCTCGTGCCATCCCTCTCCAGCCTTCCACAAACTTTGGGCAGGGATACCACTCCTACCCTCTGGCTAATAGGACTCCATGGACCCAACCTCCATCACTTTATCTCACTTCCCTTTCAACTCTGTTCTAGTTCTAGCCTTCACAGCCTCCTGCAGCAAGGAGTTCCACAGGTTAACTATTTGCTTTGTCAAGAACAACAACTTTCTCTTACTAGTTTCAAGCCTGCTACCCATTCCTTTCCTTTGGTGTCCTCTAGTCCTTCTTTATGGGAACTCAGGAAGAACTTTTCTGAATGCACCCTCTCCACCCAACCCCTGCTTTTAGAGACCTCTATCCTGTCCCCCCTCCGTCTCCTCTTTTCTAAGCTGAACAGTCCCAGTCTCTGTAGCCTCTCTTCATCTGGGACCTGTTCCCAACCCCTGATCATGTTAGTTGCCCTCCCCTCTCCCAGCCTTTCTCTTCCCCTCTCCCACCTCCTTTTCCCAGTCTCCCCCAGTTTTGTTCAATAAAGACAGAGTCAATGTTGGAAGAAACGTTATCTTTATTTTGTACATCAATAAGAAGGGGGGCTAGGGAAGGGCAAGTGGAAGGAGGTGAGGGAGGAATGGGGTACGAGCCCCCGATGGGGAGGACTGGGCTGGCTCTGCGGGCTTCTGGGGGTGGAAGCTCTCCTGCAGCCCCCCAATTACTCCCTCTCCCCAGATGGCAGCCTGCGGCAAGTGCAGCCGGGCTGATGGCCGAGTGGTGTGATGTGCCCAGTGTGGGCACTCAGGGCACTCCAAGCCAGAACTTCTTTGCAAGCGGGGCACCCCTTAGAACTGTGTGTCCGGGGTGGGGGTCGGGACCCTTTAAGCGCAGCCCTCGGCTAGCCTGAGACAGCATCTCCATGCTCTAAGTCCTCCTTTTATGCCCTGCCGGCACTGCTTCCGGCCATCATTAAGCCCTGTTCAGAGTCCACTCAATGTGGACTTACTAGTTCGAACTAGCAAAACGCTAGTTCGAACTAGTTTTTAGTTCTAGATGCGTTAGTTCGAACTAGCTTAGTTCGAATTAACTAATTCGAACTAAGTTAGTTCGAACTAGCGCTGTAGTGTAGACGTACCCTCAGTGACACAGGGTATGTCTACACTACAGCACTAATTCGAACTAACTTAGTTCGAATTAGTTAATTCGAACTAAGCAAATTCGAACTAGTGCATCTAGACTTAAAAATTAGTTTGAATTAGCGTTTTGCTAATTCGAACTAGCATGTCCACACTGAGTGGACCCTGAACTGAGGTTAAGGATGGACAGAAGCAGTGCACGCTAGGCATCAGATTAGGACTTAGAGCGTGGAGCTGCTGCCTCAGGCTAGCCGAGGGCTGTGCTTAAAGGGACCCGACCCCCACCCCGGACAGACAGTTCTCAGGGGTTCCCCGCTTGCAAAGCAGTCCTGGCTTGGAGTGCCCTGAGTGCCCACACTCAACACATCACAGCACTCGGCCATCAGCCTGGCTGCACTAGCCGCAGGCTACCATCCGGAGGGGGGGGTCAATCAAGGGGCTTCAGGAGAGCTTCCACCCCGAGGAGCCCACAGAGCCACCCCAGTCCTCCCCATTGGGGACTCGTACCCCAGTCCTCCCTCACCTCCTTCCACTTACCCCTCCCTAGCCCCCCTTCCTGATGTACAAAATAAAGGACACGTGTGTTCAAAAATAGAAACTCTCTTTATTGAACAAAACTCAGGGAAACTGGGAAAAGGAGGTGGAAGAAGGGGAAGAGAGAAGGTGGGAGAGGGGAGGGCAACTAAAATGATCAGTGGTTGGGAATAGGTCCCATATGAAGAAAGCCTAAAGAGACTGGGACTTCTCAGCTTAGAAAAGAGGACACTGAGGGGGGATATGATAGAGGTCTATAAAAGCATGAGTGGTGTGAAGAGGGTGCATAAAGAAAATTTCTTCATTAGTTCCCATAATAGAAGGACTAGAGGACACCAAATGAAATGAATGGGTAGCAGGCTTCAAACTAATAACAGAAAGTTCTTCTTCACAAAGCAAATAGTCAACCTGTGGAACTCCTTGCTGCAGGAGGCTGTGAAGGCTAGAACTAGAACAGAGTTTAAAGAGAAGTTAGATCAATTCATGGAGGTTGGGTCCATGGAGTGCTATTAGCCGGGGGGTAGAAATGGTGTCCCTGGCCTCTGTTTATGGAAGGCTGGAGATGGATGGCACGAGACAAATGGCTTGGTCATTGTTTTGGTCCATCCCCTCCAGGGTCCCTAGTGTTGGCCACTGTCGGCAGACAGGCTACTGGGCTAGATGGACCTTTGGTCTGACCCAGTACGGACATTCTAAGCTCAGGGCTCAGGGTCGGGGGTCTCAGTGGACCACCTTGAATTTCATGCAAACCTGCTCCCGGGTGGCCAGGCTGGCAGCTATCCTGCCCTAGACGGCCACTTTCCGGTGCCTAGTGCGGAGGTCATGGATGAGGTCCACGATCTCCGCACTAGACCAGGCGGACGCCCGCCTCTTGCGGACCCGGGCAGGCTCCCAGGAGCCGCCAGCCTGGTCCCGGGAAGAGGCGGAGGGCTGGGTGGCAGCGGGTGGCTGCCTCGACATGTGCCAGGTGCAGGGTCTGCTGGCTGGGTGCTGGCAGGGTTGCACCTGGCACGGGCACCGTAGCCACCCCGTGCCCCTTTAAGGGCTCCAGGGCCGGGAGGGGGGCAGACGAGTTTCCTTGGTGGTGCCCAGAGTGGCCACCAGGGAAAGCTGGGGAGGGCTAGCCTCCCACTAGTTCGAATTAAGTGGCTACACAGCCCTTAATTCGAACTAGCTAATTCGAACTAGGCGTTAGTCCTCATAAAATGAGGTTTACCTAGTTCGAATTAAGCGCTCCGCTAGTTTGAATTAAGTTCGAACTAGCGGAGCACTAGTGTAGCGCCTATCAAAGTTAATTCGAACTAACATCCGTTAGTTCGAATTAACTTTGTAGTATAGACATACCCACAGAGTGTGTGTGCTGGCTGCTGCTTTGTAAGATTCTGACAGAAGCCATATGCTGTCTCTAAGACAGGGAAAGCTGTACTGCTCTATTGTCTTTCCCCTCCCGTTCTGCAGAAATGGGATTTGGGTACACTAACCATACATCCCGGATATTTTGGGAGAGTCCCGAATTTAAATACTTTGTCCTGGTATCCCCATCAAGTAATTAAATGTCCCGGAAAGCACCACCAGACCTGGCTTGAGGGGAAGAAGCAAGCTAGAAATGTCTCCGTGCACTGCCATTTCCCTTCTCCCGGCTGAGACAGCCTCACAGGGACGCACCCTAGTGCAACAGCAATGGCCTTGCCCTACCGCTGAGTATGTAGATGGCTCCCTTGCCACTTTGCCAGTGGGCAGACAGGCTGGCTTCCAGCGGTGTGAGGTTTCCGGAGCTGACTGGAAGCTGGAATCGGAAGTATTCCCCAAGTGTGGTGTGAGCCGCCACATGGCAAGCCCCTGCCATCCCTTCACCCACTGCAGTTACCCTACCACTGCGCACCACACAGCCTCTTCCCTCCCCCCATTGAACTGTCTCTGGCACGCAGAGCTTCTGGTCCCACTGCAGACGCCTCCTCTCTCCCCCTGCGCGACTGCCTCCGGCACGTGAAACCCTCAGTCCAGCCGTGCCACAACCGCCACCTCCTCCATCTCCAGGTGGCCGCTTGTTCTTTGTTACAGAGGCCACTGCTGGGGGGCGGGGAGGAATGACGGGTGGGTCTGAGGCAAAACCAGGCATAGCCGCTCCCAGACCTTGGTGCCTTTGGGCACTTTGGGCAGCTACTTCAGCCCCAGCAGGGGCTGCATAGAGCCCAGCTGGGGCACTGTGGGGGGCGTGCTCGGGCTCAGTAGGTGCACTCCATGTGCTGCCGCTCTTTCTCCCCTCATCCCTCCTCCCCACATCACTGGGGGAAGGGCAGCGCATGGAGCTGCTTGCTCTGCCCATCTCTGTAAGTCGGTCTAGCAGGGTTGGGGCTTTTTTCACCTCCCCATCTCACTTCCCACACCTCCGAGCGGGAAGCCAAAGCTGATGCTGTAGCCTCATGGCTGTGTGGGCTCCCCACTGTGTGTGGGGGGCTGTGAAGGCTCCCCTCCCCCCCCACTGGGGGAACAGCAGCACACTGTCCAGAAGCTTCTCTCACTGCAAGGGGGTACAAAGCCAGGTAAGCATCCCCACTCATGCCCAGATCTCTGCACTTCAATCCCCCTCACTCACTCCTCTCCCCCTGCCAAAACCCTGCAGCCCTCGCTTGCACCAACACCCTCCCTTATTCCTCACTCTCTCTCCTGCCCAGACACCTACCCCCACCCTGCTCCTGCATCCACCATTCTCCTGCACCCTCTCTCCTGGCCATACACTGCACCATCCCTTGCAGTTGGTGGACACATCAATGAGGGGTAGGGGGTTTTGAAGAGGTTTTTTTGCTTCTCACTTATGTGGTCCCCAACTGATTTTCCTGTAGGTCAGTGGCCCCCAACCGAAAAAAGGTTCTCCACCCCTGCCATAAACAAAGAAAACGTTGCAACCTTTTGTGTTGGACATAAATTAATATTTTACTTTATTTAAAATTAAGTTTGATAATCTAACATGAGAAAGTTAAAACGCTTAATCTGTTTAATACTTTAAATTAAACAGTTCTCCCTAACTGCTTCACTAGCAAAATGACTTGGGTGTAATTATGTATTTAGTGGTAAGTTTCCATTAGCACCTGGTAGTCCACAGAAAGGTTTACATTAAGCCAAATAGTTCACGGACCAAAAAGTTTGAAAACCACTGAAATAGAGGCACCCCCGGCCTCTATCCCTGAGAGACCACGCTAGGCTCCCTGCTGCTCCACATTAGCCCACAGAGAGATTGGGTCTGTTACCACCTCAGCGAAATCACTGTGTCATTCTGGTGTGGATGATGGACAGACTCTTTGAGAGTCTTCATCATGCAAGCAGTTGGTAATTTAAACAGCATGTTAAGATGTCACATGAAAACATTCGCACATCCACAGAGAGGTGGGATGTATCGTCTCTCTATAGAGAGCATTGTCATGACTTGTGTGTCTTGTGCATTTCTGAGTTATTCTGACACACAAAGTGAAATCTGTGCTGAGAAAGCACTGCTGTCAGAAGAAATCAATTCAAAATCTCTCTAATTTTATTCAAAGTTCACCTCTGTCAGGCAATGGGTCTTTTACTGATTGGTCCCTTATATTTTTGAAGGGTGACTAAATGTTAACTGGATCTTCTTGGGTAATGTAAACAAACTGCTTTGGGCCTAATCCTAGCATAAAGTTTAAACTGGATCAGGCCCTTTGTAAGCAAGCTGGGAAGTGGTCACATTTGGCAATGATATTAGGTATTTGCAGAGAATCATAGAATACTAGAACTGGAAGGGACCTTGGGAGATAAGATAGGCATTGCCATCACATGAGTGACATATACATATCTCAGTAGCTTTTCATATAAAATAGCTCGGCCCCATTGATCTCCTTGGGAAATGTGTCTTTCAACCAGTGGTGGTAAGGGCTCATACATTGTCTTCTCCACCCTGTAACTGTTATGATTAGTTCAGTACAGGCAGTCCCCGGGTTACATGGATCCGACTTACATCAGATCCCTACTTACAAACGGGGTGAGGCAACCCCGCACTAGCTGCTTCCCCCCAGCAGACCAGGGAGATGCGAAGCTAGCGCCCCCCGCCAGCAGACCAGGGAGACGCGGAGCGGCTTTTCTCAGCAGACACCTCATCTTGAGAATCAAGGACTGAGGGAAGTGAGGTGTGGGAGAATAAAACTGAGCTCTGGAGAAATGTTTGGCTAGAGTTTCCCCTACAATATGTACCAGTTCCGACTTACATACAAATTCAACTTAAGAACAAACCTACAGTCCCTATCTTGTACATAACCCGGGGACTGCCTGTAATGTCATTATGGCATGTAGAAACGGAGGACACTTGATAATTTTGCAGTAACTTCAAAAAATGCAGTTACTATACATCTCATTAGGGATGTAAATTCCCACTAATCAGTTAACCAGTAAATGTTAGGTCACATTGTGGCTGGTGCCAGCTCCCAGGCCCTGTGGAGTAGCCTCTGTTCACAGCAGGCGGGACTCCCCCCAGAGAGAGGCTGCTCTGGACAAGAGCAACACCTGTCTCCAGCAGGCCCTCTGCAGGGCTGGAGCAGCATCCTGCCTGCAGCTGGTAGGGAGCTGCTTCAGCCCCCTCTGATTGCCAGTTAATTGGAACCAGTAAGCATCATCCATTAAGAGGACTAAGGACGTTGTCCCATGAAACTGTGGGATAGTTCTGGATGACTCCCAGGCCCTGAGTCAAATGGGGCTGCATGTACACTGCAAAGTAATAAGACTCGGATCCTGGATCTCAGCTTAAATCAAGTTGGGACCCATGGCCCTGCAGTGTCATGTGATCCGAGGAATGGGTTAATGCAATTGTAGTATAGTTGCATGGAAGGGTAAGGCTCCTATGGGACCCACACCCATCCCTATTGGTAGAGGATGGTGGGAGGAGTTCTTAGAGGGGTCACATGACACCCTTTACTTCTGGTCATGTGTCCAGCTTGACCCCAAAAGTATTAGTCCCAGGGGCAGGACCTCCTGTGGCAGGGCCTAAGGGGTCATGGGCATGGCTAACAGGGTCAGGGGTTGTGGCTAATGTGTCCCCATTTTTGGTTCAGGAAATATGGTTACCATAAGTATGGGAAGGGAAGCGTGTGTGTATTTATGTGTGAACGCGGGCATTGAAATCTTACAAGCAGTGCACTGCTTCTTGAGACAGGCACTCCTCTCCCTGACCTCTTCTCTCCAGAGACTGGGTTCAGGGGCAGGAGGAAACCCTGATTTCAGCTCCCTCCTCTCCTCTGCACAGCTAGCAGGAGGTTCCTGGGACAGCTCAGCTGCGGGACCGAGCAAGGTTGAAGGAGGGCAGGGACAGCTGAACACGAGCAGCTAGCTGTAAGTATGCACACTCTGCTAATCAGCTGGGTGGGTTGCAAAGAAATGCTTTTAGGATGGGACATAGCCCCCGGACCTGATTTTGCCCCACCCCCCCCAACAGAAAATATAGGAGAGCTGACTGGGCTGCCAGCCCACACTGCTTCCAACCCCCCACAAGGGACAGGCTGCTTTGCCAGAAAACAGCCAGCCATTTGGAGCTGAGAGATTTGCCTGAGAGACTGGGGCAACGCAAGCCTGTTCCCCCATACAAAGTTGAGTGCCACTTGGAGGGAGCAGCCTGTATTTTCAAGCAGGCTGGGACTGGAGCAAGCAGGAAGTTCAGCCTCCCTTGGAGGTGCTGCAGCCTGCTGGCCAGGAGACACTTAGGTAAACTCTTCCCACCCAGGACCTTCCTCTGGCACCCCAATCCCTCCTCCACCCCAACTCCCACCCCCAGATCACCATCCAAACCCTCTGCACCCCCTGCCCCAGGTGACAACTCCCTCCCAGACCCTATACCCCTCCTCCAGGCCAGAATCCTTTCCTGTACCCACACTCCCTCCCTGATCCTACACCCCCAATCACCTGACCCGGGTCACAACCCTCCTTCACCCAAACACCCTCTCAGACCCCACACTTCCTCCTACACTCCAGTCTCTTACCCAGTGCATCCTTCTACACCCAACCTCCAACCTAGAGCCCGCACCTCCTCCACAGAAAAGCGCAGCTGACCACTTACCAAAATCTTGGGTAACCCCCCCCCCCCACACACACACACACACACACCTCCCCAACAAAAATTATTGCCCACCTCTGAGCTAGCAGCTGCAGGGACATGATGGCTGCTTCCAAGAGCTGCACAGAGGGAACCTGCCTCAGTCCCGCTGTGCCACTGACCAGAAACCATCTGAAATGCAGCCAAGCTGGTGCCTAGGCCTACATTCCCCTTCTGCATCCAACCCCACTGCCTCTAGCTGAAACCCCATCTTGTACCTCAAACCCCTTCATTGCCAGCCTCACTCCAAAGCCCACACCACAACTCCTACCCTAGCCCTGAGTCCACTCCCACACTCCGAAACCCTGGGCCCCAGCCCAGAGCCCCCCTCCTAAACCAGTCATTTCTGATCCTACCCTGGAGCCCACACTTCAAGTTGGAGTCCTCATCCTCTCCCACACCCCAACCACCTCTTCCAGCCCAGTGAAAATGAGTAAAGGTGGGGGAGAGCAAGCAACAGGAGGAAAGGGGTTGGTGGGAGGCGGGCCTCAGGGAGGGGGCTGAACCTCAAGGAGTGAGCAGGGGAGGCTGCTCATTGACCCCGAGGGGGAAGAACCCCTCTCCAAACCTGGGTGGGCTGAGCCATGTCCTGCCCCTTTAACTCCCCAGAAGCCAAAGGGCAGGGAAGGGCAGGTAGGATTAAGGCCTTAGCCACCGGAGGAAGCAGAGGCCTGCCCTGAGCTCCCAAGCCAGGAGGGCTCTGAGGACCTGGCAGAGGCTGAGGACTGGCCCGGACCAGTGGGCCCTTGCTCCAAAGAAAATACCTTCTTTACCCTGCCCCATGTTGCAGACTACCACTACCAAGACCCCGAGCACCAGCAGGCAGCGTGGAGCCAGGTAAGATGCCGAGGGGGAGTGAGGAAGTGGCCCAAGGGAAGCCGATGACCATTAATAAAGATGTTGAACATAACTGGCCCTAGAATCGATCCTTGGGGCACTCCGCTAGAAACCGACCACCAACCTGACATCGAGCCATTAATCACAACCCGTCGGGCACGATAGTCTAGCCAGCTTTCTATCCATCTTACAGTCCACTTTCCCAATCCATGCTTCCTTAACTTGCTGGCAAGAATATTGTGAGAGACCGTATCAAAAGCTTTGCTAAAGTCAAGGTATATCACATCCACTGACTTTCCCATGTCCACAGACACAGTTACCTCATCATAGAAGCTCATCAGATTGGTCAGGCATGACTTGCCCTTAGTGAATCCATGTTGACTATTTCTGATCACTTTCCCCTCTTCCAAGTGCATCAAAATGGATTCCTTGAGGATCCCCGCCATGATTTTTCTGGGGACTGAGGTAAGGCTGACTGGTTTGTAGTTTCCTGGATTCCCTTTCTTCCCTTTTTTAAAGATGGGCACTACATTTGCCTTTTTTTCAATCATCCGGGATCTCTCCCGATCTCCATGAGTTTTCAAAAGATAATGGCCAAAGGCTCTGCAATGACATTTGCCAACTCCCTCGGTATCCTCGGATGCATTACATCTCGACCCATGGATTTGTGTATGTGTAGCTTTTCTAAATAGTTCCTAACTTGTTCTTTCTCCACCAAAGGCTGCCCACCTCCTTCCCATACTGCGTTGCCTAGGGCATTAGTCCGGAAGCTGACCTTGTTTGTGAAGACAGAGTCAAAGAAAGCATTGAGTACTTTAGCTTTCCCCACATCATCTGTCACTAGGTTACCTCCTTCATCCAGTTAGGGCCCCATGCCCTCCCTGGTCATCTTATTATTGCTAACATGTCTGTAGAAACCTTTCTTATTATCCTTCACATCCCTTGCTAGCTGCAATTCCAACTGCGCTTTCACTTTCCTGATAGCTCCCCTGCATTCTTGAGCAATATTTATACTCCTCTCTAGTCATCTGTCCAAGTTTCCACTTCTTATAAGCTTCCTTTTTGTGTTTAAACTCACCAAGGATTTCCCCAGTAAGCCAATCTGGTCACCTACTATATTTGTTTTTTTTTTTTTACTGTGCATCGGGATGGTTTCTTCCTGTGCCTTTAATAAGGCTTCTTTAAAATACTGCCAGCTCTCCTGGACTCCTTTCCCCTTCTTGTTAGCATCCCAGGGAATCTTGCCCATCAGTTCTCTGAGGGAGTCAAAGTCTACTTTTCTGAAGTCCAGGGTGTGTATTTTGCTATTCTCCTTTCTCCCTTTTATCAGGATCTTGAAATCTACCATCTCATGATCACTGCTTCCCAGGTTGCCACCCACCTCTACTTCCCCTACTAGTTCCTCCCTGTTTGTGAGCAGCAGGTCAAGCTGTGCATGGCCCCTGGTCGGATCCTTCAGCACTTGTACCAAGAAGTTATCCCCAACATTCTCCAAAAACTTCCTGTATTGTCTGTGTACTGCTGTATCGGTCTCCCAACACATGTCAAGGTGACTGAAGTCCCCAGTCCCCCATGAGAACCAAGCCCTGTGATGTGGAAGCTTCTCTCATTTGTCCACAGAAAGCCTCGTCTACCTCATCCGCCTGATCCAGTGGTCTGTAGAAGATACCAACTATAACATCACCCCCACAACATCGCCCCTGTTGCTTCCACCTCTAAACTTAACCCATCAACTCTCAACAGGCTTTTCTCCCTCTATACACTGGAGCTCCGGGCAATCATACTGCTCTCTTAAATACAGTGCAACTCATCCTCCTCTTCTCCCCGCCTGTTCTTCCTGATGAGGAACCGAAAAAAAAACTAAGCAAGAAATAATACATTTTGTTGAACCTAAAACATTTAAAAATGACACTATTTACAACTTCTTTCATTTGCTGAGAGGATACTAATTTAGATCTAGTCCCCACATAAAAGGTTTGATATCTCTCTTATCCAGAGCCCTGTCCTGCAAGATGCTAATTTCATTCAAACTAGACAGGTAAAAACCACCCAGAATAGTTAGCATGTTAAATGATTTGTTTAATCAGTTAATCATCCGCTGTGGGCAGCTAGTCCTGCACTTGGAAATAGTGGCTGCTCCAGCCTTGCTATGCTATGACTGCAGGGGCTTCTCTGGTTGACCTGTTAGCCAGTAAACATGCAGGTAAGGCATATGCTTACCAGTTAAACTTTTACATCCCTAATTCAAACTTGTCTTTTCCTAAAACTGAAGGAATTCAGAAGATACTCCACCCCATACTAGATGTGGCCTATAATGGTGATTAACATTCTCCACAATTGTACGTATTATAGAAATTCAGATCCAAGTGTGATCAAGGTACAAAACTTTACTACAATATTACATCTTCTGCTATGCCAGTTATGTTGCCTGTTCAAGCTCACAGCAGAGTCCAGTACCCCTCAGAATAAACAGCAAAACCCATCTGGAAAGTGTCAGTCTTAGTCAGCAACACTCAACCTTGGTATATGTTCTACATGCCATAAAAAGCAGTAGAGGAAAAGACCTATAGGAACATCATTACAAAGTCTGATATTCAATACAGAAATCTGATACGAAGAAGAAAACTAAAAGTATGACATTGTGATGATGATGTATTTCTACTATCAGCAGTTCTTGTCACCTCTCTAATGCCACATTTCCATTAACTTCCTGAAATGCAATAATTAGTATTCTTAAGAGAAAATGCTCTACACAGCACTCATGAAAAATAAAGATGGCAGCTACAGAGCTAATGCCATGAACCTTATAAAAGGTTTAGAATACCTGATCATAAAGAATGGTTTTAAAAAACTGAGCATGTTCAGTTTTGAGAAAAGACAATGAAGGAGTTTTGGAGCTGAGGGGGGAGGGGGTTAGAGGAGGCAGGGATCTGATAATAGTCTTCAAATACCTTAAAAGCAGTTATAAAATGATTTGTTGTTCTCCATGTCCATTAAAGATAGGACCTGTACTCAGCTTAATCTGCAGATTTAGGTTAGATATTAGGAAAAGCTTTCTAACTACAGTAGAGTCCCTATCATCCGACCTAAACGGGACCGACACATGGTCGGATTACCGAATATGTCAGATGATACAGACTCTACTGTAGCGAGCAAGGGAACAGCTGATGCCGCTTCTGCCGGGACGCTTCCAGGCAAAAGAGGCAGCAGCTGCTCCAAGAGAGCAAGGGAACAGCTGATGCCGCCCCTGTGGGGGATGTCCCGGGCAGGAGCAGCATCAGCTGTTCCGTTGCTCTCTAGGAGAAGCTGCTGCCGCTCCTGCCAGGGCCGCTTCGTCCCCAGCAGGAGCGGCAGCAGTTGCTCCTAGAGAGCGACGGGGCAGCAAGCGGGGCTGTTCTCTCGGCCCGCGCTGTATCTGACCCTGCAGCTTCCGGGGACAAAGTCACCGGGAGCTGAAGGGTCGGATAAAGTGGAGTGTCGGATTACAGACTCCACTGTATATGGATAATTAAGCTCTAGAATAGGCTCATAAGGGAGACTGTGGAATCCCTATAACTGTAAGTTAAGAACAGGCTAGATAAACATACACAAGAGATAAATAAGTAGCACTTGATTCCAAACAGCACAGGGCTAAATTAGATGACCGTTGAAGTATTACAAATCTATGATTCTATGTCTAAATGCCACAATACATATTTGCCTGTATACTCAGAAAATAACTGATCAGTTCAAAAATTACATCTGAGGATCCATGGATATGGAACCCAGCTGTGCTGGCTGCTATGTCCATATGACCACCCAACAGCTCTGGTGAAGAGGAAATATCAGTCTATAAGACTGATGAGTTCCAATACAACTGGCTGTCCTGTCAGTGCCTACTCTTTTTCTGAACAGCCCAGAAACAGTGTTCGAGGCCTAAGAGGCAAGGACGAGGAACTACAGCTTGCTGCTGCAACAGACCCATCTGTGTGCTTCTGATACCTTGCCTGGTCCTAGTTCCCAGCCTCAACCTTGCTCCATATACCTTTCCTCATTCCTGGGCCTAGTCCCATTAGCCATGCCTCTGGAGGTAAAACTCGGGGTGAGATGGTCACATGACCAGAAGTAAAAGGTGTCATATGACCCCTCTCTAAGGACTTTTCTCACCATTCTCCTACCAACAGGGATTAGTTTGGCCCCCACCAAACTCCCCTCATGCAACTCTCCTGCAATTGCATTAACCCGACGTATGTGACATTAACTCAAAGCCGGGGGGGGGGGGGGGGGGGACAGAGAGGTCCCTCTAAGAGTTTCCTCCCATGAGCAGAATGAATTTTGTGTTGTGCACCAGTATTGAGTTCATGGGGCTTGTTTGGATGTGCCACTGTGGCACCCAAGTTATTAATAAATATCTCAAAAAACCTCTACCTTTTCCCTCTGCTGTCATGTCTCCTCCCCTTGCTCCATCAGCTCCCCTGGTGCCTGCTGCCCCCCAACCCCTCACTCTCCTCTGCTGTCCTGACTTCTGCCCTTCTGACTGCCCTCAGCCTTCCTGAAACCTGCCCCCCTCCACCAGCCCTTCTCTCCTCCCTGTGCCCACTCCTCCAGTAGCTCAACTCTGATCATGTGAGCTACCCTCCTCATCCCCTCTCCTAACACCTCCCTCTACACACCTACCCTGCCTCTCTCCTCTGGTGGTGGTCCCTCCCCTGCAGGTGTCTGCCCTTCTGCTTCACCCCCAGAATCCCCTGGCACCTGCAACTTTCCTTAGCCCTGCATCCTCCTGGTGCCTCCCCCTTCTCTCACTGCCCCTACCCCCATTGCCCTCTTTTCCTCTGATGCCTACCCCCTCACCACCCTCCCCTCAGCCCAAACCCCTTCCTCTCCCACCCCTTTCCCTTATTTTTCTCCCTTCCCCTCCCCCCACCTTCTGCCTTCCAGTTTGCGGGGCTGGAGTCTATGATCGGGCCCCAGAAGTCTGAATCCTGCACTAGTCTCTGATTTACCCCTCACACCACTGCCAACCCCACATCCCCTCTGTGGGAGTCTTCGTGCCGACTGTCTCATGGGACTTGTCCGGAAATGTCCTGGGCTCCCCCATTTTCCTCTCTTGGCAGAGGGTTTCTATGGGAGTGTCCGCCACTGAAAACAGCCTGGGGAGGTGGAGGTGGGGGAGAAACGGGCATGCTAGGAAGGTTCCTAGGGGTCTGGGTGGGCCAGAGGGCTGGAGAAAGGCAATGCTATGCTCTGCAGCCAGCGCCCAGTAGGGCTCTGTGGTCACTGACTCACAGCAAGGGGGGGGAACAAGACCAGGCTGCTTGTCCGAGCAACCCCCCCGGAGCCAGGAGATTCCACATCTCTGTTCTAAGGGGCTGAGTTCGGAAAAGAGGAATCCCTCCCCCCCACTCCCCACCGGCCAGTGCCTGCCCCACTTCTGATGCAGACTGAGTGAGACTGGACCCCAGCTCCTGGACCCACCGCAGCCCAGCGTGCCCCCCTCCCCCAACGCCTCTGGAGTGGGGAGGAACGATGGGGAGAAAGGGCCATGCAGAGCCAGAACTCCGGCAGCCGCTCCCAGGAGCAGCTTGCCGGGTTTCCCCCTCCTCCTCCGGCAGCCTTCAGCTGATGGCCCACAAGGAAATTCCCGGTATCCCACTGGGCCAGTCCGCCCCTGCACTCTACCTCAGCTGACTGACTGGGCTCTGACCCAGTGTGGCTCACTGACCCAGATTCCCAACTGATTCTATGGCATGATAATAGAATAAACTTCTACAAGGTTTAGTCCAGATTGTCATCAAGCCCCCTTCAATTCAGAACATAGCTTTGATCCAAGTCTTGTAGCCAAGATCCTGGCATTACAAGTTATATTAAAAATGACACATTATGTGCTTACAACACTAAGGGTAGGTCTAGACTACATGCTTCTTTCAAAAGAAGCTTTTTCGAAAGAATCTTTCAAAAAAGCTTATTTCAAAAGGTATCATCTAGACAGCCACAAGTTTTTTGAAAAAGCGATCCACTTTTTCGAAAGAGACTACCCAGGCAATCTGGATGCTCTCTTTCGAAAAAACCCTGTTTGTGGTCAAGAACGCCTTTTTTTGAAAGAGCTCTTTCGGAAAAAGGCGTTCTTCCTCATAAAATGAGGTTTACCACTGTCAAAAAATTTGATTTAATTTTGAAAGAATGCAGCAGCAGTTGAGACGCAGGTGAAGTTAAAAAAAAAAAAAAGAGGCCACGTTTTTGAAAAAAGCCTCTAGTCTAGACATAGCCTAAGAGACCTAAGGCTCAAGATTTTCTAGCTTCCAAAAAACTTGACAAAAATCCCACTGTGACAGGATAGGAAATTAGGTGCACATGAAGCACAGAAAAGTGTTAGCAGAGCAAATATTTTTCATTTATACACTACATGTTGTTCCAATGTCTACTCAGTACATTTTCCTCAGTACATTTCCTAGTGGTCCAGCTACTCAAAATTTCAAAAGTCTACCTTTGATGAAGTGACAGATTTCTGCTGAGCAAATCCAGTCACAGATAAAGCATTACAAGTCTGCAAGGGTGTGCTAATGTAATGTCAACAGATGGAATCAAACCTGGGGCCTCTGAAGTTTAGTTCATGAGCCCCTACAGAGCTTGAGCTAAAAGCCAACTGCTTTTCAGCTACCGCTGTAGAGCAGATTAATTCTCTCTCTCTGTAAACTATTTAAGTGCCACTACATAAGACAAAATACAGGACTATGTAGCACTTTAAAGACTAACAAGATGGTTTATTAGATGATGAGCTTTCGTGGGCCAGACCCACTTCCTCAGATCAAATAGTGGAAGAAACTATCCTTTGGTATATATGGTTGTGACTATTTTCTTCCACTATTTGATCTGAGGAAGTGGGTCTGGCCCACGAAAGCTCATCATCTAATAAACCATCTTGTTAGTCTTTAAAGTGCTACAAAGTCCTGTATTTTGTTTCAGCTACACCAGACTAACACGGCTACATTTCTATCACTATACTACATAGGACAGCACACCATGTCCGGCAGGTATGTAATCAAGTAAGGATATCAAGCGCCTTTCTAGTTCAATACTATAAAAAACAAAGTCATGGTCACCTTCTCTTTGACTGCAAAATCATCCACTAGCAAGTATATTCTAATACATGTTTAGCGTGACAATCTGACTTAGGCCTATACAACACAAGAAAATTCAAGCTTTTTTGTTGTTGTTGGGGGTAGAGGGGAAAACAACCTTTACACTGTTTTGCTTAAAGGAAGTCTGAGTCCACTCAGTTGCCAAAAAGTGACTTTTTACAAAGCTAAAACAGTAAAGTTCCAGGAACCGAAGAAAAACAATAGCGACTGATTGTGCACGAAGCATGCAAAAGCCTTAGGGGGGAATACAATCAGTTGCATCTATTAACTGGCACCCAAATTTAAGAGGAGATGTTTTCAGCACTTTTAGTTAATCTACTACTAATTCCATGTATTTGTATTATAAGGACACCTCTACCTGAAGTTGTTGATACAACGTATTATAGAACTGCCAGCAAAAGATTGTCTGAAAAATCTAAAAGTCAGCTGGATCTCCCCACACCTCTGAGTGAATCGTGTTATTGGAATATTGCTCTGAACATTTCCAGTGAGTTGTCATGGAGTTGAGCAACTTAAAGATCCAAGTAAACAGGAAAGAAGGTGTGTCTTTTCATGTCCTGAAGCTAGCTGAAGAAGATCAAGACTTTATAGGCCATGTCAGACTGCCTAGCCAGGAGCCCAAGAAAACCCACTGACACAAGATACCAACCAGATGACATCATCTGATCCCTGAATTGCAATGCTAGCCCTGAAGATAAGACCATGCAAGCTGAAGAGACTGAAGTAGCACTTTTTTTTTTACTTTAGTGAAAACATCCATAGTATTTTTATTTTTTTCACTCAAACTATTAAAAGTGTGAATGTGTGTGTGAATATCAAAGAAATAGCATGTGTATATTTAGCTTTTAAGTACATCCTATTTCAAAGCACTTTGTGATATTCTGGGCCTTAAGAATGTTGTGGAAATTATTGTATGCAATGTAGATGCAGTCTTGCAGATTATAGGATATTAGAGACAAGTTGGGACAGTAAAAGAAATTACCTCATACACTTTGACCATGAAGTACCACCCTGTATCACAGTGAATAAATTAGATGGGGAAGAGCCAGTGATTAAAGTCACCTGGTTACGTGCAGCTTTTGAAGGGACTCAGCACTGCTTACAAGGGAAGGAAGTAGATGGTATCTCCTTAAGTTTCCAATGACACCTGTTAATCAAGCCTTCTGCTGATTTCATGAATTTAATTTTGATTGTGTTAATTTAACAGTTATTGAACCCATTCCAAGTTGTCATCAACTGGCTGCTTTATTAACTCAATTTCAGTTGTAACTCCAATTCACTAATTGTATAGCTATTTTTAGATAGATAAAAAATGCGTACAGGTTGAACCTTTAAAAACTGGGACTCTGTGGTCTGACAACATCCACGGTATGGCAGGACCACAGATTTCTGGGCAAGAGAGCCACTATGGCTGGTAGTAGAGTACAGGACAGCTTGAGGCAAGGAGCCCTGCCAGGATGGTGGCACCAGGGCTGAGAGTCCAGTCAAGCAGGGATGTCAGCCCCAGTGGGTCCAGGTATCCGGCCAATGGCAGAAGTGGCAACAGTCCCAGATGGGCTGGGAATCTGGGACGGGTAGCAGCCCAAGCCAGTCAGGAGTCTGGCGCTGGGGTACCAGCATTTGAGCCGGGGCAGTAGCCATGCCAGGGAAGCAGTGTCAGGGCCAGGAGACTGGATGGAGACAACAACCTAGCTGGGGATTACAGCTCCAGTAGGACAATGGCCAGGAGCCCTGAGTGGGGCAGGTGGCAGCAGCTAGTGTGGGGGGCCAGTGGCTGGGGACAGAAGCTGGGGCCGGGAGTGGAGCTGGGCGGAGTAGGAGGGGAGGAATTGACCTCCCCAGGTCCGGAAAATTTCCTCATTCGGGACCAGTCAGGTCCTGAGGGTGCCAGTCCGGGGGCGCGGGGGGGGGGGGGGTCCAACTGTACTAGTTCTACTGAAAAGTTTAAGTGACAAAGTTTGTTTTTACTAATTTCACAACAAACAAAAATAACCCGTATAACTCATGTTTATTTCAAAAACAAAATGGGTCACAAAATTCCCACTGAGTTTGCTACCTATTAGGGTAGCATCTTGTCACAGACGTGCCATGGCAGGCACAGAGAAGAAACCATTTAGGAACTCCTTAGCTCCAACCCTAAATTAATGCCTTTATCCTTCACAAAAAATAATATACGATAGCAGGCTCCAAAATGCGCCCTACACACGAGTATATGATGTTTCTGAAAGTGAACTGAACAAGATTTAATTACACATAAGTGTATTCTGGATGGAGACACTGAATCGCTGAGTAATTAAATTGGCAATGACAAGGTATGTTACTCATAAGGTCCTTGCTCCATCAAGACGGCAGAGACAGAGGCAATCAGACTCAGGACATTCAGATCGCTTTCAGAACCTTTGATGTCTGCATGCAAAACCCAACTGGAATATATGTGAAGGCAGAAAGAGGTAAAGAGCATTTTTCTCCTGATTAGAGTAGGACATTTCAACGAAAAGTGAGATGTAAGGCATTAGAAGAAACCAAAAAGTAGTGATAACAAAACTGGAAGGGCTAAGAATAAAAGTAAAATATATGTGGGATTTGCAGAATGGAAGGAGCACTTGTTCGATTAGCAGTGGTAGAGATAGCTGGGTGAGGTCCCTAAAGAGAAATGGACCAGAACTGTCCAGGGGTGAGGGGAAAAAATGGCTTGGGGAAACCTAATATATGTAACTATGACAACATTTTGCTTATATGTTGTTTATATGTTACTGATAGTCTAGGCTCTTTAACTGCAAAATCCATATTTTATTTATCCCAATCAGCATAAGGCCTTTGTTGCAGTAGGTGCTGTACATATATTCAACTATTACCAAAATATAAAATATGGAATAAATATAAAGCCTCAATAACTATGCATTAGCTTAACTATTAATGCACCTTTTCTATTTGATGAGTGTAATGCCTAATGTATGAATGTAACTTCTCATTGTGCCTTGACAGTTAGGGATGTGTGTTGGCCCACTCCCTGATACTTCAATTATATTCTGTCTCAAGAAAACAATTCAACTTTACCAAAATGTTAAAAATGTTAAATACAGATGGTTCAATTAGAATAATCTGTGACAAAATTAATCATTGCCTGCTTCTCAGTGGGTGCAAGAATTACAGATAAAATTGAGATCCCAATTCACGAAGGCATTTAAGCACACATCTAGATTGCTTTGCTGAATCTTGACCTATATTAGGGTAGCATCTTGTCACAGAAGTGCCATGGCAAGCACAGGAATGAAAATATCACATCACTGTTGCCAGACACATGCACAACAGAAGGATGATCTGCATCATGAACCTGAATACAAACTTCACTGCATTTTATCTGTTGCACAGTAATTTCTCTATATGTTCTAATTACCTTATCCTTAAGGCAACTTGTATGCTAGCCCAGGCTTATTTTAGGCCACATCTACACTAACAGAGTGGCACGCAGCTGTAAGGTGTAGCTTGGTCACTATAAGATTGCTTGTGTGGTCCTTTATGATGACAGGAGAGAGCTCTCCTGTTGACATAGTACAGTGTTTCTCAAAGTGGTCCACGGATCCACTCTGAGAAACTTACTAACTGGCTGCTGTGGTTTGTTTATTTACTAGCTCTGCAGCCACAGAGCCTTGCAGCTCCCATTGGTTCCGGTTCGCTGTTTACAGCCAAGGGGAGCCTTGGGAAGCAGCGTGGGCCAGGCAGCTTCCGGCAGCATCCCTTGGCTGAAAACGGCGAACTGGAGCCAATGGGAGCTGCAAGGCTCCATGGCTGCGGACCAGTAAATACTCAAAACACAGAAGCCAATTAACAGGTTTCTCAGAGTGGATCTGCGGACCACTTTGAGAAACATAAATATAGTAAAACCATATAAAGAAGAGGTGGTAGTTACACTGGCAGGAGAGTATCTTCTGCTGACACACTGCTGTGGATGAAGGTACTTGTGCCAGAGAAATTTATGTTGTTTGGGGGAAAGAAGAAGGGATTCCCCACACATCTAATCAACAGAAGTTTTCCCAACAAACGCTGTAGTGTAGACATGGCTTAAGTGCCTGCATGTAAAAACACATGTGAGTTACATTTATGGAGAAAAGGAATTCATATACATTTTTCAAATTTGTAGAAGAACACTTGGTAAAGTTCCTGAAATTCACAAAATTTCAGTCATTGTTGGATTCACCCATTCCTATCTGAACTTACCCTGAGTTAGCAAAATCAATAAGATTGCCTCCCAGAATGTATGAGATGTTAATGATCCACCATTCAAACACTATCCTGGTAATAGTTTACTAGAGCACTTCAAGAGTCCCTCTCACACTCTCTCCCGTAACTGAATTTCATGCACTATTTGAAAGCTCTGAAATATCTTCTCACTTACCAATTTGTTTCATTTTCATTGTACATAGGACAAATCAGTATATATAAAGATTGTTCATGAATGTTGGACTACTGTCTTATTTTAAGAAAAAAGTATATTTTAGGTGTTTGTGTAGGGATAACATATTAATGTATTAAAAATGATTTCCCCAAGTGAAAGTGACTCCCCATAATTTGTTCCCCACAACTTAAAGTGTTTAGATTTATTATTATTATTATTATTATTATTTGTGTGTTAAGATTGTTAAATGTTTAGATTTATTATTATTGCCCCTCTAGAATATAATTTGTTAGGAATGTAATATTAGGTCATATAACTTAAAACTGTTAAAAATATAATACTATGTAGCCAGACACAGCTCCCCTCTGTGTCCCAATAAGGCTCAAACTTATTGTTACACGATTGACACCTATTCTCTTCAAAGCATTGTGAAGCAATTAACCCTAATCCCAAAGTGAAACATTGTAACTTTAACATTAACTAACTCAGCACTCAGAGAATGTTTTAAGAAATACCACCCAGAAACTTTTGTAACTACAACTCTTATCTATGTAAAGTTATTATTATACAAAATACTGTATGTGAAACATTAATTAGGGAATGTATGTAAGAGAGAGAGTGCTTGGATGATGAATGAATGGTTTTGAGAGGTGCCAGCCTGAGAATGCAGCAACAAAGGGCTGAAGAAGGCGTCAGGTGCCAGTGCAACCAAAAGGTGTCAAGTGGAGAAAACCAAGTACTGGAGGTCCACCCTATGAGATCACTGACGAGCACCTGGCAGCCACCCTGAAGACATCAGCATGATGCAGCAATTTCCATAGACTGACATAGGAAGAAATTCCTATAAGAACTGGACTAAAAGACTATGGAGTTAGAGTCCAAGGTTCTGCTGCCAGCCTACCAGGAGCTTCAGATGCGCATCTGATCAGGACTTCGCTCCCCACTACCATCACTTGTGTACAGAGTACCTGGCCAGTATTCTGTCACAAGCAACTTCCAGGCTGGTAACTATAACAAATACACAGAACTTGAATGAATGGATGAATGATTGAATGAGTGTTTTTTTATATATAAAGTGTATAAGGGTTAAGTAGTGATAGGAATAAGTAATTAAACAACGTTGTTTGCTTCTATCTTTTCTTTATTCTTTATTATTATCTTTACAATAAATGTGGCTTTTTGCCTTATCCCCCTCATAAGATCCTGCTTGCTTTTATTGGTACAACATTTGGGGCTTATGCTTATGTAAAGATATCTGAGCATAAATGTACATACGAGTAAATCAAATTTTGGCCATACAAGACTTAGGAGAAAATTAAAATAAAATTTTACATCAATCACCAATTTAAATTAGAAAATAGGAAATCTTGATTTAAATAATTAACTATAATAATATTTTTGGTTATACTAGGTTCAGTCTCACGGGCTGATATAACCATTAAAGCATGTTTACTATTTACAACTAAATGTAGCCAAGTGCCAGGAATAAGTTTTGAGGTTACAAGAGGGAGACAATAGAACTTACCCTGTTGCATTAACTGCAGCTAGGGAAAACAGGAGGGGAAGAAAAAGAATATCTCCCCTTTTCTTTACAGACCAATTTGAAAAACTTGGGGTGGCTTCAAATTTATCAAACATTCTGGAGGGAACTCTAGTATCCCTTATCTCATCAACCAGGATGAATAGGTTGACACAAACTCCTCCTCTAATTTTTAATCAAACTTCCCAGAAAAAGTCTATCTGAGGAGAAAATGTGGCTTGTAAATTTTTAGAAAGACTGGTGGGGATTTTCTGATTATAGATGGAAGAGATGATATTGTGGTCAGTGATTCAAAATTAGGTTTTATGATAGGAAGCTGACTTCAATCTTAACTATGAAGTACCTACTATTGCTCCCATAGCATTTAAAACGACAAAAAAAATTATTTCATAGTCTGAGACACCAAATTATACAGCTGCCTGAAATACTTTATACTCCTCAGTAACAAATATTCTTCGAGCACATCTTAGTACGCTTATGTAAAGGTTGCGTTATTTTGAATGGATGACTCTCTTCAGCTGGTGACTGACCAGTTGCCCTTTCTCTGTGAGCTAAGAAATTTGCTAGCACTAACTAAAATAAAGAAAACTTTTTGATTCATTTAAATATAATATAACAATGATAACTACTATACTGGAAACAGTTACTCCTTTCAGCAGTTCAGGCAAGCCAGAAAATGTCTCCTTTAATACATCATTCTTCTCATAATTGAAGTATTTAAGGATGGTCTTATTTAGCTAGCAATATTAATTCACTTGGACCAAAAACAGAGTAGTAACAAACAAGATACTATATTTCAATAAAAATGTAGTGTTCATTAAAACGTAATAATAAAATAGCTTAAATATAAAGCTGGTTACAATAGGCAATGAGGGGAATACCAATATTTCCACAACCATTTTTTTTTTTAAAAGAAGAGTGCTTTTGTAATTCTGTGGACTCATAGTTGGATGAATAGACACGTTGTCCAATAAAACAATAAATTTGATACAACTAGATTATGGAATTGTGCAGAAATTAAATGTACAGCTATCTTAAATGTATAGAATACTCTTTTACACCTTTGAATACCAAGATTCAGATTAAATTACGTGTCTGGAACCTGCAGTGGGGATTCAAAATTGTTTGGAAATTGTGCTCCTTAATAGAAACTGTAGACAATAGCTGGAATATGCTACTAAACAATATTAGGAGGTCTCACGATTTAAAACAGCTCTTTTCCTATACCACCTCTAAATTAAAAATAAAAATTATTTTCTTCATTCTCTGGAAAGGCAACAACAACTTTGCTCAGGCTTGGAATGTTTTTATTAATAGTTTTCAAACAGAAGCATTAATCCAGGCTGAGAAAACTTCACTGTGATTGTGGTAAATCCAACTTCCTGCCCTATTTAATTATTTTAATAGCTATGCACTGTACCAGAATGCTAATTAAGGCCAAGTATGTTAATCTGCAATAGGACTCCTATCATTAAAGTGAATTAATGAGGTAGTATTGCACTGTACTCTGCAGCAACCTTATGGCAGGTCTATACTGGTAGGAAAAAAAATCAATGCAAGATACACAACTCCAGCAACGAGAACTGAGTAGCTGGAGTCAATGTACCTTGCATCGATTTTCTGGGGTGACCCACAGTGGAAGACTGACAGAAGAAACTCTCCTGTTGACTTCCCTTACTCCTCCCAACTGTTTAAATATAAAGTTGGTCACAACAGACAATGAGAGGAAACCAATATTCAAATAAAAAAGGAGAGTTTCTTTTTCTTTCTCTCCTGTTTTCACTAGCTGCAGTTAATGCAGACTGCAGAGAGTTCCGGAGTTGAAGGGGAAGCCCTCAGCATTCAATTTAGCAAATGCCAGAAGATCAATCTTCGGAGCACCGATATTCCCAGAAGCCAAGACAAGCCATTAGTTGCTGATCTGGCACATCACTTTTTCTTATAAACAAGAAAGTCTGCTAACAATATGAAATGTTTACATTTGCACTTGTTAGAATGAAATTACCAATTTGAAAAAAAAGACCTTTTAAAATATTTTTTAAATAATAAAATCCAATCGAGAATATTCCAATTTTTGACTTGAATTTTACATTAATAATTAGGTGTATACATTTTCTAAGAGTATTAAGCAAAATAAACCATTTATATTTGGATACATCAAATGGAATCCACTGCTGAATGAATATACAGTAAACCAATAATGATAATTACAAGCTCCTGGTTATTCTCAGCTGTTACCAGCCACAGGATTTGGATCTCAGTATTTTATACTTCAAAGTTCAAACTTATTTTATTTTCGAAGGCATAAAGAAGAAACTAATAAATGCCACACAGACATACTACTATCCAACATGCTTTTCCATACAACAATTCTGACAGTCATTTAGGTTGGTGACTCATATTCAATATTAAGGTAAGTATTTTCTGTAAGTAGTACCAGGTGCCTCTGCAATTCTATATATTCATACTATTTTATCCTTTCATCATTCCTCTAAAACATGATAATAATAAAATAACTTACCATTCTTGCTGACATCTAGTTCCCTGAGATTTATGAGATTTGCAATGGATGCTGGCAATGTTGTTAGATCATTGTCTGGCAAACTCAGCTTGTGCAGGGACTGACAGTTAAAAAGTTGCTATTGAAACAAAGAAAAAGGTGACTGAACATCTTTCAGTTTTCTTTATATGTCATTTCTGACCTCACTAGAAAGACAGGATAATGAAACAATTTATTTTAAATTTACTGAATTACAAAATACGTGTCAGTGAAAAGTTGTAACTATCCAGAGCCAACGAAGCATGGCAAACACCTTACGATAGAGGTTCTCTACAAAGTCTTTCAGTGCCTCAGAAATCATTAACTAGAGCTAATATGTAATGAGGTAGACTAAAACCCACTTTTCACAGTCAGACAATTTGACAGTTCTCAAACCTATACATAAAAACCTCCAGAAACAAACTGTAGGCAGGTGAGAGAGAGAGAGAGAGAGAGCCTGGAACACTGGCTCCCATGCAAAATTTGAGGCCTGCACCTGAGGCTATAAACCAAAGACATGTGTTCAATAATGCTTCCAAGTTCAGTGTTTGTTACATACACTTGGCAAAGCTGTTAGTATACTAGGCATTAAATATTAACATAGATGTATTTTAGAAACCTAGTACAAATACACCCCAATCTAGTAAAAATAGATGGTTTGATAAAACAATAAAGAAAAATGTTTTCTCCAAGGTATCGGAAACAAAGGGGAAAAAACATCATGAAACACAAGGTGGTACATAGTTGTTTCTCTCAGTCTTTAAAGTGTCAGGAGACCTCACTGTATCCCTTTGTGTTGTTGAGAGGACAGCAAAAATTCTCAGTAACTGAGCCACTTCTTGCAATGTGTTAATGACTTTGGTATATTGTGAAACTCATTAGAATAGTGCCTTAAGGGCAATAAATCTAGCCAAGAACCTTTGTCACCAAACTATGCCAATGGTCTCTCTGTCCAAGTAACATCAGGGTCTGCTAACTAGCAGACTGCACCTCTACTATTGCTGATAACAGGAGAGGTCCAAACAAAAGCACTAAGCAGCCATAACAACCTGGCAGCAGTAATGACATTCTACCCTTCTACAGAAATTACACTTGCCTCCACAAATAAATATAACTGGTGTCTCCATTTACAACCAATCCATTGTAGAACACAAGCTTTAAACGTCCACATGGCTGGGTGTTACTTTAAAAAACTAAGGGATGAGGTGAATCTAAATTGAACATATTTGAAATAAATTAAATGATGTAGCTTGCTTATCTTCCCCTCCCTGAAGAAGTTTAACAGAGTGAGGAACAAGAGAAGAGAAGGGAATGAACAACATTCTGAAGTAATCGAGACCAGCAGGATAGTGAGTGAGTGAGTGAGTGTGAGTGAGAGTGTGAATGTGTAAAATCATTTGTACTGCACTAGTGATTAGTGCCAGTGCTCCATTTTGCTGGGCAGTATACAAAACATATACATGTAGAGATGGCCCCTGCCGCAAACAGCTTGCAACCTAAGTATAACACAAGAGAAAGCTGGAGAGTGCAAAGTAAGGATTTTCAGAAGCAGGCAACTGACTAATTGTTTAGTCCAGTGTTTCTTAAACTGTGTTCTGCTGCACACTGGTGTGCCGCAAGGCAGTCGGAGAAAAACAGAATTCAAAATGTCCACCCTTAAAGGGGCAGGTGACCTTTTTTTCCCTCTAACTTCCCTGCCACCCTTTTTTCCCCCCTCTCAATAACTTTCCCCGACCCTTTTTTTCCCTTCAATAACTTTCCCGAGCCTTTTCCCCCTTAACATTTTTTTTTTTTTTTTTTTTTTAACCTCAAGAAAAAATCCTTGGTGTTCCTCTTAAAAAAAATTATTGTTTAGTGTTCCTCGGTCTTAAAATGTTTAAGAAACACTGGTTTAGTCAATACAATTTGTATTGACTACATGATTAGTCGATAAGAGGAGGCGCTCTGTCCCAGCTCTCAACGGCTCCAGGAGCTATCTCCAAGGTAGCTCTGCAGTTTAAATATAGCAGGAGCCAGGACTGCAGGCAGCCCAGCTCCTACTACATTTACACTGCAGAGCCACAGCAGGGGGTCGGTCCCTGCCCCTGCTTGCGCTGGGCCCCGGACCACTGTGGCTCTTCATTTTAGCTGGGAGAAGACATGCTATGCAGCTAACAATAAATTTTTCTAACTTAAGTTATGTCAGGGACATATAATATATATATACATACACACCCATATATTTTAATGCTCCTGTTTCCCTGTCTCAATATTTGAGTCTATGTATGATTCACAGATCACATAGTTCACCATAGTGAGACAGATACTAGAATATTGCACACAGTTCTGGATATCTACATTTTAAGAAGGATTTTGAAAAAATGTAAGTTTGCTGAGACCTATAAAAATTATTTGAGAGCAAAAGAAAATGCCTTATAGTGAAAGCTATGAGAGCTCAATACAGTTACCTGTAAAAATATTTAGAGGCAACTTGATAAGAAGAAGTATCTTCATAGAGAGAAGATACCAGGTACTAAAGAACTCTTCAATCTAGCAGAGAAAGACTTATCATTAACCAATTTCTGGAAGCTGAATCCAAATTTAAAAACTGGAAATAAGGAACATAACCCTTTAGAAGATATGCATTAGTCAAGCACAAGTTATTGGCTGTAAAACAGAGGGTAACTGGGGGAATTTAACCCCTGTGATGTACTGGTCAGACTAGATGATATACTGGTCCTCTTTGAATCTACGAATGTATGCATTAGATCACTATGTGATGTCATCTTCCCCCATATTTATTAATGGGCTCATTAACCCAGCAGAAAAAGTTACATATCATCCAATGGCTGAAAGTTGAATCTAGATAAATTCAGGGCATGTCTTTACTACACAGTGGATCTATTCCATTAATGACTGTGTATTATCAGTTCAAAATACAGTTCCAGGCTATGCATCTGAATTGCTAGACTAACCTTCCAGTTCTTGTATTTCAAATTTTCAAGTAATAAGAATGATTTTGAATGGCTTCTTTAAAAAATAATTTCAACAGATATGTACCAAGCAAGAGTAAGATCTTAAAGTGTATTTTGGATTTCAGTTATGTATGTGAGCATGCCCATAAAGAAAGAAGTTACTCACTCTGAAGTAACGATGGTTCTTTGAGATGTGTGTCCCACTGGACGCTTCACTCAGGGGTCTCAGTGTGTCCCCATGCCGCTGACCAGATATTTTTGCTCAGCAGTGCCCCTCTTGCCAAGCCTGTGCACTCTGTGTCTCGCGCTATTGTTGCTTGTTGGATGCTCGCACAGCGCGAAACTCCCTCTGTTCCTTTTCTACCCGAAGTCTATAAAAAGACTCCAAGCAGAGGGGAGGAAGAGAGGATAGTGGTGCACCCACAGGGCACACATCTCGAAGAACCATCATTATTGCTCAGGGTGAGTAACAACTTCTTCTCCATGAAGTGGTGTCCCTGGGGGTGCTCCACTCAGGTGACTTAGTAGCAGTACCTGCCAAATGGTGGCGGGCATTGGAGTTATTTATACAGAGGAAGGAAGGACCGCATCTGCCAGAGAGGCAGCGGATGTAAGTCCTTTCTGTAGGGCATAATGTTGTGTGAAAGTGTGATGGGAGGCCCACGTAGCTGCTCTACAATTGTCCGCCAATGGTATTTTATGTAGGAAAGCCGTTGTTGTGACCATCACAAGTGTGGAGTGAGCCCTGATAATCTGTGGTGGCTTCTTCCCTCGAAGATTGTAACCTCTGTGTGCGTATGCAACTAGCAATCCACTTGGATATACGTTGTGCCAAGACAGCTGTTCCCTTATGTGGCCTAGACCAAGAGATGAAGCGTCTGTCCGACCTTCTGATCTCTGTAGTTTTAAGTAGACTGCAATGGCTCGTCTCGCATCCAATGTGTGCAAGATGGACTCTTTGGAGGAAGTATTAGGTTTAGGAAAATATAAAGGTAAGTATATTAGTTAATTTAGGTGGAAGGCAGAGATGACCTTGGGATGAAGCCTGAGTATGACTTTGTCTTTAGTAAAAGTTGTGAAAGGTGGATTGGCCATGAGGGCTGCGATTTCACCTACACATCTTGCTTATGTTACTGCCATTATGAAGGCCACCTTCATGGACAAGTATTGTGGTGATGTAGTGGCTAGTGATTCAAAGGATGACCTGGTGAGTGTGTCAAGAACAAGGTTTAAGTCCCACGGTTGCACCCAGGGGATGTGGGGGGGGGGGGGGAGAAGAGAGGCGCAATTTTGGGCATGTTTTCTGCAAGCCTGTGAGGAATCACAAAGAAAGAGAAATCCACAGGTTCATGGGAAGTTGTGACCACCACCAGATGGACACGTATAGAGCTGATGCAGAGACCTGCATCGCTGAGGTTCATCAGATATCCCAGTACAGTAGGTATGGGGGCACTATTGGGCTGTTAATGCCGAATCGTGCACCATTCTTGAAAATGTCTCCATTTGTTTTGATAGGTGCATATTGTGGAGGGCCGTCGACTGTTCAATAGGTTGTATTTGACTCTGTCTGAACAGGTAAGTTCTTCATTTTGAAACCATGGAGAAGCCATGCTATGAGTTTCAGAGTTTTGACATTCGGATGGTATGTTTTGCCATGGGGTTGCATTAGGAGGTGCAGCACCATGGAGAGGGGGATCGCTTGATCTATTGAAATGTAGTGTAGATAGGGGGACCAGGGTTGGCTCAGCCAGGAGGGAGTTATCAGAATTACTGTGGCCTGGTAAGAGTGTATCTTCTTGATCACCCTGCAGAAAAGTGGGATTGGTGGGAAAACAAAGAGCCGGGGAGCTGTCTGGCAAATGGTGATGGCATCCCCCTCCCATCTCTTACCCTGCCCTGATCGGGAGCAAAACCCGTGGCATTTGCGGTTGAGTAGTGTTGCAAAGAGATCTATGACTGGGAACCCCGTTTGCGAAAAACTGGGAGGAGAACATTGGTTTGATCGCCCACTCATGTTGTTCTGAGATGTGTCTGCTCAGTTTGTTGGCCCTGGGATTCCGCTAGCTGGTATATAGCTCGTGGTTAGAGTTGTGTGATTCGTGATACACCAGTTCCAAAAGCTAATTGCTTCTGCACATAGTGAGCGTAATCGGGCACCCCCCTGTCGATTGATGTAGAACATAGAGGGTGTGATGTCCATGAGGTCAGGGGGAGGAAATGAGTGCATGCTTTGCGAATGGCCCTGAACTCCAGTATGTTGATATGAAGGTGCATCTGCCATTGAGACCATCTGCCCTGTACCGCCATTTTGCCACAAGGGGCGCCCAAGCCCAAAAGTGATGCATCCGTCATGGTGACTACTGATGGATCTGGGTGCTGGAAGGGTTTGCCAGCCATCAAGTTGGTTGGAGAAGTCCACCAGTCGACAGACTGTAGAACTAACAGTGGGAGTTTGAGATGCTTTGCGAGACTGTCAGTTTGGGTTGTAGACAGTTGCAAGCTAATACTCTAGGCAGCACATATGTAGTCTCGTCAATAGGATTACAAATATTGTAGCCATGCGTGGTAAAGGGAGTATGCTTTGACCCCCGCAAATAAAGTCACATAGCACTTTGAATCTTTGAGGTGGCAGGTAGGTTCTTGCTGTTACTGAATCTAGAAGTGCCCCGATAAATTTTGAGTGGGTTGTAGGATAGACTTGTGGATATTTATGAGTAGGTCAAATCAAGAGAAGCATTCTCTAGTAGTGTTTGTCATGGCTATAGTTTGTTGACGTGTGGGTCCCTTAAACAGTCATAGTGGTAGGGAAAGATAATGGCGTTTTGTCTCCTGAGAAAGGCCATGACCACAGCTAGCATTTTCGAGAATACTTGCAGGGCTGTGGAGAGGCCAAAAGGGAGGATTTCGGATTGGTAGTAATCGTGACCTACCACAAATCTGAGAAATCTCCTGTGTGCAGGATGAATGGTTATATGAAAATATGCATCTGAAGTTCGAGGGCTGAAAACCAGACCCCTTTGTCCAATGAGGGTATATTAGTTGAAAGATTCACCATTTTGAATTTTTTGTTGAGCAGGAGCTTGTTGAATTTCCTGAGATCCAAGATTGGCCTCCAGTCCCGTTTTCTTGGCTCTTATGAAATAATTAGAATATAACACTTTTCCCTGATGTTCTGTGGGAACTGGTTCTATTGCCCCTAGGGTGAGGAGCTTTTGTACTTCTGCTTGTAACAGGAGCTCGTGAGATGGGTTCCTGAAGAGGGACGGGGTAGGAGGCTAGGTAGGGGGAGAAGATGTAAAGGGATTATGTAGCCCGATTTTATAATCTCCAGAACCCACTTGTCAGTAGTAATGTGGGCCCATTCTTGGTAGAAGGGTCTCAGGCGGTAATAGAAGTGGGTGATATTTCAAATCTGCTGTTTGTGAGAAGTCGACTGAGTGTTAGAGGACTGATTATGCTGAGTCCTCCTTCTGTTGAAGCTTTGCTTGGGCCTGTTGTCATATGGTCTCTGCTGTTGTCTATAGTAGTTATAGTCTCTTGGCTTTTGCTAGGGGATGTATTTCTGTCTTTTGTTAAGTGGAGTGTGCATCCCCAAAGTGTGAAGTGTGGTACAAGAGTCCTTCATTGACTGTAGAACCTTATCTGTCTTTGGGGCAAACAGTTGGTTTCTATCAAAGGGGAGGTCTTCCACCTTAGATTGTAATTCTTTTGGGACTCCTGATGACTGTAGCCATGAGGCTCTGTGAATTATTATTGCAATAGCTGTGATCCTAGCTACTGTGTCTGCCACATCCATTGCAGCCTGGATGACAATTTTTTCTATGGATTGGCCCTCCTTGATAATGGACTGGAGATGTGGTCTCTTATTCTCAGGAAGATTGTGTACCAGATCCTGCAGTCTGGTGTAGTTGGCATGGTCGTAATTAGCCAGGAGGGTTGTGTAATTTGAGATCCTAAACTGGACAGTGGTGGAGGAATATATTTTCCAGGCGAAGATATCTAGCTGTTTGTGTTCTTTGTCCCAAGGTATAAATTTAAAATGGGGGGTGTTTGGATTTGTGATTAACCGAGTCTACGATGAGTGAATTTGGTTGGGGATGTGAGAAGAAGGAAGTCCATGCCTTTTGCTGGGACAAAATATTTTCCATCTGCCCTACAACTGGTTGGGGGGATAGAGGCTAGAGTTTGCCAAAGCACATAAGATAGCTTCATTAATTACCATCTTCAAGGATGTCGTCAGTTGCAGCATCGTAAGTAATCAATAGTTTGTCTTGCACCTCTAGAAGTACAATGTCTTGCGACTGAGCCACTCATTTAAACAATTCCTGGAATTGTTTTAGGTCATCTGCCAGTGGAGAGGGTGATACCTGGAAAACTGCATCATCTGATTTAGTGGATCTGGGAGTGTGTGAGGAGCTCTCCAAGTCAGAGTGAGGTAAGTTATCATCAATTGCTGAGTCAGCTTGTGTTATCACTGAGGGTGGGTGAAGTGGCAAAGAATGCATGGTTGTAGCCGGGAAGCATATTGTAGTGTGTTGTGGCATGGCAGGTGATGTATCTCTTGGGCAGTAGGTATGGAAGGAGCGCGGTCAATACCCATGCCATGGTTCCCAAGAAGGCCACTAAGGCTGAAAATGTTGTGAAGGATACATCCATGGCTGATTAAGCCACGGAAAGTGTGGTGATTGTTAAAGAGAGTGATCTTGGAATGAATGCCAGGAAGCCATTGATCCCGATGAGGATGAACTGCACGATTAGAATCTGCTCCATTGACGACTACCCTTGTCAGTTTGTGATGACAGCGGCATAGGAGAGTGGGGAGTCCCCTCCCCGTGCAAGCTAGAATGAGACAAAACTTGGGAGCGTGGTGAACAGGCTACTTGTATTAGTGGTGTACCCGGCTGTGGAGATTTCTATAAACGTGTGTCTTTTGAGATGCGTTCTTGTGCTCTGGCGCCTGGGCACGTTTGGGTTCCAACCACAAAGAAGCAGCTTGTTCAGGAGATGTGGAGGCACCTGTGGGTGCCGGCAGTCATGGCACGTGAAGCTTTGTGGGCACCGTTGAATTAGTGGCACCAGCTCTCACTCAGCTCTCCTGGCTAATGTTATTTTGCGTTTCTCCACAGTGCCGGAGACTGACAGCACTGGGGAACGGGAGGTTTGGGGCAGTGCAGGCAGAGATCATGCCTGGGAAGCCCGTGAAACTTGAAAGCCTCTACAGGGCAGTGAGCCAGCCCTGTCAATGGGCTTAGGCTGCCCCCATGTCTCCTCTGACTTATCCCCCAAAGGCTAGAAGGATTTCTCCCAAAGGAGGTTTTTGAGTTGCATTTTGCCATATTTTCTAGCCATCACTGTCATATTCAGACTATGCAGGCACTTATGTGCAGCATGAGTTTCTCCGAGGCATTTCATGCAGGATGTGTGTCTGACACAGGCATTGAGTCCCAGCATGAGTCGCATTTCTTAAAGCTGGGAGAGCCCATCATGTTGAGAAAGGAAAAAAAGCCATCATGGCGGAGGAGTTTTTTAAGCTGAAGTAAACATTGAAAACTGTTATTAACTGACTAAAACTATGAACTATTTTAAACTAATTCTAGTATTTGTTTGTTTCCTGTCAGAAAAAGGAGAGCACTGCTAGACTCCGGCTTCAGCCAAGGATGGTAGAAAAGGAAGAGAGAGATTCGCGTCACGTGCGCACCCAACAAGCAACAACAGCATGAGACACAGAGTGCACAGGTGCGGCATGAGGGGCACTGCTGAGCAAAAATCTCAGTCAGTGGGATGCACCGAGACCCTGAGAGAAGCACCCACAGGGACACCACTCAATGGAGAAGCAGATGTTTGAATATTAATGAGAAATTGAAAAAAGCAGCCTTCAGTTACATATAAAGAAGTTTAAACTAGTGAGTTTAAACTGACGGCCCTCAATGACAACAGATTTTTCGAATTACTATTCTACTGCTGTATATAGTACGTGTACTGAAGTAATGGAGTTAATAACATCTCACCAAAAAAAATCCCCACCAAAAAAAAACAAACCATCACCATACCTTTGGAAGCTCCTCAATCTGATTTGCATCTAAATAGAGTTCTTCCAAGGTCTTTTCAAAGGTAAATATCTCTTTCGGCACTTGCTCTAGGCTGCAGTGAGAATAATCAAGTACAGTGACTGTTTCTTCTTCTCCACGCAGACAGCGGCATGGCACCAACCGAACAAACAAGTTGCGTTTTGTTGTCATTTTCAGGCACTGTAAACAAAAAGAGGATTCTGAAATATCTTTAAACTTTTAGGAAATTATTTTTTTTTACTTCAACAGCTTGTAGAATATTAATAAAATCAAATTTTGATTCAATATATGGAAATCATGTTTAGAGTTTAGAATTTTTGTATTTTAAGGATTGCAGAACCCCTGCAACTTCCATTGAAGGAAAAGGATACTATGGCTGCTTAGAAGGTGGGATGGAGGGGAACCCAGGCTCTAAATTTTAAATTGCTTTTAAGAGAAAAACATCATACAACTAATACCTCTGCTTTTACTGCAAAGTTGCACTCTCACAGGAGCATTATGTTTAAGCTCCTAGAAAATTAAGCAGACATTTCTTAAAAGCCATCTCCCCACAAGCACCAGCACCAGCTCATGTATGCCCCCCTGCACTGCTGCCTCTCATACAGAGGCAGCAGTGGGGGAGTGCGGGGAGGTCAGCTCAGCAGGAACCAATACATATGGGGAGCTGGCTTGAAAGCTGGCTCCCCGCATGAAATAGCTCCTGTTTGCCCCGCCCTGCATTGCTCCCTCTGTATCAGAGGCAGTTGCAGCAGGGGAAAGGAGTGGGAAGGAGAGGTGGCTTTACAGGAGCCAGCACACGGGGGGAGTTATTTTAAAAGCTGTCTCCCCATGCACACCGGTTTCCGCCTCCTTCCTCCTGCTGCTTCTGATACAGAGGCAGCTGGGGGAAAAAGGGGCTGCAAAAGGTACTGAGATTAAGACATACACCTGTTGGAATGACAAGGTAACCTTGAGGTCCCTTCCTGAGGTACACTTCTATGATTCTACACCCTTATTCAAAGGCTTCAGAAGGGAGGCCAAGTTAGTCTGTAACTGGAAAAACTTAAAAAACAACATACAGTCTAGTAGCACCTTAAAGCTTAACAAAACATGTAGACAATATCATGACCTTTCGTGGGTACAGCCCACTTCTGCAAATGAAACCTTATTCAAAAGTAAGATATAGATAATGAACTGGTGTGGGCTCTGTAAATTAATCCAACTATAAACATGACTGCCACTAAAAACTGCACTTTAAAGAAACACTTTTTTAAAAGGCTCTGAGATACAGGAATTCTGATCATTCCCTACAATTCCATTTGCAGTCTGGAAAACTTTCACACACATATTTTGAAAAAAAAATTAAACATTTTTCTATTTCTTAAAAATAAATAGTCAACATTCCAGACAAAATATTTTGATGGAAAACAATAAACCCAATGTTTTTCTTGGAGATGCAAAGGATAATTGTAATCTATGACCAACCTTCGAATTTATTCAGTTACAAATTTGATTCTGTGAACATCTAGTCTGCTACATATTCCAAATTACACTCGACTCATCTGCAACCCATTTTGTGAGGATGCCTTACCTTGCAAATTTTATTTAACTCATGGATGAGCGTTACTGCTATTATAATGTCTGATTTTCCAGCTAACACAAAAGGAGGGAAAAGTGGACTTTTGTAGATGGCAGGCTGTCAGAGTTCCTTACTGAATAATTAATATTACTACTGGAGTTTTGTGGTATTAAAATAGGGGTTTGGCAAGTCATCTTGTTAGTTAAATTTAAAAAAAAAAGTGCACAGGGGTTGGAACACAGTAAAAATCCATTTATTCAATGTTATTGATGACATCATAGCAGAATTTTCAAATACCTTTTTTATCCATTGCTAGCTTCAAACACACAGCAGGTGACCTTCAGTAATCTACTGCTCATCATCTACCAATTTCCTTGCTGGTTACCCCCTACAACGACGACTCACCACCATTCCTTCTCTAATTTTCTTGAGGTTATTTCCATTTATATGTCTCATGTGACTAAACTACACCAGTTGACTTCTAATATCTAATCTAATAATTCCCCCCCCCCCCCTTTTCCCTGCCAAAAAAAAAAAAATCAGGAGAGTTTAGACCCAGGAGAGATGCAAGAACCTTCGCTGCCACTACCAATTCTCAAAAGTTTCAATTTTCATCTTGTCAGCCGCATTTATTTTCCACAATTCGCATCCATAAGTCATTATGGGGACAACTAAGCTTTTCACCACTCAAAGATGGTGAAAAAGATGCCATGTTTATTCCAAACTTTTTAAAGAAATCCATTCCTAACCTTCTTTGAATTTCTTTGCAACAGCTTTGTTGGTCAGTGATGTAGGACCCCAGATAACTATTTCAGCAAGCTGACTATTAATCACAGGGGTGGGTTCTCAGAAATTTTTGAAGTGGGCCCCAGGCTGCCCCGGAAGGGGTGGGGCCTCAGGCGGAAAGGCAGGGGGAGGATACTTTCATGCTTCCCCACCCACAGACCCTGCTTGATCTCTGGGTAGGAGACTGCGTGAAGTCTTTGCCCCCCACCCGTTGAGATCGGGAGAAATCCCGGATGACTGGAAAAAGGCAAATGTAGTGCCCATCTTTAAGAAAGGGAAGAAGGATGATCCAGGGAACTATAGGCCGGTCAGTCTTACCTTGGTTCCTGGAAAAACATGGAAGGGATCCTTAAGGAATCCATATTGAGGCACTTGGATGAGAGGAAAGTGATTAGGAATAGTCAGCATGGATTCACAAAGGGCAAGTCGTGCCTGACCAATCTGATTAGCTTCTATGATGAGGTAACTGGCTCGGTGGACATGGGGAAGTCAGTGGATGTTATATACCTTGACTTTAGCAAGGCTTTTAATACAGTCTCCCACAATATTCTTGCCAGCAAGTTAAGGGATTGTGGATTAGATAAATGGACGGTAAGATGGATAGAAAGATGGCTACAAGGCCGGGACCAGCGGGTAGTGATCAATGGCTCGATGTCAGGATGGCAGTTGGTTTCTAGCGGAATGCCCCAAGGTTCGGTTCTAGGACCGGTTTTGTTCAATATCTTTATTAATGATCTGGATGAGGGGATGGATTGCACCCTCAGCAAGTTTGCGGATGACACTAAGCTGGGGAGAGAGGTAGATACGCTTAAGGGCAGAGATAGGGTACAGAATGACAGACAAATTGGAGGACTGGGCCACAAAAAATTTGATGAGGTTCAACAAGGACAAGTGTAGAGTCCTGCACTTGGGACGGAAGAATCCCAAGCATAGTTACAAGCTGGGGACCAACCGGTTAAGTAGTAGTTCTGCAGAAAAGGATCTGGGGGTTACAGTGGATGAGAAGCTAGATACGAGTCAACAGTGTGCCCTTGTAGCCAAGAAGGCTAATGGCATATTAGGTTGCATTAAGAGGAGCATTGCCAGCAGATCCAGAGATGTCATCATTCCCCTTTATTCGGCTTTGGTGAGGCCGCATCTGGAGTATTGTGTCCAGTTCTGGGGCCCCCACTACAAAAAGGATGTGGACGCATTGGAGAGGGTCCAGCGGAGGGCAACCAAAATGATTAGGGGGCTGGAGCATATGACTTATGAGGAGAGGCTGAGGGACTTGGGTCTGTTTAGTCTGCAGAAGAGAAGAGTGAGGGGGGATTTGATAGCAGCCTTCAACTTCCTGAAGGGAGGTTCCAAAGAGGATAGAAAGAGGCTGTTCTCAGTAGTGACAGATGGCAGAACAAGGAGCAATGGTCTCAAGTTGTGGCGGGAGAGGTCCAGGTTGGATATTAGGAAAAACTATTTCACTAGGAGGGTGGTGAAGCACTGGAATGGGTTACCTAGGGAAGTAGTGGAATCTCCATCCCTAGAGGTGTTTAAGTCTCGGCTTGACAAAGCCCTGGCCGGGTTGATTTAGTTGGAATTGGTCCTGCCTAGAGCAGGGGGCTGGACTTGATGACCTTCTGAGGTCTCTTCCAGTTCTATGATTCTATGAACCCTCCAGAGAGAACCGCCAGCTATTCAGAACAGCTGGCGGTTCCCGCTAGGCGCCTGTTCCCCTGGTGATGGGAGGAGACTTTGCGCGCTCTCCCTTCCCCCACCCTCAGGTCAATCAAGGCCTGGGGGTCAGGGGAGCATGCAAAGTCTGCCTCGGCCCTGCAAGGGAGTGCCATGTTTAGAGTCACCAGCAAGCTGAGCAGCAGCTAGCCGTTGACTAAGCACTGAGCCCCTTGCAGGGTGAGAGGAGACGATGGACTTTCAAGGCTTGGGGGCGAGGGGAGAGTGTGAAGTCTTCTTCTGCCCTGACCACATCCTGCAAGGAGTGTGTGGCACTTCTAAGTGCCGCACGCTCCTTGCAGGGTAGAAGCAAAGCAGGAGGAGACTTTGCATGCTTCCCTGTGCCGTCAGGCCCTGGGAGGCGTGGGAATGGCAAGACCTCTGCCGGCTGGATCAGTGCACTTGGCAGGCCAGATCTAGCCCGTGGAAGCCCTTTTGCCCACACCTAATTATTCATGATCTCTGCTCGCATTTGTTAATCCTGTCAATATCCATGCATTTTGTTTTTTACCGCATTCAGCCCATATTCCTTACCACATATTTTTACAAACTCCAACATTTACTGCATTAAATCAGTGATTATAACAAAGAGCTACAGCATATCTTCAGTGTACGTGAGATCAGCTAAGTGAAATTCATCAATGGAAGCCCCAGATCCTTTCATTTCATCACAGCTTTCCATGGCTGTACCTTGAAAAGGCTCGAGAACAGAGTACATCCTTGTCTCATATCCTGCCCAGTGAAAAACACTCATTGCCATCTGTAGCTATTCACACAGTGCGGTATCATGGTAGAGACTTAAATAAATTCAATTACATGCTTTGAAATCCTCATGTGCCAATATTCTCTGAAGATGGTCATATTGGATGGTACCTAATGTTTCTGCGTAATCAATGAAACAAGTCATTTATTGTAGTCCTTGCATTTTTCATTAATGTAGTAGATGTTCATGAGAAAGATACCAATAGACATGAAGTCAGTTTTATGAGCTTCTGTCTCTCCCTTCCCACACCCCCAGCACAAGGAGCATATCAGATGCAGAATGAACAGAGTGGAGCATGATGGGTTTCAGACACACACATATAGCTGATTTTTAAAAGGACCATTTGCTAGTGCAACTTAGAAATGCACTTATTTTAAGATACTTGGGTGATTCTCAAACTATAGTGAATGGATGATTTTAGCAGACAAATTAATAAATAAAATACTAACCTCAAAATAAGTTTAAAAATATTGATAAACTGAGACTAACAAAGTAGTATATGTTAAAATATTAGACGATTACACATACATTTTATTGTGAAATCCACAAATAATTTTACCTTTAATTTGAAAACTGTGTGTTCATGTTTTTGATTAAACAAGGTGGGTGAATCGATCTCTTTTATTGGAGCAACTTCTGTTTGTGAGTAAGACAAGCTTAAGTCCTACACAGAGCTCTTCCTTTTGAATCCTACATTTCCACGAGTTTAAAGAGATCTTCTCCAACACTTAGATCTTAAATTCCACACAAACTTCTTTAAGCTTCCAGCCCTTGGTTTTCTGTACTGCTTTTGACCATTTTCTTCTCATGTACGATATGTATCCAAATCCAACAACCAGCCTTCTGTGTTGGGCTGCAATTCTTTCCTTTAGTTTGATCTTATAGTTTTTGCTGTTCTTTGCTGTTCAGAGTTCTTTAGCTCTGCTTGGTTTATCAACAAATAATCTAGCTGCACTTTCATGCTACCATCCTTATAGGTAATCAAATGTTCTTCCTTCTAAGTGAAACTGTATTAATGATTACAGGCTGTCTTGTATATAAACCTGGACATATAACAAAACAATTTAAAGCAGGGAATTGTTCTCCCACAGCTGACTTCCATTTGCGTTTTTTTTTTTATTAGTTTTTTTTTTTTTTTTATTTTTTTTTGGTTTTTGCCATTTAAGAGCAGGGAAGGACTGATAATGTATCCTACTAGCATCAACCACTTTAGTGTGGAACGGATGTATATTGGGCGACTTACAGTGGGGACGCCCTGTATCAAATTATATACCTGGGCAAACTATAAAAATTTTTCCCCTTCCTAATGCCTATGTCTACATGCATAGCTGCTATGGTACCTTTTTCAGTATTTATCATGTTTCCTTATACCAGCGGTTCACTGGCTGGCTGTTCACTGTGGCTTAGCTCCAGCAGCTGTGGTGGCTGATTTTGCCAGGCTCTGGAGCTGAGGCAGTGGCAAGAGGCAGCAAAGCAGGAAGCACCTCTCTCCCTCCCCCCCCCCTTTCCCACCCAAATAAGGTAGCAGCCCAGCTGGTGCTCTGCACTCCTCCCCCCGCCGAACTCTACTCATGAGGGTGCGAGATGCGCTTTGGGATGGAGGAAACGCAAAGGAGGAAGGAATGCGCACGCTGCCAATGGCTGCTGCCACTGCCCGCATGGCAGTAATGGACATACTCTCTAGAGGGGACAGCCTGACTCTGGTGAGTGAAGGGGCGGGATGCGTTCAAAGGGTGTTAGGCACTGGGGGGCAAGGGGCTGGGTTGGGTCTAGGTGTAGAAGCAACATTTTATTTACATATTTGCATATGCTAATAGATTATGCATGTCTGCCAAAAGTTTGTGAATGGGTTTGCCGGTCCACAATATGAAAAAGACTAGGAACCACTGCCCTACACAAGCATTAATTTCAGCACCAGTTATGATTCTTTGATTCTTCATTACTTTTAATGGTGTCTATTCCTCTGATCCAAAAAGTTCTTTTTTTCTTGTTTATCATATCCCACTTCAGGTATAGATGCACACAATGTTTAGGGGACCCGTTTTCAAGTGCTATCTTAACCAAAATTAGACTCTCACTTATCTCTCCAAAACCACTACAAATTCCTGCATAATTTTCAATAAAACTAGGGGTCTACACTCTCCAACTACCTCTCCCATCCTGCACTGTCCCCCTTGAGTCCACACCCTGACACTAGCCTGCTCCTGCACCCTCCCTTGCTCCGTCACCTTCCCCTGGGACAGAAACCCTACTCCAAGCCTGCTCCTGCACCCTCCCTCTTGACCCCACATCCTACTCCCAGCCCGCTTCCTGCAACTTCCCTTCTGGCCAATCTCTTCACCCTCACCCCCTCCTGCACCCCACTGCCTGCCTAGATCCTGCACCCCCATCCTATCCCACTCACTGAAAGAAACGGGATCGGGCGGGGGGGGGGTAACACAGGAGAGTGGAGGAGAAGGCCATGCAGTGGAGTAGGGAGGAGACCACATGTCTCAAAATGGAGGTGGAGGCAGGCAACGGCAGTGGCATTGGCATGAAGATGCAGATGATGTCACTCTGTCATCCCACAGGAACCTTTACACACACACACACACACACACACACACACACACACGACAGACTCAGTTTCTCTTATTCAACACAGTAGAATAGCGTTTTCCAATATCTCCTTTATTTGCTCTCTTCCATTTGGTCTCTTGAATGCAAGCAGTCTATACTTTCTTTTTCAACATCTGCATTAGCTATGTATTTCTTCCAGTTAATGTCCTTATATTCCAAGATACTGATCTTGTTTTCTAGACTCTCTGATTTCATCTGTCCAGATTGATGCAGTAGCACTTACAAAAGGGTGCTACTTCACATCTATGCAACACCCTAGTTCACAAAGGATTCATTGAATAAAATTTATTTGCTTCTTTGACCAAGTTTTATGGATAGCTGCCAGCTTGACACCAACATTCCCTCCTCTACCAATTGTGCTTGAGACGAGCTAAGGTATATTCATTGTATACTGCCAAAATTATTTAAGAATATGGATGACATATTGCAGCCTAAAATTTCAAAAGCTTCTAGTAGAGCCTAATATTTTACAGGGCAGCAGTCACAACTGAGAATATCAAATCCATTTTAGGGATGTAAATTACCATTTAAAAAGTTAACTGGTTACATAGTATGTTTAACTGGTTAACCATGGAGGGCTGGGGCCCTATGGAGGAAGGGGCTTGCTCTAGCCGGCCCTGCCTGCCACACCATGGGAGGAAGGGGGACCGGGGCCTTGCTTCAGCTGGCCCCATCTGCCATGCCACAGATTGGGGGAGGAGGGCTTGCTCTAGCCAAGCGTGGACCTCCAGTTAACCAGTAATGAGTCGGCCAATTAACCTTTTATATCCCTAATTCCTTTAAGGCAGAGTTGGGGAACCTCTCTTGGATTGGGGGGGCCACTGACCCACAGAAAAAATCAGTGGAGGGCCACATATAAAAACATGGCACCTGACTGAGAAGGAAAAGACACTCCCCACATACCCCTCACACACCAGAGTCTAGGAAGGACCCAGCCTAGTAGATGCTGTGTGTTCCAGCACCATGGTGAAGCAGTGGGGGGACAGGAGCACCAGGACAGGCTCCCCAATATGGGGCGGAAGGGGAAGCTTGCGGGGGGGGGTGTCTGAGCCTTGGTGGAGCTGTACCCTGGCAAGTTGGGGGGCTATGTGGCCCCAGGCCTGAGGTTCCCCACCCCTGCTTTAAGGTACCTCAATAGGGTTCCTAGCCTTTGTGGTTTTTTTGTTCTGTTTGTGCTGCTAAATACTACTTTCTACTCATTCACCAACCTAGAGGATTCCAACTGAATGATCATCTCTTTTATTCAGTTTACAGTGGCTTATAATAAAAACACAGATTATCATGTTGCAGATATATTAATAGAAAACAATTTAGTTGTTTAAGCCTTTCAAACTTACCTTTAAAAATCATTCACACAATTGTAGCAACCTTGCTTCGTTTATGTGTACTCCATTCCTGTGAACAAGTTACTCACCTTGGTGCAGTAATGATGGTTCTTCGAGATGTGTCCCCCAGTGGATGCTCCACTGTAGGTGCTGGGCCCCATCCCGACACTGCAGTTCAGAGTTTTTCCAATAGCAGTAGTCGGCCAGACTGCACATGTGTGGTGCGCATCTCACGCCGTTCACACCCTTTACCTCATCTGCATGGTCTGGCTCCTGCCAGCTCCTCTCACCCACTCGAGGATCTGAAATGAGAAATCTGTGAACCTAGATTACGGAGCAGGAAGGAGGGCAGGTAGAGGCACACTCACAGGGACACAAATCTCGAAGAACCGTTATTACTGCACCAAAGTGAGTAACTACTACTTCTTTGAGTAGTGTCCCCATGGGTGCTCCACTGTAGGTGACTGTACTCGTAAACACACGGAGGTGGGCTCCAGAATCAAGGTTTGTGTGAGGCTGAAAGTACTGCTGAAGCCACCAAGGAATCCACTGCCAGTCTCTGAACAATTGCATAATGGTTCACAAAGGTGACACTGTATGACCATGTGGTGGCATGACAAATGTCCTGAAGAGGAACTCCCCTCAAAAAGGCTGTGGAGGCAGCTACAGATCTTGTAGAATGCACCTTTGGTTGTGATGGGAGAGGCTTATGTAGAGAGAGTAGCAAGTGGTGATGCAGGAGGCTATAAGTTTGGCGATACGCTGGGAAAAGAGTGCTTCACCTTTAGATCCGTCGGCTATACAGACTAACAAGCAGTCCATTTTGCACCACTCTAGTCCTAAAGATGTAAAAGGCTAGTGCCCAACAAACATCTAGAGTATGGAGAAGTGCCTCGCGTGGTGAGGTTTGTGGTAGAAAGAGAGGAGTATGATTGGCTCATTGATATGGAATGCCAAGCAGACTTTCAGAATAAAGGCTGGGTGATGCTGAAGTGTCACTCGCTCCTTATGGAAAACTGTATACAGTGGTGTGACAGTGTCACAAGCTCACTAAATCTGTGGAGTGAGGTTATGATGAAGAGGAAGACTAACTCAAGCGTCAACATTTGAAGCAATGTAGTAGCTAAAGGCTCAAAGGGGGGCTGGGTAAGCATGTCCAGAACCAGGTCTAGATTCCACAACAGAGGTGGAGGTCTGCAAGGCAGGTTAAGATGCATCAGACCTCTTAAGAACCTTCTTGTAGTTGGATGGGCAAAGACCGAAGTACCAGCTATGAGGTGGCAGAAGGCAATAACTGCAACAAGGTGTACCTTCAGGGAAGCAACTGCAAGGCCCATTTGTTTCAGATAGAAGATGTAGTCAAGGATCTGCTCAATAGGTGCGTCCTCGGGGATAATCCCTTTCGCAGAGCACCGTGATATGAACCGTCACTACATGGATAGGTAAGTAACTTGAGTGGTGCTTCTCCTGCTGTGCATCAGAACATACTTCACTTGGTCCAAGCAGATGTCCTCGGATGGGTTGAACCAGTTAGGAGCCAGGCAGGGAGGTGAAGAGTGCACAGTTGTGGTGGCAGAAAACGGCCGTGATCTTGGGACAAGAAGTCTAAGAGATTGGGAAGGGCATATGGTAGTCAGAGGGACATTCTGTGAAGAAATGGAAACCACATCTGTCATGCCTAGGTGGGGAATATGAGAATCTACGTGGCCCCATCTGATTTGATCTTGTCCAGAATCCTGCGTATGAGTATGGTGGGGAGAAACGCATGTAGAAGGGGTCCCCCCCATGGAGAGGGAAGGCATCCTCTAGAAATTGCTGGCATACAGCCGCCCTGGAACAATAATATTGGCATTTCATGTCCCTGTGTGTGCCAAAGAGGTCTATCAAAGGGAGGCCCAACAATGGAATATTGAATGGAGTACATCTGACTCAATCTCCCACTCATGATCAGGTGCAAAATGCCTGCTCAGGGAATCTGCCACAACATTGTTCGTGCCAGATAAGTACGATGCTATTGAAGTGACCTTGCTGCGAATATACCAATTCCAGAGACGGACCGCCTCTGCACAGAGGGATCTGGACCGTGCTCCTCCTTGGCAGTTTATGCAATACATTGTGGCAAAGTTGTCGGTGAGTATACTGGTAGATGTTCCACGGATATATTCCTGGAAATGCCTGCAGGCAATGAAAACCACTCTGAGCTCAAGAAAGTTTATATGGAGGGCTGTCTCCGGCGGTGACCACCTGCCCTGTGCAGTCATGCCATTCATATGGGCTCCCCAGCCGAGAAGGGATGCATCTGTAGTAATTTGTGTCGAAGGCTGAGGCCGGCGAAAGGAAACTCCTGCTAAAAGGTTGCGTGGATTGGTCCACTATTGTAAGGACAAGCATATGTTGGTGGAAGGAGACACTACCTTGAGGACTTGATGTCTTGTGGCAGTGTACACCAATGCCAGCCAATGTTGAAAGCAGCGGAAATGTAGTTTTGAATGATAGATTACGTAGGCTGTTGCTGCAATATGGCCCGTTAACTGTAGGCAGGTAAGCACTGTCATTGTTGGGCTAGTAATGAGTATGGAAATAAGTTCCTGGATTGTCTGGAACCTTTGAATTGGCAAGTAAGTATATGCTGCTACTGAATCAAGTCACTCCCCTATAAAGTCCAGGGTCTGAGAGGGGACGGTTATTGATTTTTGTTAGTTGACAATTAGGCCTACTGAATCGAAAGCGTGTCTGGCCATCATTACCATCTGTTGTGCTTCCACGAAGGAGCAGCTTTTTATCAGGCAGTCATTGAGGTAGCAGAAGATTATAATACCCTTTTGATATAAGTACGCTGCTAAGACCACCAGGGTCTTCGGAAAAAACCCTGGGTGCTGATGAAAGGCTGAAAGGAAGCACTCAGTACTGAAAATGTTTTCTGCCTATTGTAAAGCGAAGCAATTGTCTGTGTGCCAGATGCATAGTAATATGGAACTAAGCATCCTGGAGTCGAGGGCTGCGAACCAGTCTCCATTGTCTAGAGCCAGTATTATCGAAGCAAGGCTCACCATCTTGAAGCATCGTTTTCTTAAGTGCCGATTTAGGTTCCAAAGGTCGAGTATGGGTCTCAAGCCTCCCGTTTTCTTCTGCATGAGAAAATCGCAAGAATAGAACCCTTTTCCCCTGAAATTGTTCGGTACCTTCTCTACTGTCTGAATGGATAGGAGGCAATAGACATCTTGTTTAAATAAATTATCGTGTGAAGGGTGCCTGAAGAGTCACGGGCTGGGTGAGGTAGTTGGAGGTAGAGATAGGAATGGAATGGTGAAACAGGAGGACACGATCTCCAGAACCCAGCGATTGGAGGGGACAGTGGTCCATTAATGGTACAACAGCCTCAGGAGGTGATGGAAAGTGCCTGAGGGTTGGTGCTCTAAGGTAACAATAGGATGTGGTTGGGAGCCCTTGACAAAGAAGTCAAACCTGCTGCTTGTTCATAGGTTGAACTGGGGCATGGTTCGTTTGACTGCACCTTCTTTGCGGTTGCTATCTCTATCTAGATTGATCAAACCTCCGTTGTTGTTGCTGTCTGTTGTAAGGGAAATCATATCACCTTTGGTACAGATGGTAATGTTTTCAGTGATACTGGGGTGTGTACATCCCCAGCGTTCTAAGGGTAGTACAGGAGTCCTTTCTGCAGTGAAGAACCTTGTCTGTCTTTTCCGTGAAAAGCTTCTGCTTGTCAAAAGGGAGGTCCTCCACTTTGTTCTGCAACTCCTTGGGAACTCCCACAGACTGTAGCCACAAAGGTCTTCTCATTGCTATTGCAGTCGCCATAGATCTGGCGGCGGTGTTCGCTACATCCAGGGCAATTTGAAGCCCTGTTCTAACGGAAGCATAATCTTTCTGCACTATGGATTTTAAAATTGGTCTTTCAGAATCAGGGAGGTGACCCATCAGTGAGGTTAGCTTGGTATAATTGTCGAAATCATGGTGCGATAACAATGCCGCATAGTTCCTGATACACAACAATAGGGTGGCTGAGGAGTAGACCTTTCTTCCAAAAAGGTCTAGCTTTTTATTGCCCTGGTCTGAGGTGATGCCTCTGTGCTGGGAAGCTTTTGATCTATGTTGTACAGCATCCACCACTAGGGAGTTTGGCTGTGGATGGCTGAATAAGAACTCCAACCGTTTCAATGGTACGAAGTACTTCTTATCCACCCATTTATTTGTTGGTGGAGTAGAGGCATGCATTCAACAAATCTCCTCTGCAGCCTCCATAATTACCTCATCGATCGGGAACGCTATCTTAGCCTGCTGCATGGGCTGGAGATTTTTTAGGAGGCGATATTGTTTGTCTTGCACCTCGGCCAATTGGATTTCCTGACTTGATGCTACCCTTTTAAACAGTTTCTGGAACTGCTTGAGATCATCGGGGGGGGACATGTCACCTGGGATCACGGCCTTGTCCAGCGAGGATGATTGCTCAGTTGGCAAAGTATCGGGTTACTGTTCTTCGGCCTCCGACAACTGCCCCTCTTATGGCTCTGACTGTTGTATTTGAGTAGTAATAGAGATGTAGCCGTGTTAGTCTGGTCTAGCTGAAACAAAAGACAGGACTATGCAGCATTTTAAAGACTAACAAGATGGTTTATTAGGTGATGAGCTTTCACGGGCCAGACCCACTTCCTCAGATCAAATTGTGGAAGAAAATTGGCATGACCATATATACCAAAGGGATACAATCAAAAAAGGTGAACACACATAAAAAGGACAAATCAAATTTCAGAACAGATGGGGGGGGGGATGGGGGGAGAAGGTTAATGTCTGTGAGCTAATGATATTAGAGGTGATAATTGGGGAAGCTATCTTTGTAATGGGTAAGATAATTAGCATCTTTGTTGAGGACCAGTCGTCAAGTGTCAAATTTAAGTATGAATGACAGTTCAGATGTTTCTCTTTGAAGTCTTGTGTTAAAATGTCTTTGAAGCAGGATGCAGGTAGTCAAGTCGTTGAGACAATGCCCTTTCTGGTTGAAATGGCAAGAAACTGTTTTTTCTTTGTGAAACTGTCTGATATCTGTTTTGTGTGCATTGATTCTTTGGTGAAGTGTCTGAGACGTTTGTCCAATGTACATAGACGGACGCTGTTGGCACATGATGACAAATTATCTTTCTGGATGAACAGGAATATGTATTCTTGATCTTATAACTGAATTGGTTAGGTCCAATGATGGTGTCGGCAGAGTAAATATGTGGGCAAAGCTGACAATGGGGTTTGTTGTAAGGGAAAGTTCCAGGGTTGGTATTAGTGTGGTATGTGTCCTGTGGAGAGCCAGACGAATACCCAGAAACCATCTACTTCAAGACAGACCCAAGAAAACCAACGGCAGAACACCACTTGTCATCACCTATAGCCCCCAACTTAAACCCGTCCAACACATTATTGATAAACTACAACCTATACTGGAACAGGATACTACACTCCGAGAGGCTCTGAGAAACAGACCCATAGTTTTCTAAAGACAGCCACCTAACCTCAGGATGATTCTTACCAACATCAGGACACAAGACTTCAAAGAAAAGCCTCTGACCTGTCATTCATGCTTAAATGACATGAACGGGTCTGTCCCGCGAAAGCTCATCACTTAATAAACCATCTTGTTAGTCTTTAAAGTGCTGCATAGTCCTGTCTGTTGTATTTGAGACAGCAGAGTTCATGGTGGTAGCAAGGCCAAGGGTCGCTCTCTCTCAGTGACTGGTATCAGTGCATACTTGGGAGATCTGCAATAGCAGAGGGAACACCTCCTGGTGTGGTGATGGGATGTGTGCTCCCGGTTATAGTAATAGCAACCGGGTGAGAAGCATCAAGAGGAGTGAGCATGCCCGTAGTGTCTTTCGAACTCTGTATGTGGTGAGCATAGCGGCGAGCAAGAGTACGTTACAGAGCCTCTGGAGGAGAGGGGGAGCGAAACAGATGTGTCTGGCATGGTATTGAGCCTTTATATATAGTGCCAACACATATGGGGATGTAGGCCCGTAATGCCAGGGATACTTATAGTGTTCCCATTGTGCATGATAGATGTGCGGTACCGGCAATCTTGGCGCCGGCGGAGAGGGAGATGGTGCCAGAGAGAACGTAGAGGAGGGCAACATAGGAGAGGGTCTCCTGTGCTTATCTGACTTTGCAGCAGCCTTCCTTAGTGATGTGGGATCATTCAGCACTTCCAGTGCTGAGTGAGGCCACGACACCGGTGGTCTAGCAGATTCCACCGGCGGCGTTACTACGCCCGCTGATGGCAGTGCCACTGAAGTCAGTGCGGGTGATAGCACCGTGGCTGCTGGGGTCTTCAGTGCCATTGTGAGCCTTGGCACCGGGCCCGATGTTTTCTTGGGCCTCACGGCTGGGGTCACCATTGAATATAAGGAGGCGGTGCCAGATGTGCTGGGTTTGTCCCCCATGCTCACCTTGGTGATTGGGGCCAGAGGCAAAGAACACGCCAGTGAAACCTGCTTTTTTCTTAGTGGGGCTGCCCCTGGAGAGGACACCCTGCATTTTTGAGAAGTTGTAGGATCTGAAGTAGAGGTAGACGTGGCGTCCAAGAGCTGGAGCGCCTTATCAAATAAAATAATCCATAAGCGCATTCTCTCTATCGTGCCGTGCCCTGGCCATTAGCTTAGAGCAATGGGCACACTTCTAAGGCACATGAACCTCGCCCAAACATCGGATGCAGAAGGAATGGCTATTAGAGGCCAGCATTGCCTCTCGGCAGATCTCACATTTTTTTGAAACCGGGAGATCCCAGCATAGTTAGAAGATGTTTCTTTCTTCCCCACCTCACACCTCCTTCCCCCGAATGGCCTAAGGCCAGTAACAACGAACAACAGAGGGTTTTGTTTGTTTGTTTTTTAAACTGGAACTGGAACTACAACTACAACTACAACCTACTAACTATGACTACAGCTAACAACTACTAAGAAAGCAGTGAGGAGTCCTGTGGCACTTTATAGACTAACTGAAGTGTCGGAGCATAAGCTTTCGTGGGCAAAGACCCACTTCGTCAGATGCATGCATCTGACGAAGTGGGTCTTTGCCCACGAAAGCTTATGCTCCGACACTTCAGTTAGTCTATAAAGTGCCACAGGACTCCTTGCCGCTTTTGCAGATTCAGACTAACACAGCTACCCCTCTGATACTTAACTACTAAGAAGTTACTCACTTTCGTGCAGTAATGATCTTTCTTCGAGATGGGTCCCCGTGGGTGCTCCACTCATGGTGTCGGGTTCATCCTGGCGCCGCAGCTCAGAGGCTTTTCATAGCTGCATTCAGCCAGATCACGCATGCGCAGTGTGCAACATGCGCCGTTTGCGCTCTTTGATCTTCGCGCGCACCCAGCTTACCTGTCAGTTCCTCTCACCGTTTGGTATCTGTAAGGATACAAAAAGAAACAACTCCAGAATGGGGAGGAAGGGTAAGACATGGAGCACCCATTGGGACCCATCTTGAAGAACAATCGTCACTGCATAAAGGTGAGTAACTTCTTCTTCGAGTGATCCCCTGAGTGCTCCACTCATAGTGACTTTGTAGCAGTACTCACGTTGCGTTCCTGGAGTTCAGGTTTGTCAATGACCGAAAATACTGCTAAGGTCACCAAGGACTTGGGCATCCACCACCTCACTATCGTGTAGTGGTTCACAAAAGTCAAGCTTGAGGACCATGGGGCTGCCCTGCAGATTTCCAGCAGTGAGACTCCTCTGACAAATGCTGTGGATGTTGCCACTGCCCTGGTGGAATGTGCCCTAGGAAGAGTCTGAAGGGGCTTGTTTCGGATCGAGTGACACTTGGTGATGCAAGAGACTATGATCCTGGAAAGACATTGGGAGGATAATGGGTTATCCTTGGAGCAGTCCGCCGTGCATACTATTAGATAGTTGGTTTTGCACCAAGTCTGTGTTCTGTCTCTATAAAATGCTGTAGCTCAACGTACATCGAGGGTATGAAGTAGTGAGTCTTGAGTAGAGGTATGCGGCTTTGGGTAAAAGATAGGCAAGATGCCTGGTTTGTTGACATGAAATTGTGACGTGACTTTAGGGATGAAGGCTGAATAGGTACACAACGTGACTGAGTCCTTGTTGAAAACAGGGAAAGGTGGCATTGCCATTAATGCCGCCAGTTCACTAGCCCTACGGGCAGATGTAACTGCCAATAAGAATACCACTTTCATGTTGAGCAGAGATAACAACGTGGTGGCTAGTGGCTCGAAGGGTGGGTACATTAGCACGTTGAGGACCAAATCCAAGCTCGAGGCAGGGGGCACGGGTCTGCGTGGGGGTTTGAGGTTTGCTATTCCCTTAAGCAGTCTCTTGGTCATGGGATGAGCAAAGATAGAGTGACCTTCGATGGTGGTATGGAAGGCAGTGATTGCTGATAGGTGGACTCTCAGGGTAGAGATCAAAAGACCAGCCTGGTGGAAGGAAAAGATATAATCTAGGATTTCATGCATCAGTGCTGAGTGTGGTTCGATATCACTTTTCTCACACCAAGCTACGAATCTCCTCTATTTTGCCAGGTAAGACCTTCTTGTAGTTTGTCTTCTACTGTTCAAGAGTACTGTCTTCCCTGCCTCTGAGCAAAGTTGCTCTTCTAGTCTGAACCAGCGAGGAACCACGCAGTCAGGTGGAGGGTCTCTAGTCTGGGGTGTAGCAAGGACCCCTGGTTCTGGGAAAGAAGGTCTGGGAGGAGTGGCAAGGGACATGGTGGGAACAGGGACATCCTGTGAAGGAATGGGTACCATGGTTGTCTTGCCCAGATTGGTGCTAGAAGTATGACCCAGGCTGAGTCTTCTTTGATTTTCTGGATTACTCTCGGAATAAGTACCGTTGGTGGGAATGCATAGAACAGAGGCGCTTCCCACTGGATTAAGAGTGCATCTCCAAGGGAGCCTTTGTCCATGCCTCCTCTGGAGCAGTAAAGGTGACACTTCTTGTTCCTGTAGGTCGCGAAGAGGTCTATTTGTGGCAATCCTTAAGTTCGAAAGATGTTGTCCAGGACATTGGGGTGGATTTCCCACTCGTGATCCTAAAGGAAAAATCTGCTGAGAGCATTGCCACGACGTTGCTCGTGCCTGGTAAGTAGGATGCTACCAGAGTGTTGCGGTTTCATATGCACCAGTTCCATAAGCAGACTGCCTGTGTGCATAGTAGCCGGCATCGTGCTCCTCCTTGACGACTGATATAATACATAATTGCTATGTTGTCCGTCAGCACTCTGACAGTCGTACCAATAATGTGCATGCAAAAATGCTTGCACGCAAGGAATACCACTTTTAGTTCTAGGAGGTTGATATGGGAAACTGCCTCTGCTGCAGACCATCTGCCTTGCACGGACATGCCATCAAAGTGTGCACCCCAGCCCAAAAGGGAGACGTCCATAGTCGGCTGGTCCAATGGCTGTTGGCATTTGAATGGGACTCCTGCTAGCAGATTTTTGGGGTTCAACCACCAATCCAGGGATCTGAGAACCAAAGTGGTTGGTTTTATCACCTTGCGTGTGGAGTGCTTCGTTGGAGTATACACCAATGCCAGCCAATGCTGCAGACAACGAAAATGAAGTCTCGCATGTTGAACTACGAAGGTGGTGGCCGCCATATGCCTCTGAGGCAGAGATAGGTAAGTACGGTGACTGCAGGGGTGTGGATGACTACCGTGGCCAGCTTGTGTATAATCCAAAAACGCTCTTAAGGTAAGTACGCACGTCCTGTGGTGGAATCTAGACGTGCACCTATTAAATTTATACTCTGCGTAGGATCTGGAGACAACTTCTGCTCGTTGATGATGAGCCCAAGCAACAGAAATGTTTGCCTGGTTACTGTCACCATTTGTAGTATGTCTTGTCTCGACCTGCCTTTTATAAGGCACTCGTCTAGATACGGAAATATGATCATGTCTCTGCGTCGTAGGTGAGCAGCTACTACCACCAGGGTTTTTGAAAACACTCTGGGAGCCGATGCGAGTCCAAATGGTAGCACTTGGTATTGGAAATGATTGTTCCCGATGGTGAATCAGAGAAAACATCTGTGAGCTAGATGTATTGTTATGTGAAAATATACGACTTGCAAGTCGAGGGCTGCAAACCAATCATCCTTATCTAGTGACGGTATTATTTTGGAAAGGGTCACCATACTGAACCTTTGACGGTGGAGGTATTTGTTCAGCTTCTTGCGGTCAAGGATAGGCCTCCATCCTCCCGTCTTTTTCTTTGAGAAAAAACCGTTAATAGAATCTCCTTCCTCTAAACTGAGGAGGAATGGGCTCTATGTCTCCTATGGAAAGCAGATGCTGGGCCTCTTCCTTCAACAGGATCTCGTGAGATGGATCCCTGAAGAGGGACGGGTTGGTGGATTTGTGGGTGGTATGATGGTAAAGGGAATGGTGAGCCCGGATGCCACAAGTTATAATACCCAGCAGTCTTATGTAATTGCCTCCCATTGACCTTGAAAAGGTTGAAGTCGATGGTGAAAAACATGAGTGACCTGTTGTTCTGTCACCACAAGGACTTCTTGCATGCCCTTGACCAAATCATCAAACTTGCTGCTTGGCGTTTTGTTGACTGCCTGTACGGGATGGTTGGGGTCGTCTACATTGCGGGCGTTGTCTTGCATGTGATTGGTCTATAGATCGCTGCTGCTGCTGCTGTCCCTGATAGGGGTAGCCGTACCTCCTCTGGCATGGATAGTATCTCTTGTGCCAAAAGGGGTGTGCGTACATTCCCAGAGAGTGGAGCTTAAACGGGAATCTTTCCCGGAATGAAGGACATCATCCATCTTTTCTGCGAATAACTTGTTTTTGTCAAATGGGAGATCTTCCACTTTTGTGTGAAGATCCTTTGGAACTACTGCAGAAGTAAGCAAAGCAGAACACCTCATCGCTGTTGCAGTTGCGGTGGTGAGGGCTGCTGTGTCCGCCACATCCAATGAGATTTTCAGACTTCCTTGTGCCGCTGCAAAACCCTCTTGCACAAGTGACTAAGAGGGGAATGCTTATTTTCTGGCAGGTATTGAAGAAGCTGCACTATCTTTTCATAATTGTCAAAGTTGTGATTAGACAACAAGGCAAGCATAATTAGAAATGCGTAGGAGCAGGGTTGCTGAGGAGTTTACTTTTCTTCCAAATATATCCAGCTTTTTGATATGTGGTAGTGCCTTACACTGCGGTGCTTTGGTCCCCTGTTGACCTGCATCTACCACCTGTGAGTTCGGTTGTGGGTGGTTGAAGAGGAACTCAAGGTTCTTGGATGGGACAAAGTGTTTCTTGTCCCCTCTCCTGCAGGTTGGTGGCACTGACGCTGGTGTCTGCCAGATAGTATCCACAGCCTCCATAATGGCTTCGTCAATAGGAATGGCCACCTTCGCTCTCTGCCTCAGATGCAAGTTTTTCAATAATCTATACTGTTTTGTTTGCACCTCTCTTAGTTAGATTTCCTGGGACTGGGCCACTCACTTGAAGAGGTCCTGAAACTATTTAAAATCATCTGGTGAAGACAGGTCCACTGGGAAAACCGCCTCATCTAGTAAAGAAGAGGAGCAGTTAGGGATTGGAATTTCAGTCTGCTGGTCCTCCACTTCCGACAACTGTCCCTCCTCCAGGTCCAAGCAGTATGATGTGGCGCCCAGGCTGTGTGCTAGGGAGGTCAGCTGACGACTATAGTGTTGCTCCGGCAGCAGGCTGGTGTGCAAAGGTTGTTGTTGGGCACGGTGGTGAAGGTGTGAACATGATGAATATGGAGAAGCAAGGTGGCAATCAATCATAATAATGATCCAATGGGTGAGGCAATGAGTACCTGAATGATCTGCAACTGGTATGTGCCTCTCGTAACTTGCACGTGGAGAATAATGATAGCGTGGTGACAGTCTGTATGGTGGAGAGTAGGATCGATGCCTGTAGTAGTCATTGTAGGGTGGGTGTCCATATGGGGAATAGCACCTGTGATACCAGTGCTGTCTTGGGGTGTGCTGCCGGTAGACATGCTGCAGATATGATTGATACATTGGTGGAGAAGAACCCGGAGAAGGGGAGTGGGAAGCCCCTTCTCTCCGCATTCTGTAAGGTGCTCTCACTGTTGGCTCTGACTGCTGTTGTGCCGGCTGCAGTTCCTGCTCCGGTGTTCCATCAAGCGCAGCACTACTGTGCTTGCCGGTGCCGCAGCTGTTTGAGCTGTGGGACTGCTCCGCGACACTGACAACAGTGGCTGCTGTGTTGCCAGTGCCAGGAGAGCTTTGTTCGGTGCCACAGCTGTCCACGCGAGTGATCGCTGCTCTGGCACCACTTGTGTAGTCAGCACTGAAGCTGCTGTCGGCACCCAAGAAGCTCTATGGGTCCCCACAGCTTTGCTCACTCTTGTCCCCAACCCAGTGTGACAAGAGGCAGAGGCAGAGGACACTGTCTTATCTCCCGCGGTCCTCTCAGGTGCGAGCGACCTGGTGGGAGAAGCTTTCTTTTTGTTTCCTGCTGGCGGTTCAGGGGAAGAGACCCTTCTTTTCTGGGTCTCCCTTGCAGTAGCCACTCTATCGGGGTCTAGCAGTTTGTCCAGCAGCAAGATTTTCAGTCATATTTCTCTGTCTCAGCAGGTGCAGGCTGTCATTTTTGAATAGTGCCCACATTTTTGGGGAATATGGTTTTCCTCTAAATAGCGTATACATGCTGAGTGCCCATCTGAGGTTGGCATGGGCTCACTGCATAAGGCACACTTCTTGAATCCTGAGGATTCAGGTATGACTGGGTTAAGTTTGAAGCAAAATGCAGGACAATGTAGCACTTTAAAGACTAACAAGATGGTTTATTAGATGATGAGCTTTCGTGGGCCAGACCCACTTCCTCAGAAGTTTGTTTGTTTCTTTTGGGTTTTTGTTTGTTTGGGCTTCTGAGAAGAATCTCTGTCAGACTCCTGGAGACTAAGCTGTTTGTCAGTGACAGTGGGGAAGCCAAAGAAAGCCCAGGCTTTAACGAAGTGTTAACGAGTCCTTTTTTTTTTTTTTTTTTTTTTAAAGATAAAGAAGAATGAACAAAGGGACAACTATTTACAAGTAATTGACTGCAGACCCCCTAACTTAGTTCTAATTAGTTAATTCGAAGTAACGGATCCAGACTAAAAAACTAGTTCTAATTAGCGTTTTGCTAACTCGAACTAGCATGTCCACATTAAGTGGACCCTGAACCGGGCTTAAGGATGCCGGAAGCAGTGCCGGCAGGGCATCAGAGGAGGACTTAGAGCGTGGAGATGCTGTCTCAGGCTAGCCGAGGGCTGCGCTTAAAGGGTCCCGACCCCCACCCCGGACAGACAGTTCTCAGGGATGCCCCGCTTGCAAAGCAGTCCTGGCTTGGAGTGCCCGGAGTACCCACACTCGGCACATCACAGCACTCAGCCATCAGCCCGGCTGCACTTGCCGCAGGCTGCCATCTGGGCAGAGGGGGCAATTGGGGGGCTGCAGGAGAGCTTCCACCCCCAGAAGCCCACAGAGCCAGCCCAGTCCTCCCCATCGGGGGCTCGTACCCCATTCCTCCCTCACCTCCTTCCACTTACCCTTCCCTAGCCCCACTTCCTGATGTACAAAATAAAGATAACGTGTTTTCCAAAATGGAATTTGTCTTTATTGAACAAAACTGGGGGAGACTGGGAAAAGGAGGTGGGAGAGGGGAAGAGAGAGGCTGGGAGAGGGAAGGGCAACTAAAATGATCAGGGGTTGCGAACAGGTCCCATATGAAGAGAGGCTAAAGAGACTGGGACTTTTCAGCTCAGAAAAGAGGAGACTGAGGGGGGACAGGATAGAGGGCTCTAAAAGCAAGAGTTGGGTAGAGAGGGTGCATACAGAAAAGTTCTTCATTAGTTCCCATAAAGAAGGACTAGAGGACACCAAAGGAAAGGAATGGGTAGCAGGCTTCAAACTAGTAACAGAAAGTTGTTCTTCACAAAGCAAAGAGTCAACCTGTGGAACTCCTTGCTGGAGGAGGCTGTGAAGGCTAGAACTAGAACAGAGTTTAAAGGGAAGTGAGATCAAGTCATGGAGGTTGGGTCCACGGAGTGCTATTAGCCAGGGGGTAGGAGTGGTGTCCCTGCCCAAGGTTTGTGGAAGGCTGGAGATGGATGACACGAGACAAATGGCTTGGTCACTGTCTTCGGTCCATCCCCTCCAGGGTCCCTAGGGTTGGCAGCTGTCGGCAGACAGGCTACTGAGCTAGATGGACCTTTGGTCTGACCCAGGACGGCCATTGTAAGCTCAGGGCTCAGGGTCGGGGGTCTCAGTGGACCCCCTTGATTCTCTTGCACACCTGCTCCTGGGTGGCCAGGCTGGCAGCTATCCTGCCCTAGACGGCCACTTTCCTGTGCCTAGTGCGGAGGTCGTGGATGAGATCCACGATGTCTGCACTAGCCCAGGCGGGTGCCCGCCTCTTGCGGTCCCGGGCAAGATGTCTGCACTAGCCCAGGCGGGTGCCCGCCTCTTGCAGTCCCGGGCAAGCTCCTGGGAGCCGCCAGCCTGGTCCCGGGAAGAGGGGGAGGGCTGGGGGGCATCGGGTGGGTGGCTCGATCCGTGCCAGGTGCAGGGTCTGCTGGCTGGGTGCTGGCAGGCTTGCACCTGGCACGGGCACCGTAGCCAGCCCGTGCCCCTTTAAGGGGTCTGGGGTCGGGAGGGGAGCATAGAGTTTCCCTGGTGTTGGCCAGAGTGGCCACCAGGGAAACCTGGGGAGAGCTAGCCTCCCACTAGTTCAAATTAAGGGGCTACACACCCATTAATTCGAACTAGCTAGTTCGAACTAGGCTTAATCCTTGTAAAATGAGGTTTTCCTAGTTCGAACTAAGCGCTCTGCTAGTTCGAATTAAGTTCGAACTAACGGAGCACTAGTGTAGCGCCTATGAAAGTTAATTCGAACTAACATCCGTTAGTTCGAATGAACTTTGTAGTGTAGACATACCCAGGGTGATTAAACACTGGAATAAAATTGCCTACGGGTGTTGTGGAATCTCCATCTCTGGAGATATTTCAGAGCAGATTAAACAGACACCTGATGATCTATTCTTGGTCCTTCTATGACAGCAGGGGACTGGATTCGATGACCTCTCGAGGTCCCTTCCAGTTCTAGTGTTCTATAACTCTATGATCTATGGATCAGATCCAATATGAAGTCCAAGGCAGTCTTTTCATTAACTTCAATGTAGTTTTAGATTAGTCCCCTTATGGAATAAGAGATACATAAATTAATATGAAACCATATGATCTAATCCAAACCTCGAAAATTATAAATTATAATTCAAAATGTGACTATTTCTGTAATGTTAAATATCACATATAGATCCAAGATTCAGATCAATGCCCAGCATGACAAAGCCCTCAACTATGTACTTCGCATTTTCCAGAGTGGCTACTCTCTGTAGAGGTAGGGTATTAATTGCTTTGGCTACTTGGATCACAACAGCGCCTATTGTAGATTTCCCCACTCCAAATTGATACTCTACTGACTGGTGGCTGTCTGGTATTGCAGGCTTCTACAGAACAATTGCCACTCACTTCTCCACAATCAGAACGGGTCTCATTCTGGTATTTTTCCACTTCAGGTTGAGGGAAAGCAATTCACAAACTTCAGTGAAAATGGTCTTACACATACAGAAGTTTTGCAGCCACTGCTGATTGTCCCATAGCTGCATCACAATGCAGACCATCCAGTGTGTGCTTGTCTGCAGCACCAGAACTGGCGTTCCACTGTGTCCAGAGGATTGAATACCAGTGACATTTGCAATTCACTCAATTCAAGTGCCTGAGATTCTTCCTCTTTCTGATAGACACTGGATACACTCTGGACATACGCCAGCATTAGACACACCAAGGTTATCATCATCATAATGCTTTGATGCTCAACAGGATCCAGGATGGGGACCACATTTATCCTGCTAAGGCATCTGTACAGAGAACCAACAAGAGAAAAAAAGGGCACGAAAAGAGTGTTTGCTGTTGGTCTTAAGTAGGGCTGTCAATTAGTGGGCATTAATGCCTGTGATTAACACAGGGCAGAATTAACACGTTAAAAAAATTAACTCTCATTAATCGCAGAGGTCAGCAAACCAGCATGAGTAAGGCTCTGGTAAGTCACAGTAATGCAAACTGCCACCAGAGGGAGCACAGGAAAAAAACAAGCAGCCAGTAAGGAGGAAAAAAACCTGAAGATGTGGTTCCAGCTCCAAGGGAAAAGTAAACAAGAAAAGTAAAGACCCGGACACCCGTCCCTCTCCCATCCCAGGTGACCATATTTTTAAAAATAAAAAAGCCTGGGAGAGGGCTTGCCCAAGCTGTCCCCCTTCCCCGCCAGCAGGGTTTACCCAAGCCATCCTGTCTTTGCCTCCTGGGGCTGGGACTGACCCTCCCTCTACATCTGATTCTGGGGCTGAGTCCCCCCCACCTTCCCTCCTGAACTCTGTACTGCCCACGGTGTGGTGTACTTCCCCTTACCCCCAAGCCAGGGCTGACCCCTCCCCTGAGTTTGGGAGCTGACCCTCACATGAGCCCTATGCCACCTGCAATTGGGAGCTGATCCCCACCCCGAATTCTGCACTGCCCACGGCAGAGTCTACCCCACTGCAGCCCTGTGCCACCCGCAGCTGAGGCTGAGCTAAAAAAGGATTCTTCTGAATAGGAGACAAATATATTGATTATACAGAAGAATTTAAGTTCAGCTTTCATGACAGAGTTTGCACTACAATACTTCAGTGAGGTAAACTGAATTTTTTTTACCGTTTAAATGTTTTGTAATTAAAAAAAAATCAAGTGAGCACTATACACTTTGCATTATGTGTTGTAATTGAAATCAATATTATTAGAAGATGTAGAAAACATCCAAATATATTTAAATAGATAGTATTCTTATTATTGTTTTACAGTGCAATTAATCGTGATTAATTTTTTAAATCGCTTGACAGCCTACTCTTAAGCACAGGAAGAGGGAGGAAATGAGTACATTATGGGTCACTCACTCCTTGTAGCTACAACCACTGCACTGCACAGTTTTGGTCCCAGGTGTACTGCAAGCATAACCCAGAATGCAAAGGGTTGCAGGTACTATGGGATAGCTACCCACAATGAATTGCTCTCAAAATCTTCGGTCGTCACCCTTCTAGGCAAAAACTACTTCAAACTACACCAAATTCTTGTGTACAGTGGAGACATGTACCTTTCACATTACAAAATTGGATGCTAAAAATCAAGCTGAATAAATTCAACCTTCTCTCTGTGTGGTCATGGCCTAAATGTGCAAAAAGTTTAAGATCTCCCTAATTCCTTACGCTCCTGGATTGGCCCGTGTGTGCATCTAAATGGGAGCACCAAAGTGCTGTTTTCCTACTACCAGCACCCCGAAGCCAGGAGTAGGTGTAGACTTAGTTACATTCTATGCATCGGCCAGCTTCGCTGAAGCTTAGCTGAGCCAGTGTTCGGGAAGAAAGAGAAGAAATACCAATAATAATTTTATACCAGCATGAACCAAACAACAAATGACAATCTTCATGCAGCAAAGAAAGACAGACAACGGCAACATACTGTTTCTTGTAACTCAGGGCAAACTGCATTTGCAATGACTAGCCCAGAGTTGTGTCAAATGCATAAATAAAGCAAAAAAACCTCTCAGTTATAACTACCTTATTCATTACTTGAAACAATGGTGGGTAAAAATACTCAAGTGTGTTTCAAGATTAATTTAAATAACTACAGCCAATGAGGTATCAATATTACGTAGCATTTCCAAAATCTTA